>NC_135504.1:15662858-15972724 GCF_052857255.1 Amblyomma americanum
CTAGATGTTTGGCGCGCCAAAGCATGAAGAAGGCAAATATAAAATCACTAAAACATCCGCAAGTAATGTTTGAACCGATAATAAAGCTTCACATCGAATGTTTGCAGAAGCTAGATCCTCTGCCGCAGTTTCTTTCCGGTGTGGCAAGGCTTATCCTGGTGCGATTTCCTCCTCTTCTTCCTGCGGACATAGCTTCCGGTTTGTAATACTTACGACCGCTTTGAAAACATCGTGGTAACTCCAGAAAGCCTTTTTTTACATCGACGATGTGGCTGGGCACTGGGAAGCGATATATTAAACCAGCAGAACAAATACGGTTGCTGTGGTTTCATTTCCATTGTTTTCACTTGAAACACAATTCAAATAGCAATTTCATGTGTAAAGCAACACAATTGATTAAGATTCTCTTTACCGCGGCGGTGGCCTAGAAGTCTGAACACGCACCTCGTATCATGGGTGGGGGTAATAATAATAATAATTGGTTTTGGGGGAAAGGAAATGGCGCAGTATCTGTCTCATATATCGTTGAACACCTGAACCGCGCCGTAAGGGAAGGGATAAAGGAGGGAGTGAAAGAAGAAAGGAAGAAAGAGGTGTTGTAGTGGAGGGCTCAGGAATAATTTCTACCACCTGGGGATCTTTAACGTGCACTGACATCGCACAGCACACGGGCGCCTTAGCGTTTTGCCTCCATAAAAACGCAGCCGCCGCGGTCGGGTTCGAACCCGGGAACTCCGGGTGAGTAGCCGAGCGCCACTGAGCCACCGCGGCGGGTCCAGTACACATATCGCCACCGGGTACCCAGCGGTTTCTGTATTAGTTGAAGCATTCATTGGACTATGGCGTTCGGCTTATCCCGGGTGAAATTCTTGGAGAAATCGATCTTTCACCTTATCTCGCGTAGATAAGGTGAAAAACAAATATAAGGTGAAAAAAATACCCTAGCCATGACACCCTTTGGCCAAACTGCCATTCCACCATTAAAACAAAAAAAGAAAAAACATTTAGCGGTGTGCAATGGCACTTTTTTAAAACCGAACTGCATGCGAATAGTGTAGATAAACACCGAATCGAATATTTTTACGAATATTTGCTACCTCTACGAATATTCCTACAAAACAATTAATTGTACCAAACAGAGAAGCTCTATAGCGGGGACTCCGTGGTGCGGTGCTATACTTTATGGAGTTATAGCTACACCTGCCAAAATACGCAACATTGTTCTCTACTATGGGCTACTTAACACCATGTAAATACTTCAGCTCCTTGACTGTCATGTCATACTTACAGAAAAGTGACCTTTTCTACTTATGACAACGAATTAACTAGCGCCACACCTCAGCAGATGATAGGGGCGAGAACTGCGTATGAGCCCCGACCTCCGAGACCAGAAATCAAGGCAGGGCTTGCTAAACAATCCTGAGGCCTATACCGCGTCGCCCAGTCTATAGAAGGCCGTGTATGAGAGTTGGGAGCCCTATCTCACAAATGAACCATTTCACTGCGCTGAATCCTCCACACTCTAAACACAAGGTAGTAAACTGACCTCTGGCGCACTCCTTTTTTACAACGAAAGAGGTCGTTAGAGAACAACTCACTCCTTGTTTACACCCATATATGCGTATTCGTGTTTAGAGCTCATCCAGCGCAGACCGATCGCGGAGGCGTGTTTTTCGGCGTCGAGGTGGGCCCTATTTATGTACCAGTAGCTCAAAAAAATATCTACAACCTGCATTATTCGTAATTAGCGCCAATTATTCGAAAACTCTTCGAAAGCTTGATAATGTATCCGATTCGTTCCGAATAATTTCTAGCATGCACTATTCGATTCGTTCAGCGAATCGAACATGACTTCAGAAGAGTTAGCTGATGAGCTAGTTGGTTTTCATCCATTATATTCATCTCGTTTAATAATAATAATAATAATAATAATAATAATAATAATAATAATAATAATAATAATAATAATAATAATAATTGGTTTTGGGGGAAAGGAAATGGCGCATTATCTGTCTCACATATATCGTTGGACACCCGAACCGCGCCGTAAGGGAAGGGATAAAGGAGGGAGTGAAAGAAGAACGGAAGAATGTGTGTACCCCGCCGCGGTGGCTCAGTGGTTAGGGCGCTCGACTACTGATCCGGAGTTCCCGGGTTCGAACCCGACCGCGGCGGCTGCGTTTTTATGGAGGAAAAACGCTAAGGCGCCCGTGTGCTGTGCGATGTCAGTGCACGTTAAAGATCCCCAGGTGGTCGAAATTATTCCGGAACCCTCCACTACGGCACCTCCTTCTTCCCTTCTTCTTTCACTCCCTCCCTTGTCCCTTCCCATACGGCGCGGTTCAGGTGTCCAACGATATATGAGACAGATACTGTGCCATTTCCTTTCCCCCAAAAACCAATTATTATTATTATTATTATTATTATTATTATTATTATGAGGTGCCGTAGTGGAGGGCTCCGGAATAATTTCGACCACCTGGGGATCTTTATTGTGCACTGACATCGCACAGCACACGGGCGCCTTACCGTATCTCGTTTAGCGCAAAACACACGCCAGACAAAACAAAGGAACAAACAAGACAATGCACGAAGCGTGTTACTTTGTTCAAATCCAGCGTCCTGTGACGCGCCATCACGCAGTCACAGGCCACTCACGACAGTGCCGAGAACGTAAAACTGCAGTAGGTAACAAATCAAATCAAATCAAATTTATTGCGCTCCGTGCAGTCTTGTTTTACTCCGTTGAATAATCACAAAAGTGAACGAAATCAGCTTTTTAATGTTTGACTGCATCAAAGCAGACAGAGGCATCAAAATTCTTGTGCTGACAATTTCGTCTCGCGATTAGCTTCCTGTATAGGCAGCAAGAAAAGCTTCAACAACGGCCCAATCTTCGCCACGGAGAAATTCTCTTTGGCAGTCCTCAATGTGGGCAGAGCTTCACTGCATATTTTAATCTGTGTTTCCGACTATAATGCAGCTATCACCTTTAAACTGTGATGGTGGCGCTGATATTATAATGAAAGGAAAAATCACCTTGAGAGGACAACAGAATCCAATTTTTGTTCTCAGTGAAAATCCATTCTACGGCTCTTTCAGGCTATGCAGATGTTTTTCCGGCCTCAAATTACGCATTTATTGCCAAGAAAATTGCATATAAAAATATACATGCCGCTTCATTCAAACGCATGACGTCCAGACCGAAAAGGACTCCGCGATTACGGTTTTGAAGTGAGTGACAGTTCAGCATATCTATAGCCTCAGAGATCTACGTCCACAGCTTACTTGCAAAATTGGACGGTGATGGCGCCACCTGTATTTTCTTTTCGGCCTTTCGTACTTTACAAAAGCTCCGTTATGAATGAAAGTATTGTGTTTGCCGTTAGAAGAAATGAGGTAAAAGAGTACCTGCGCTTCATACTTCGACATTCTCTATCTTTTGCAATCTCCGTTTTCAGGAAGACCAGCCTTTTTTTGTCGTCAGAAACCGGCAAACCTACTCATACAGGTCAACCTCAGGTTAACCTCAGTGTCCCTTTTATAATACTTTCGAAGGAAAGACACATGTATAGCGCACACTCACATGGTGATAATCTTGGGCACGGCGACAGAGGTGGGCATCCATTTGTTCCGCGTCTTCGACGGCTTGCTCATGGCGACCGGCCATCAAAGTCGTCTGCGCCGGGCTTCACTGGCATGGCGTCTGCGCGCCCGGCAACCAGGAAACCACGACCCGCCCGTCTAGATGCTGTTGCTCGTCGGCTACGGACGATATATGCATCCGTCATCCGGTTGTCTTCACTGCGATCGGGAAGTCCGTTGAGGCTATACGAACCGTTTGAATTCCTAGCTCCCGCAGTTATAAAGCCCCATGGGACCAAAATGCATCGCCGGTCATAAAACTCGTCCATTGGCTAGTAGAGGGAAGTGACGACATCATACCGAAGCATTCCCACTGGCTGGCGAGAACTGACGTCATCATATTAGAGCAGTTGCATACGTGCCATAAAACCCAACACAACACATATCAGAGCAAACCCACTGCCCAGCGCAAATGTCACTTCCGGTAAAGACATCAACAGCTGCTAATGTTATCGCACTGTCAATACGTAACGGAATTAAGGTCCATTTCACACATGTGCTTTTTTTAGAGCAACTTCCCGCAGACCTCGGTAACTATTGCATAATGTGAATAATTTTCTTTATATCTGTTTAATATAAAAGGTCTTCTAAGCTAGCCCTTTCACTTTATATTTGAATCGCAGTTAGGCAATTTCTAGAGGGTGTCCCAGCTGAAATGGATCAAGATTAAAATACAAAAACAAAAGCGTTCTTAATAATAATAATAATTGGTTTTTGGGGAACAGGAAATGGCGCAGTATCTGTCTCATATACCGTTGGACACCTGAACCGCGCTGTAAGGGGAGGGATAAAGGAGGGAATGAAAGAAGAAAGGAAGAAGAGGTGCCGTAGTGGAGGGCTCCGGAATAATTTCGACCACCTGGTGATCTTTAACGTGCACTGACATCGCACAGCACACGGGCGCCTTAGCGTTCTTGCGAACTGAAACCAAGTGAATTTTGTTAGCAGTTACGTGAGGTGCTGGTTAGTATTCTTTTCGTTCCGCTCCAGTTAATAATTCGTCGACGTTAATTAAACATATTTCTAAATATGACTTTAAGCGCTCAGGTATGAACTTGGAAAGTTGTCGAGTGCCATGAAAATCGTCCGACCCAGTTCTTCCACGGGTAGCCTTAGCACAGCCCTTTTTATTCTGCAGAGATTAAATCCCGCTAATTTTTTTAAATATACAGTCGAACCACGCTACAACGAAGTTCACGGAGTGCGCGAAAAAAATCGTTGAAGCGGAAATCTCATTGTGGCGAGATCAGCCCAAAAAACTAAGACCTGACTGCACTGTTCAAAAATATCATTTATTTCCGAAAAATTCGGTCATCTTGGCTTGCGTCCTTTTAGTGTACATGAGCGTAGTGGAGCGAGTTTCACACTCGGCCAACAACTGCATCGCGATGTCGTCGTCACACGCACCAATGAAAGAGAGAGAGAGGGTTTATTGATAGGAAGGGCAGACAGGTTGGCCTGAAAAATAAATATCTGGCCTGCTACTCTGCTCTGGGGGACGGGAAGAGGAGATAAAAGAAGGTCACGATGGGGGACGATGATGATGGGAGGAGGCAGATGAAAAACTACTTTAAAAAAACAAGGCACACTTTCTGACATCACAAACGCGAGACAAGGTCCGTGTCGCTCAAAAAGCGTGAGAGCCCTCGCGTTGCCTTTACAGTTCTAAAACTATCCGGCCAAGCGCCGAGGATCAAATCCTCAGAGAGGAGCGATGTGTCCATATATGCGTCAGAGCAGATGCGAGTATGAGTCTTTTACGTGCATACGCTGGACACACCACTAAAACATGTTCTATAGTCTCTAGCACGCCACATGTGGAAAGCACAAACGGTGTCAAATGCGTCCATCACATGCAACGCAGACGGCAGGGTTGGTGACAACATCCGCTGCAACATCTCCGCTGCAACACCTTCCTTTTTCTTACCGCTGGATGCCGCGCTGATGATTCCTGCCTTCTCTTCAAGAGAAAGGAACTTCCGCTTCCTAGACAAAGTCGCCATGATCGTGTCGATTGCGGAGCACAAGCACGAGTGAAAAAAACTAGGGCGAACGCGCTGCTGCTGTTGCCAGGCTGCTGCGTCCTTTGGCGACGGATTGGTTGCGGCTCTGGCGCTCTGGCTTGGAAGAAAACGGGAGCTTGCACCCGCGGTTCGAACCCGACCGTGGAGGCTGCGTTTTCATGGCGGCAAAGCGCTAAGGTGCCCGTGTGCTGTGCGATGTCAGTGCACGTCAAAGATCCCCAGGTGGTCGAAATTATTCCGGAGCAGTCCACTACGGCACCACTTTGTTCCTTTCTTCTTTCGCTCCCTCCTTTATCCCTTCCTTTACGGCGCGGTTCAGGTGTCCGCCGACATATGAGACAGATACTGCGCCATTTCCTTTCCCCAAAAACCAATTACTATTATTATTATTACCCCGCCGCGGTGGCTCAGTGGTTAGGGCGCTCGGCTACTGATCCGGAGTTCCCGGGCTCGAACCCGACCGCGGCGGCTGCGTTTTTAGGGGGGAAAAACGCTGAGGCGCCCGTGTGCTGTGCGATGTCAGTGCACGTCAAAGATACCCAGGTGGTCGAAATTATTCCGGAGCTCTCCACTACGGCACCTCTTCGTTCATTTCTTCTTTCGCTCCCTCCTTTATCCCTTCCCTTACGGTGCGGTTCAGCTGTCCGCCGACATATGAGACAGATACTGCGCCATTTCCTTTCCCCAAAAACCAATTACTATTATTATTATTACCCCGCCGCGGTGGCTCATTGGTTGGGGCGCTCAGCTACTGATCCGGAGTTCCCGGGCTCGAACCCGACCGCGGCGGCTGCGTTTTTATGGAGGAAAAACGCTAAGGCACCCGTGTGCTGTGCGATGTCAGTGCACGTTAAAGATCCCCAAGTGGTCGAAATTATTCCGGAGCCCTCCACTACTGCACCTCTTCCTTCCTTTCTTCTTTCACTCCCTCCTTTATCCCTTCCCTTACGGCGCGGTTCAGGTGTCCAACGATATATGAGACAGGTACTGCGCCATTTCCTTTCCCCAAAAACCAATTATTATTATTATTATTATTATTATTATTATTATTATTATTATTATTATTATTATTATTATTATTATTATTATTATTATTATTATCCGCGCCTTGTCGCAAGGCAGCCAGCCCTATTGTCATCACCACCAAGCAATGGCGGGCTTCACGTGCGTAGTCACTGTAGTTTAGTGAAACAAAGCAGCGTGTACCTACGGAAGTACACAGATGGGCGGCGATATGCTTGTTTTATCGTAAGACAAATTTTTGAACTCAGCTTCGCATAGCAAAAATTTCGTTGACGCGTAAACGCGGCCCAAAAACGGTTCGTTGTGATGAGACATTTATTCCATTACTTTCTATGGTAGCTGACGGGGAGATATTTCGTTGATGCGACGTTCGTTGTAGCGGGGTTCGACTACCACGTGCAGCCGCTGGCTTTAATCTCGTGACCAACAGCAAAGCGATTGAAGCTCTGTCTTGGGCAGTGCAGAAGGTGGGAAGTTGGCAGCGTTTTTCCTTGTCGCGGATGACAGGGCTGTAAGCGCGGCGCATTCGGCAGGCCGAAGCGCGCTGTCACATGGTATCTTTTTTTTTTAATTTCGCGAGCTTTCATTTTTGCCTAATCAAAACGACTTAGTTAAAGCTGCCTAGTCGGAAGCGCCCTTTATATGGCGCCTGAAAACTGTCCAGTTCATTTCTGGGCATTTAAAGTCATATTTAAAAAGTTAATTAATGCCAACGAATCATTAAAGTAGGCGGAACGAGAAAAATACTACCCGGTACCTTAAATAGCTCCTAACAACAGTCAGTTTATTTAAATTCGGTTTGCTTTTTTTTTTAATCTTCATCACATTTAGCTGGGACGCCCTGTATATTGTTCAGCCTCCGGCCCTTGCTCGTTCCAATCTTGGAAAATGTAGGAAATCAATAATAATTTTATTGCTCTTTCTTTTATATAGTACAGTTTCTACCACACATAAGCCTTTGTTGCTTTGGGAAATAAGTATTACTTTTTTTGCACTCTTTTCGTTTGTTTATTTGACAAATGGCAGCATTGGAGCTATATAAACTGCCTTAATTATAGCGGCGGCAAATATAAAGACATCGTAAAAAACAAACAGGCGCACTGGGTGATTCTTAGACAAGAAAGACAAGCAGAAGGTCGTACCTCCGACGTAGTTTATATTTTCTCAATAAATGAAAATCACCGTGACAAGCGCTTAATTAAGCATCACCTGCAGTACTTGGAATAAAGGCACAGTTTCGAGTGTCAGTAATTATTACGCTGTAACTGACAACCAGCATGACATAGAGAGAAAAGCTCGAATTTGTTGCAATCCTCCGCGCGTTAACCCCTTCGTACCACCATGAGTGTGAGAAATCGCTCCCAGCAGAGACGACGGTGCGCAAAAACGCCGGAAAAGTTGCCGCTGACGCAAAAAAAAGAAGCAATAAAAAAAAACACTACTGCTACGCGACAACCGATACACGGAGAGACTACCGTCTACAGCGCCGAAGCGGAGAAGCCCTGCTTAATCGATGCGAACCGACGAAAAAAATTGCAGCGCCGCCGCCGAAGCGGGCCACGGCGTCTTTTATTTTTCTTTCCTCGATGAACAGGCAAATAAAAGCTACCGAACACACGCGACAAAGTCGTATTCGCCGCCTTTTTTTCCTCCGAGACGAAGACGCTTACGAAAGCAAGTGGCGGAATGCGCGACGGACAGACGACGCTGCGCCGTAATGATATTCAAGCGTGCTGCACCTGTCACCCGGGGAAGAGTCGCGCATAGATGCGCAGTGCGAACCACCACTTGCTCTCGGCGTCCTTTTCCAAACAGCTTGCACGAGAGGACGACACGCAAATGCACTACGAGCGCCACGTTGGACTAAGGCACCCGAAAGTCGGCCTCACCTCATTCGACCGAGGACCGCCGCATATCTTGGGAAGACAACTGCAACAACTTGATTCGAGGCAGACGACAGAGCGCAGACGGGCAGCGTCGGTTAGGCCTAGCGTAGCGATGCGGAATGACTGCAGCGAGTATTTTCGTTTTCGTTACTTTATTTTCTTCTCCTCCTCCCGGGACTCCTTTCCTCGCCCGGAAACTTCAGTAAAGTTTTCTTGCGGCCGGTCACTGACGACGGGCGAGGAGAAGACAAGCCGTGAGTGGAGAGAGAGAAAGAACAGAGCAAGGCAGACCGCGCGAGTAGACAGGCTCGCCAAACCACTCCGAATGCGTGAGAAAAACAAAACACGTCGACACTGCCGCCGTACTCTTGCGTTCCGCCCACCGTGTCAGCCTTCCGGCTGAGCACCGGCTGCCACTGTGCGTCGTGCCGATGCACCGGTGTACGCGTTCACGCGCTCGGCAATCGTAAACCAGGGCCTCAACTCCTCCCGAATTCGTTATTTCGAGAAAAACGATAAAGCGGGTGAATCGAACGTCAAACTTATTCAAACTTACTGCTCTGTCTGCGCAAGTGCTTCCCGCCTCCAGTGTGTGTCGTCTGCTACAACCGCGCCTAAAAGCGTTGCCAGACTGCAATCGCACAACGGGCTGTGTCAGCCCATGGTTTGCACAAACGCCTGCGCGAGTTTGTTCCCTTCAATCTCGTCAAGAAGTTTCAGTATGTTTCGAAGTCGCATTCGAGAGCAAGTTCCAATGAAAACAAACTAGCTGATGGCACTGTTGAGATAGCAATTTGTTGGTAATGTCGAATTCAAACACGCAACAAAACAGGCAAGCAGCATGTCAGCACTTGAATCGCTTGAATCAGCCGGCACAGCCGGCTTATCGTGTTTCTTTTTTGTTTTGTCTCGCGCTGTGTCGCCGTTGCGCGCCTTCTTTCAGTTAGCTTTCGCGCCTAAATGCGTTTCTGACGTCGTGGAGCGCGTCTCGGTTGAACCGTTGAGCTTTTTTTTTTGGCGCCGTTTATGCATCTGCTTCGTTTTTCTGACCGGCGAACTGCAAAGCCATGCTTGTCATAGGATCCTGCGATCTGCCGGCGAGCCATAACAACGCTCACACGCAGCCGAGGGGTCAAATTCAGGTAACATTCCGACGCCCCACGTATTGCGTAACCGAGTGTTTTAACTGTTACCCCTTCTGCAGCTCATTATTGGACCCATGTTCTCCGGAAAAACGTGAGTATAGCGTCTATATTGTAATACTCCGTACTAACGTAGCAATACTATGTTTTACAATTAAGTGCACCTAACCCTTCCCCCGCAGAACCGAGCTGATGCGGCGGTTAAAGCGCTACGAGATCGCCAATCACAGGTGCCTAATCATCAAATATGCTGGCGACACTCGGTACGATGTTGAAAACATAAGGACGCACGATAGGTAAGTGAACGGCTGCAGGGCGTAATCCGTTACACGCCTGAAAGCGTTTAACATGCCGTCAACAACGTGTACGTGCCTGCAGGCAAGCCATGGCTGCTGTGAAGGCGACCGCACTGTCGAACCTCAGGGACAGGTCGTCAGAGTTCAGGGTCATCGGCATTGACGAGGGGCAATTTGTAAGCAGGCGTCATTTCATGCTATTGATCTCCCTCTGGTAACCATACGGTATCGTAGTGATGCATCCGACCGCCATGGCACTGAACAACAAGTGAAACGTGTCAGAATAATAGCTGTTCTCAGCCAAATGCGTCATTTACTATGCTTACATGACCATGGGGGCGCAGACGGTGGTTGAAGGTCCCCTGCGTTCTTTCCCGCCAATTTTTTTGCGCAACGTGGGAGGCCGCGCAGGAAGCGAACAGCGCGTCATTATGAATGTGAAAATGCTCCTTTACAACGTACCCTATGCTAACAAGCTTTATGAAAGGTATGATGATTGCCCTGGCCGGATACCGGTCGACAGGTTGCTAATGATAGCGGCTAGTAAGCAATTGAGTTGTTAATCCCGTTTAACTCGGGACAGGCGCTCAAGGCACCACTGGATAGAAATTGTTTCAAAGCGTTTATAATTTTGTTTCCAGAGGGTTTCGTTTCACTGCACATTTCAGATAGAACACTAATGCATGGCACTGGACTACGTTGAGCAAAATGAAATTCATTCAGTAACAGGATAGTTTAGGTGGATGCTCGGTGAAGGGAGAAGAAAAATGTGGTAAAATAAAAAGCATTGCAACCTAAAACATCGGCTATGGAGAAAAAATTCCTAAAGTCCTTCTTTGGGCGCTTGACTTATAAAGTCTATACCGTGAGGATGAAATGTTTGGTTTGGTCTTGTTTATGGAGTTTAACAATCCAAAGTGACTTGGGCTGTGAAGGGTGTTGCATAACCACTAAGCCATCATAGGGACTATGTGACAGACAAATGTTATGAGACGTTTACAGTGTCAAAGTTTTCTGCATGCAAGGCAATGAAGCTGTGCACGGTGTTGAAAAAATGGGCTGAGGCATATACGTATCGATAGATACGTATATGCCTCAGCTCGATAAAATCCCGTCATCCTCTTAAATAAAATCACATATTCATAAATCCAGCTTTGAGACTGAAAAACATTTAGGCATAGGTGACCGACCTAAAATGTAACCAAGAATTGGTGGTGAGGATGACTTACCTTAGTGAGCAAAAACAGTGAGAAAAGACCGTAATAGCCACACAGGTAGTTGAGTCATTTTACTTCCCTTGTCATTGACAGTTATTTATCAACTTGAGTCGTTTATCGTGCCTTGTCAAGGTGGTGCTTGTTTCTGTCGTATTTCAAATAATGACACAAATTATCAATTCATCTATCTGCAGCTTATGTCTTCTGGTCCATCAAGCTTGCAACTGTATACGAGCAAAAAATTCTTAACGTTTCAAAGCCTTCATAGCAGTGAGTTCACCATCATGTCTTGCACCCATGTTCTCAGCCAGGGTTTTAGGAGGCATTTTTTTAAACTCGCAAACTAGTTGCTGCAGAGCCTCTCAAAGTCTGGACATGGTCACACATTTTTTTTTTTTTTTTGTACCAAAGTAATCTTCTTATATTGCATGTGAAGAAAAGCAGAATTTTTATGTCGTAGAGAAGCCCTCTTTTCTGCGTTGCCTGTTTGAGAGCTGCAACCATACTGCCACTGACAAGTGTTTTGCTTCCAGTTTCCCGACATTGTCGAGTTTGCAGAGGACATGGCGGAAGCTGGAAAGGTTGTCGTCATCGCGGCCTTGGATGGCACCTACCAGCGCCAGGTGATTGAGTGAATCGTTTTACTTGCCGGCTGGACTTCCAGTTTTTGTAGACTCATCTCACTTGCTTATCCCACAAGTTTTGCTTAGTGCTCCCAACAGGCTTTCTTAGCTTGAATGTGTACCTCCCTCCTTTTTTTTGTTTTGCTATCGTGAGAGCTTTTGTTTTATTATTGGGAAGGGTTAGCGCATACAGACTTGAACGTGCAGTTGTAATTAGGCGTATCCAATATGATGGACAACAATGATTGTTCAAGTTGTCAAAGGCAGGTACAGTCATGCCCCGTTGGTACGACCCCTGTAAAGTATGGATGGCTCGAATTGGGGGTAATCTTTCTGGGGACCAGACTTATTCAATGTATTTGTGCGTAATTAGTAGGAAACTGTGCATGGGCTTCCATTGTACAGAGACCTTTAGAACCCTGTATTTTGCCACATTAATATCGACAGCGATGAGATGAAAACCTCGACCAGATCTCCTGTATTTTGAGGGCAGGACACCAGCAACAGGCAGTACAAAAGTAAAAATGCCTGAATGGTGCCCTTTTTTCTCGTCATCAGTGCTAAAGAGCCCAGTCAGCCCGAATTATGATTTGCTGTACTGCCCGAGTGGCTGTGAAGAAAACTTCTGTAGCTTGCACTACATTGAAAGCCATATTCAGGGGCAGTCAGCCAACTGAGAAAAGCTATGTACTGGCAATTCGTTGGAAACAAACTCGTGCGGGTGCGGCATCCTCGCCAACTGCCCATGTTGAGTGGCAGGTCTGTACTTGCTGTTGCTGCCATCTGTTGCTTTCTCCTGTTGCCAACACAAACTGTGCATGCAAGGTACAGGCTGGTGACTTTCTTTTAGAGCATCAGCTCTTCTCGGCTTGTTCCTCAGTTTCGTGCTGTCATCGGTTGCCTGCGCACGAACCTCTTGCTGGAGCTGTCCACACCCATAGATGGTTCCTGCCTGATCTCCCTTAGCTGCTTCATGTGCTTTTGGTCTTATCAGCACCAATAAATCGCCTCTTCAAACAGAACGATTTCTTCAATACCATAGCTCTTCGCTCGTTTCTCAGTTCCAGTGCTGTCAACATCAATGCCTTCCCTAACACAGACCTTGGCATTACGCCAAGATGCTGCGTGCAAGTAACTGCAAGGCGTAGTTATTGTGTTTTGATCTGGGCACAATGGGTGCTGGGTCGTTGAGCGTACTTGGCAGTGCGCCAGGACGCTGCTACGGCTGGCTGCGGCAGTGTATATTTAAGAAAGCCCGCCAGACTGTGCGGAAGGTGACATTTGTTACTATAACCATTATTTGCTTTACTACTACTATGAAAATACTATAAAAGCTTTTTGCTCTCGCACCGCAGCTAATGCTGAAGCATCCGTGTTAGACACTCGTAGCCGTACCGCGAGTTTTTTTTTCTTTTCAGCCAGTGGAGAGGGCAGAGGATATGCGATGCGCATGCGCATAGAGGCTGTGTGAAGAAGGCGGATTGGCGCCGGCCCGTTTTAGCTGAGTTGTGAAGCAATGTCCCTGTGCGCATGTACCGTGGTCCAGCAAATCTGCAGCTCTGACTGTCGCATAGCGCTACTGCAACATATGACTCCTGCATGCTGCCATTGTTGTTACAGGGGTTCCCAAGCATTCTGACACTTGTCCCGCTCTCAGAGAGTGTCATAAAGCTCTCTGCAGTCTGCATGCTGTGCTATGCCGAGGCAGCCTACACGAAGCGTCGAGGGCAAGAGAAGGAGGTTCGTGCATAGTTATACTTACAATGCAGATTTATTGCTTGCTAGTGAATTGGCTCCACACCTCTCATGCATGTTCGACAACCCTGTTAGTGTGATGATGAATGTAAGTACAGTACAAACTTAAAGATGAATGAAAATTCACTAGAAATATGTAGAGTGCAAATTAGTGCAGACTGTGCATTTGATGTTGAATGCGACCAAAGCATCAGTCCAAATGAGCCGGAAGTTCAAAGTAACAAGATTAAAGCCATACTTGACACTTCTGTGGTATACTGGTTAGCAGCCACAAAGAAGCGTGCATT
Source organism: Amblyomma americanum (assembly GCF_052857255.1). Classification (NCBI taxonomy): domain Eukaryota; kingdom Metazoa; phylum Arthropoda; class Arachnida; order Ixodida; family Ixodidae; genus Amblyomma; species Amblyomma americanum. Next base: position 15,676,757 of record NC_135504.1, read on the forward strand.
GTGTTAGTGGTGGACAGATAATTGTTAAGCCATCTCACTTTGCAGTGCTAAAATTGTTTGAGTGGTGGCTGACTCATAACATTTTGTTTGCCATGGCTATTATAGAATGCCTGCTCTCTTTTATTTTTCCTTTGCTGAGGAAAGGCAACAAAGGCATATTGTGAACTGTGTTAAGCCAGTCATGAGATGACACAAAGGTGATGAAAAATCCTGTATTATTATTAATATATATTTTGCAGTTAATATGTTAATTCTGTTAGTGCTCAAATCATTTACATCACATGAAAACTTGTTTAGAGTTGAGTCTGCCCTCAATGCGTGGTGTTCAAATTTTCAGGTAGAAGTCATCGGAGGCGCTGAAAAGTACATGGCTGTCTGCCGAGCCTGCTACTCGCAGGACGAGGAGAGATCCTCCTCCAAAGAGTGCTAGCTTTGTTTCATTTCTTTTGCATTATTTGCCTCGTTGCACATATACAGTCACAGCCAAAATAATATGGAGCATACTTCAGCATTCTAACTCATCTCTCGCGTTGCTAAGAAAAAATAGAAAGGTTTGCTGTGTTTGTGTTCAAATACACTAGTGGTACTTGCTTCCATAAATACCAAACGCACCTTAATTTTCTCAGTTTTACATGCGAGTGCCGAGCCTGCTACTCGCAGGACGAGGAGAGATCCTCCTCCAAAGAGTGCTAGCTTTGTTTCTTTTCTTTTGCATTGTCTCGTTACACATATACAGTCACGGCCAAAATAATATGGAGCATACTTCAGCATTCTAACTCATCTCTCACGTTGCTAAGAAAAAATAGAAAGGTTTGTTGTGTTTGTGTTCAAATACACAAGTGGTACTTACTTCCATAAATACCAAACGCACCTTAATTTTCTCAGTGTTACATGCAAGAAATGCTTAATCACTGGTGCATGCTCCACGTTATTCTGGCAGAGTGACGCAAGCACGATACGAGCGTGATACAATACCCAGTGACACACAGGCACTCATAACCCGTCTTTCTTTTTGTCATTTTTAAGCCTGATCATCCCGTGCCGTGTCATGTCTATGTTGCGTCGTCTTTGTTGTTTATGACCTTTGCCCAATAGCCGGAACGAGTGATCGGCTCAAGACTGCAAAAGAAAGTTTATTCATGAATGATATATATGTATTTTATCATTTGGTTTTGGGACCACTGCCTTGCTGCATTTATATTCCGCTTTGTTTTGGAGCATTTTATTGTTTGGGGCTGCTCATCACATAAATGTATATAAATGGGATCAGCAACGGTTTGGTCCAATACCCAAAAGCCAAGCACCAGGCCAGGGAGGAAACCAGTGGGTGACCCGACAGCACTGGGGATCGAACCCAGCACCTCTCAAATGCAAGGCAAATGCTCTACCGCAAGGCCACTGGTTCAGTATTGTAGTTTTCATCGTCAGCAAGGTCAAGTCGACTTGTGGATATTGACCTGACCCATCGATCTCTAATGAGCCCTGCCCTGCAACAACTTTCGCCATACTATGCTAGCGCATTTTCTAATCTCATCTGCCCGTATAATCCTTTGTCACCTCCAGCTACTGATTATACGTGCTGTGCATTAATGGCCAAATCTATTTCATCCTCTCGTTCACAGCTGAGGTATTATCATCTTGCGTTTGTAATCCATGCTGTTACCTCCTCTGTTGTGGCCCTGTACGTGAGCACTGCAGGTTACATCAGTTGCATGGAGTCAGTTGTCAGTAATATGAACTAGAAAGGGACTGAAAATTTGGTCAAATAATGCAAAGTTTGGACTAATGAGCGCCTTTTTAAAATTTTGGTACTCAAGGGACAAAAGTATCCATTAAAATAACCAGCTGTTCGAATCAAGTGACTTAGAGCTAAGGAAAGTCCACTGTACTTTCCTTCTGAGAAAAACTGGTAAGCTCCGGTTCTTTTTTTGGCAGCAACTTAGTGCAGCATCGAAAAATGTTGCCTGCCAAATGCACCCGAAGATTTTTCTCATGTTTTTCTTGTGGCTCATATCTGGTGGCATTCCCTTGCCTAAATAGACGTCTACATTTAGTACTTCTTTATGTGTAGTAAACTTGCTACACGTAGTTTTCTACTGATTGCTAAGCCTACTGTTGCACGTTACCTGCTCAGGTTCTCAAAGAATTGCAGTGCGTCACTGAAATTTATCCTCAAGAGTTACTTTGCTGGACAGTGTCGTCAGCAAATCAGAGGTATCACTATTAAATCCAACCCCCTGTAGACGTGCAAGAAGAATTGAGTGATTTCTTCAATTCCTGACGCACTTTATTTGGTATTTTTACCTCCTCCTATGGAAGACTGTGGTTATGGTGCTGTCGCTACAGATTTTTTTGTCATACTCGCGCATGCCCATTGGTGTTTCCATAGAGTAATTATCTGCAGAGGCTGGATAGATTTGTTAAATCCTGCTTATGCTTGTGTAATCTGAGTGCCGACATGACCATCATCGATTTTCACAAAATCCTTTCTAGAAAGCAGCTTTTGTTTGTTGAAGACCAACACTGCTCGTTTTATGGCTAGCAATTACCATGTGTTGTAGGCAGTGAGCCCCACTAACATTTTTCAGGTCTGACTTCAACGTTCTGATGGATTAGCACCGTGTGCATTTTTTTGTGCCTCTCGCACTTTTGCTACATTTTTGTATGTCTTATCACATGTCTGGGATTTTAAGTTGCACATCACTTGTTACCTTCCTGCTGAATGTGCATGACTGCACCTCATCTGGTAATGTGGGGATGTACATAGTAAACATCTGTCATTACATGAACCAGCCCAATAAAAAAATCTAAGTAACCAGTCTATGACTGACAAAATAATGGCTGCAGGAACAATTCCATGCAGCTTAATGCTTATATTTGCTTGTGAAATTTGTGAGCATTCAGTGAGCAAATGCACACATTTGAGATCTCTGCAAGTTCAGTGGCAAGGCTTCAGGGTTCAACCTGCAGTCACACTTCCTGTAGCATAACGGTCAACACAGAAGTGTAAATTAGTTTAATTTGCAATGGAGCATTTACTTCTGGTAATGTTAATCCTGTGGCGCCCACTGTAACCTTTATCACAGACTAAAGATCTATTTGTTTATTCTGGGAAAAGCGTAAATTCTTGAGTAATCCAGAAATTGCATTTCCCAGCATATCCATCAAATACATCAGACAATAACGGAATGATTCCAAATTCTTCCTTTGACTTATTTTGCCAGTCCAGAGTATAATGAACAGTTCTTAAAACACATTTAGAAACCAGCTGAATTTGCTTATATGAATTCCAATGTTTTCAATAAATCTACCAGGCTAATATTCTCACAAAATATGGACCATTAACTATGAAATGCAGAAGGTTCATAAGTTGAGAGTTTTCACTGCCTGGGCATTACTTGCAGTAATGTGGGCAAATAAAAAAATGATAGCCCCCTGCTCACACCATGAACAGTACAGCAGTACAGTACACACCATAAGCCTGTGGGCATTAGATTTTATACTGAGGCATTTAAAAGTAGAAATATTAGCTTTTGCCTGCACTAGCATGAGAATCTGTAGGCAACTGCACTCCAGCAACACCCCCCCCCCCCCATCTAGGTATATATATTTACTATATAATTTAGATATCAGCGAAGTACTGAAATTTTCAATGTATTAGCTATGCATTCGAAAACTTCAGCCTTCTGTGTAGCTTTATTACCTGAAGTTGTGCTATGCAAACCATGTATGTACTTCATTATAAAAATTACGCTGTCATGTGCTGCACGCTCGCGCTGCAAAGCTTTCTGTGGCTTCATGGGACATCTGCGAATTCCATACGTGTGCTAGAATCAAGGGCACACAAATACATCTGTATATATATTTTAAAAATTGTGGCGTTTAATGTCCCGAAGCAACATGGCCTATGACAGACACCGTATTGGAGGGCTTTGGATTAATTTAGACCCTCTGGGGCGTTCTTCAATGTAGCTAACTAACATCACGCAGCACGTGGGCATTTTAATGAGTAGCATCAGAACCCCCATATAAGCAAAAAATATCCTTGATGTTCCTCTGAAGCCTGGACGCGAAGGCGTAGTTGGCGGTGAAAAGGAGGGACAGAATGGGGCCAGAGGAAAATAAAAATTGATTTCGAAGAAAAGAATGGATGGACACCTCAACCGTGCCATGAGGAAATGGAGGAAAGGTGTCGCCCTGAAGGACTATGGAATAATTTCGATTAACTGGGGATCCTTAACGTGCACTGACACTGCATACCACAAAAGCAAATGTTTCGCAGCCACTGCGACCAGTTTCGAACCCTGGTGCTCCGACTCAGTAGCCGAGCGCTCTAACCACTGAGCCACTCATCAGCAACACGGCAGTCATCAGTTCTCCGCACTCTGAAGTGGTCAGACGTGTACAAAATGGTCTCCTTAAATGTCATGCCATGGTGGCTGCAAAGCGTAATGCTAACTCATACCATCGCATCGATCCCATCCATCGTTCCTTCAGTTTTTTGTATTTCGCTCCGGTCGAAATATGGCTGCCGCAGAGGGGAAACGTGTGACCCTGGGATCGGCAACAACGCCAAAGCCACCGTGGCAGATAGGAAAGCTGAGCGTACTGACTTCCATACTGACTGCTTTTCCCACCCAGCCTCCAATCTCGCCTGCGAACAAATTTAAGAGAGTTTCACGGGACATCGCACGTACAGTACAGCTCTCGCTATAAACACTGGTCCCATGTGGGTGCACAAGATGGCGTTACCATATTGTTAGCTCACACGCGACACAAAGGGCACCATAGCGGTTTACACACATAGCTTCTAGTACTTGCTGATGGCGGCAATGAACGGACAAGCATTCTGCCTTTCCTTGTGGTCCTGGTCCACTAACATGTTGAGGAGGCATGGCTCGTAGTCTGCCTGCCCTTAATCTCGTTTTACCTGACACTTCAAGTATGGAGAGGTGGGGAATGCTAGTGCAGACTTCTTGTTACTATGCGGCACGACTTGCAAACAGTGCAAACGCATTCCCCCCCCCCCCCCCCCCCCCCCCCCCCCCCTTAGTTTCATTAGGCCAGACTGAAATGCCAGAATTTCGGACTGTCGTCTCTGTGCCTGGCACCTAGATTTTCCGCTAAGCCAACGCCCATGAAATGCAGATTTGGGTTGCGGTCTTTAGCGCCAATGGCCACGCCTGCCGCGTTACTCTCCGTCCACAGACAGGTCACTGGCATGAATTTAGATTTTGCTGCGACTACTTGCGTCACTGTCATCGCCCTGTAACTTGTGGCATTGGAGAGCCCTGCTAAATTCATGAACATGTTTGAGAGCACTGCTGTCACTTTGCAAAAGTCTGCAATCTTTTTCCCCCCTATATATTTTACGAACTCAGCAGGAAAGAAAAACAGCGAATCCATACAACATAAATTTTGCACTGCATAGGAGACTGCATAATCCTTCTTTGAAGGCTTCAGGGCTATTTTAATGTGAAAGTATTTAAAAGACTCACAGTATGCTACAAATACTTTGTTTTACACAGTGGCCAACTAGACACTTCAAGTTTCATTGTCATACAATGCAGAGACTTATTCTTAAGCATTGAAAGCTACATGGAAAACCCAGTGTATGTAGTGTTTTAAAGCCCCATCACACTGGACCACCAATGAATGAAATTAGAGGAGATCGTTTGGCAACTTGAAAATATGTAGACTCTTTATTGCAACATTGTCATATAATACTAAGCTATATCTCGCACACCGGTACAAAAACGAAAAACTTCACAAATGGAATGTTCACACAAGATGGGCAGACTATGCCCCTCTAGTGTATATTTTGTTGCTGCACCTAGAAATTTTGAACTCTTTGTACCTGGAGACTCTCAGTGTGACCACATTTTGATATTGCTACAGCTGTTGCAAGAAACCGGGAATGGCATGTAAATGATAAGTGAAAATTTTCACCACGTTTCAAGGTGTCCAAACAGAGACTGGTTGCATGCATAGCGTACAATCTTTGCCAAGAGCTTGGAGTCCACCACAAATGTGGCCGCAGTGGGTGCACTGCCAAGTGGCGGTGCTTGCTGGTAGTCAAGCCTCGAGGAGGCGCACCCCACTCACTGATATGAGGTCTTTCCTCCTCACCCAACAAAGCCTGGACACTCGCAAGCCCCACCGTTCAGCAATGCCACCGCTCCATCCGTGTTTACAGTGAACTCCAAACTTTTGACGAAGACAGTATCTGCTGCTATTTCACCACTACTGCACACGCAGTTCACTCAGTATGCATATTTCGCACATTTCATCTTCCCCACAAAGCATCAAAATATTCAGATAACTCCCAACAGCATCACCATCAGCTGCAACTCAACACAGACTATACCATTAAAGGGGCTCTGAAAGGGGCTCTCAATACAAATGCTGTATTCCTGGGATGTTAAAGACGCTATTTCAGAAATATCCTCTGGCAAGAATTTTTTTTAACGAGTTTTGTAAAAACTAAGTTGCCTGTAGTCAAAATTTGAATTTCAGCACCTTCACGCCTTTCCCTCTCCTTTCATCACTCTTTGCACGCTCAAAGGCCAGTGTTCCTCTGCCAGCCCCACCACCGACGCACATGGGAATTCCCCTGAGCTTTCTGACCCTCCGGAGTGACGCTGTGTGGCGCCTGAAAGAATCTAACCACTAGCCATCTCTGAACAGAATTACGCAGGAGCGTGCAACGAAGGAGGGCGGGAGCATAAAAAATAGCCAGAATGGACTCTCCAACTTTCGCGCGCGATCGTGGGTACTCTGCTACGTGTAGAAGTATCATTTGGCTCAGGTGTTCATGACAAGAGAATGTAGTGATTAGGAGAGTTTATGTACTCTCAGCAGGTGTTTCAGAGCCCCTTTAACTGCATACAAACATGTCCACAGACACATTGTATCTTGTCTCGGAAAATTCTGCACGTCTACTCATTAAAGCATGGTTCATGTTCCTGCACTCCCTGGCTGCTCCATAAGACATCACTTCCAAAGTGATGCATATCACACCATATTGCAAAAGAAGTGTGGGGTAAATGAGGTACAAATGGGCCTTTGGCAAAGATAGATACAAAATGATGACAAGCGTCCTACCACTTAGATTTGATAGCTTAAATGTTCATTGAGGCACTCTTTCAACTTATCAAGCTTTAAAAAAAAAACAGCAACAAGACCATGATAATGGCAGAATAAAATCCTCACATGTTTCTTTTTGCTTCAAACAGGCAATTAAATTTTCCCTGAACTTTGCTATATATTGTGATGACAAAAAATGTTCATTTCATCATCATCATCATCATCATCAGCCTATGTCCACTGCAGGTCAAAGGCCTCTCGTATCCCTCCAATGAACCCTGTTCTGTGCCAGCTGTGGCCACCCTTTCCCCACAAACTTCTCAATATCATCCGCCCATCTAACTTTCTGCCTCTCCCTGCAACGCTTCCCTTCCCTTCGAATCCAGTCTGTTGCCTATCCCTGAACTTCGTTGTATCTTGTGATGATCACGGCAATTGATGCAACAACATACACATCATTTATCCACTTTGTCAGCAAAAATATTGCAATGCACACGTATAAAATGGCAGGTATTAAAGATGTCACCCAAAGCAAATTCTTTTTCTGTCCTTTACAATCACTGCACGGTTTAAAAATCCTTTATCACAACTATGCATTCATGATCCACCTTATAAAGTGGCTGTTTCCTAGCAACCTTATCTTTCTATGCGCTCTTTACCATTTCTCTTGCATGCAGTCAACAGTAATTCTTCTAATAAGAGTAAGAAGCATGCTTTGTTTTGAGTAATCCTCTAGACACATGGTCCCTTTAATGCTTTTTTAGGCTGAATGCAGAAATAAGCTTGCTTTCAAACAAATCAATATTATTCACGAGCGCAAACCAAGTATTCCTTACTATACTCACAACTGTAAATACGGGTATGGTTATTACCGTGCAGTATTTTGTTCACCGCCAGACTTTCAGCACTTTGTAGCACTAACACTTGTCCGTGTGCAGTTACGTCCTTCTGAAATAGTCTTAAAATGCACCACCAACTTGTATTATGCTTTTGTATTTTCACTGCAGTTTTTCTTACTGCCTCAATCAAGCCTCTAAATGCAGAAAAACATACCGCTAACGACTGCTCAAAATCAGGCAGCAAGCTGTGTATTACATCTGCATATACTACGCTTGGGCATGTAACACTGGTAAACAATATTGAAAAAAAAAGTGACATACTGTGGAATAGTGCCCAGCTTGTTTCAGTGGAAAAACATTGCATGCACCTAAGGCACAGTGTTGGGTAAGTATGCTCTACATGAGAAGAGCTAGTCAGAATTCCCCACTGCATCTGAATTCAGGCACGGTCGACTCCAATCCAAACGATGCAACAATTAGAAATAGTGTTCACCTTTAGTACTGTCTAAAAAAAAAAAAAGAGCATTTCACACACCACTGTCGTAACGCGGTCTGCATGGAAAAGTAAGAGTCAACTGTTGAAACTTAACAAGGCTACAACAGAAACAAAAAAAAGCGCTCGGTTCTTAAATGATCTTTGGGGCTTTGAGTACTGCAACTTGGTTAGGGCACGCCTCTTTTTTTCCTTGTTATGCACTCCACCTTCAAGCACAAAATCACTGTCTTTTGCGCTGACTATGAACAACACTACGGCGAAGACGCCGTTGTTATGCCAGCCATGGCAATGCGAGCTCCAAACAGAAGTCCTGGGAGCCTCCTTGCTCCTCTGCGAACAGTGCTGACAGTTCTTCCGACGGCATATCAGTGGCTTGTGCACTTTTTGGCAACGCACGCGAAAGTGGTGAAGTAGTGATCGGGTGCGCCAGTTTTGTGCTTTTTCATCGTGGCACGGGTGTGCCTGCGTTGGGGACCATGGCTGCCACGGCAGGTGCCATTCCACTCCATAGTGCTGCCAGCTGCAGGAGAAGAAAGCAAGGCTCTTTACAGCAACAACTGTTGAGCACCCGTTCCTGTGTTTCGTCTCAGTGTAGTAGTAGCAGTAGTAGTAGTAGTAGCGGTCTGCATAGGGTGCCATCGGAGCCACTCAGAGGGTGGTTAGTGTGAAAGGCAGAGGGTATGACGAGAGCAGAGGAATGCATAACTGGTGGGTAGTTACCACCAGAACCATGCGGAGGGTGGTCAACATGGAATTAGAAAGGTTACCATGGTAGGAGGAGGGTATGGTGAGAGTATAGGAATGCACAACCAGAGGGTAATTACCAAGGAAGGAGGAGGGTATGGTGACGACGAAGGAATCCCCAACCGGAGTCTAGTTACCATGAAAGAAGGAGGGTATGGTGAGAGCATAGGAATGCATAACCAGAGAGAGGTTGCCATGGGAGGGGTGGCTCCCTGGGAAAGAGTGAATTCTCTGCATTATAGTAGAATCTCTGTGATACAAACATGGTTGATACGAATTTGTGAAATTCCCCGGCCAGAGTACAATGTGCAGAATTCCGATTGTTCCGACCTCTCCTGCGCCAAGCACGGTGCCCGCACTCTCGAGCACTAAGCACTGCCTGTACAGTTAAGCCTGGATATACCGAAATTGAAAAAAGTCAATTTTTTTGTTACATCCAGGTTTTCGTTATATGCAGTTTTCGCAAGAAGACTCGAAAGGACAATGCAGAACGGAAACCAAAATAAATAAATGTGGGTGAAATCGCCTTTAAAATGTTCACAGAAAACCCTCATACTCGAAGTCACTAGCGCAGAGAAACATTTCGCAATCATGCTGACAGCGCAACTGGGGCAGCAGCCGCCACAACTTCTGACGCAGCTCTCGCAATGCCGCTGCCAGTGGTGTGGGGAAAGTGGGGGAGGTAGGGGCACTGCAACCGAGCTCGAAGAAAGCACGTGCAGTCGCAAAGGCATGTGCTTCTTTCCCTCTGTTTTCCCACCGCTGTTGCCTTAGGAAATGGACTCTTCGTCTTGCGTCACCGGCACAATGTGCCGTCCCTGCTCCCAACATGCGAGAGCTATCAGCGCCGGAATCAAACAAGCAACCGCGGTGGCAACGGACACGTGCTGCTCGTGCCACGTTTACTATGTCCTATTAGTTTTTGCTCCTTCTGAGCATGAACTGTTGTAATGCTACGTGGTATGACGCTTCAAAACCGAAAGCAGCAAAGATGCGCCGATAGCGCCAGAGCACAGCATGTTGAGTCAACTGCAGTCGCTCGTTGCAATCACAGAAGTTCCTCTCGTGTCAATTTGTGCTTTATCGTCATGAAACCTTTCTGCCAAATTTCATAACTCAGTACAAGCTAACGGACAGTCGTAGCGAGTTCGTTATATCAAGTTCCACTGCCACAACACCTTTTTTATATGGAGGTCTCAAATACACGCACTTCAATAGGGGCAGCGTTGGAGAATTGAGAAACTTCGTATAATATCGAGAAATTCGCTATACGGAGGTTCGTAACATCCAGGTTTAACTGTACATCACCAATGCCAAAGCCGCTAGTCGTGGGCTACGCAACGCAAGTAGCAAGCTGTGGCCATACAGCCGCATATAATTCCCGTCACTCATAAATAGATCTGCATGAATACATTTTATATACTTCTGCATATGAATTTTGTTTGTTCGAATGATATGAATCTTTTCACGACCCTGTGAGGTACATATTAACGAGATTCTATTGCATATGTGTGGCTCAATGCTTTTTTCAATAACTTTTTCTACAGAAAAAAATCACCTTATCCTCTTGGGAATGTGAATTTCAACGATAGCTGGAGTAGTTCAAAATGCCGAAGCCAGTCGGAATGTTTAGTAACTCTGGGTGTGGGATATCTGCTGCGTCTATGCCACTACACCCCCATTAGCACCACGGACAAGCTCTAAAAAGAACGCCTTTTGCTAAGAATGTTGGAGTAGCCGGGTGCTATAGCCAGTTGCAGGGTAAACGCGATTCGTGCGTGCAACCATGTTCTGCATACACAGTCACTCATTCATCCATAAACAGCAGATGTCCACCATGACAGGGGCTGCAGAAGGGAGTGCGGAAAATGCTCACTGACATGACCAAATGTGCTACATAGAGCTGTCGCTGTGACGTGTGCCACCTTTCTTCCGCCCAACATTTGACGAGCAAACGCATCATGCCACTGGGCATCACTACTTAGCTTCACCTCTGAGTGTGCGATGCAACCCTTACCTTAGCATGACCGTTAGCCTGGATGCGAACCAGGGCGCGGGTGATGCCACCCAGGGCCTCCATGTGGGCATACACCATCTGACTCTCCAGGTGGACGCAGTGCAGCGAGAACTGTGTACGGTGCTCCAGCTCCTGAGCCTGCTTCATTGGATCCACCTGCACAGCAGTTTTAACATTGCTGAGCACACGCAACAACCAGCTTCACCGAAGCTGCAAAGTGCCACCTCACGGTTAACGCTCATGGCTTTACCTCCAGAGATCACCAGCTAGATTAATTCCTGCATTTTACCTCAGTAGCAGACTAGTGGTTTCAGCATTTGCCTTGTATTCAGGAAGTGTGGCATTAAGCCCCAGCGCCATTGGGTACCCGCCAGTTCACCAATGGGTGCAACCTTACCCTAGTGTTGTGCTCGGCTTCCCTTGAAATGTATGCGCCCCAATTCTCTGACCTGGTTCTATTTTTGCATATTCGCTTTCTTAATTTTCTACACCCTTCTGTGCCTGCCAGGCCTTCTCTTCTTAAGCACCTCCTGAATGCGCAGTAGCATGTCGGCCTTAATTATACGCTGGCTAATACGAGTTTTTCTTCTTGTTTTATTAAAGGGCCTTCTCTCTTCCAGATTCCACAAATCAAAGTTAGCATAGGCTAGCCAAAGTAAGCATTAATCCACTCACTGCGCCGAAGGAGTTGGAGGATTTCTTCACCATCCTGTTGATCGCCTTGTGGTGACCGAGCACGACGCCGCTCTCGTGGCGATCGCACAGTGCCTGTAGACAAAAAGTGCCAGCAACGCACGTTTTCGAGAGCATTGTCTGGCAACAAACCACGTGTTTCAGGAGCACAGCTCACTATGCTGGTGCACAACCCCAGCACTGAAACACCCACACATGGCCACATGTGCAGCATAAAAGGACAGGGACACAAAGTTTTCAGGTCGTGCTTTATTATTTTTTTTAACCCCCTAATAACTGTGGGCAGGGACTTAGGAATATCAGAACTGAAGAAAACTGAATGCCCCAGTGTAGCATAGATAATTACAGCACTGCTCTTTGCCGAAAGTTCCAGTTTCAGCACGACGTGATGTTGGAAGGTATATAAAGCCGACAGAGGTCTCGTGCACTCGCAGGACTCGGATGCATTTGCTGCAAATCCCAGAACAGCCAGAAAACAGGTGCATTCGCAGGATATGACAAATGCGTCACTGTCCTCGGAGTGGACATCATGTGTGATGCTTTCGGGTACCCTCTCCCGACATCACAGCCCACTCAAAGTGAAACTGGAACTCTCGGTAAACAGCACAGTAACAAATCATATAAAGCACACTGGTGCACATCTTTTCAATTTCTGAGGTACATATGGCCCTGCACACTGCAAACAAAAAAAAAGGAACCTCAGAACTTTCTGCCCTACTCCTCTAAATTCAACAGGGCTGCAGATCCCAGAATCTTAGTCTGTTAAACATGTTACATTTCCTTCTGAAGCCACTTGTACAAGTGACAGCCTTGCATCAAGCAATATTTAAAAAATCATGCCAACCACATCCCAAATCAATATGAACAGGACAAGTGCTCCCAAGGGTATCATAATAAAAACATTTTCGCTTAACTGTACAGCTAATGCAATGACTATCAGCATGAAGGGGAAGTTTAAATTAAGAAATGCGTACACAGCTCTGTAATCACCAACATAAAAAGCGGTAGAAGAGTCCACAGTTGGGGTAGCAATTGGCACGCATCAGATATTTCACTAGACTATATCTAACAGACTCTGACCTACCTTGTAAGCAACTAGAAGGTCCAGAAATAAATTCAGCTCCTCTAGAACTTCCTCCTCTTCATGAAGAGACTGCAAAAAAAGGATATTCAGACTGAACAACAGAACATTGATGCAAACGGGCTAACTGACAAATGAGCACACAAAGTGGTTCTCAAGTGGACGCCCTTGAGGAAAAACCCAATGCTCCCACAGTTAGCACTTTTCTGTGTTTCCCTTTGCACTCCTCAGCTAGATGATAAGCCCAAATCGAACCATGTGTGATATTTTGAAGGGAATAATGCCCCTTTACGTTATTGAAATTTTAAAATATACTGTGTAGAATTCCAGTGCTGTAGTCAGCTGGTAGAACACATGGATCAATAAGTGAAATGAACTGGTATACAACCTTGCATGCACAAGTGCCCATAAAGTAAGCCCAATTTTAAGGGTTACAAATGGTTCAATCAATCAATCAAAGGAAGCTTTATTTCATAATTCACAAAAAAATTGTACAAAATATTTGGACCGATAGCCTACATGGCTAGTGTCCGGTCCAATACAAATCAAGTCATTTAGGCATTTAGGCAACCACATAAATATGTAAAGTGAAAAAAAAATGAAAACAGCGAATTAACACAGCAAAAGCATCCAGTGTCCGATCGCATGCAAAAACAAGGCATTTTGGCAAACGTACAAGGAAGGTATACACCGGCATTTTAAGAAACACAGAAACACAAAAAGGAAATCACATGATTACTTGATTATGCAAGAAATATAATTTAGAAGATAGTTTAAAATTTCTGGCAAGCTTTATTTCCAATGGCAATGTATTCCAGACTTTCGTCCCAATGAACTCGATTAATCTCTCACCGTATGTGTTGTGATGGATCGGAAGATTAAAATTACCGTTGGCAGCGTGTCTTGTGTTGCGAACAGGCAAAGTGAATAAGCTCATCGGGAGTGGAGAGTTAGTTGTTAACATGCAGTTTACTAGAAGGGAGATTTTATAGTCGCGTAGGGCGGAAAATTTTAGTACTCGAACTTCTTCAAACAGATTGTTACTTGGATGATGCAATGGAGAATATGTTATAATCCTTAGTGCTCGCTTCTGTAACCGTTGCAGAGGTGTGAGATAAGTTGAGTATGTGTGGCCCCATGATTCGCAGCAATAACTTATATGACAATGAACGAATGAGAAGTACAAGCTTCGTAATATGTTGCGAGGAAAGTATTGTCTAGCCTTAATAAGGACGTAGCAACCAAACGCAGCTTTATTACAAACGCTGTTCACTTGCTTCTTCCAGTTAAGGTTATTGTCAAAGATAACACCAAGATATTTAAATGAAGGAACTGATTCGATTATACAATTGTTCAAGGAAATCCTAATATGGTTAAAGTCAACGTTTCTTCTTCTTGTATGGAAGACGACATATTTAGTTTTCGCAACGTTCAATGTTAATCTATTGTTACTGAACCAGTTGGAAACAGTCATTAAATCCTGCCTCATGTCGTCTTGCATCGCAGAAACCGATTTACCTGTGAATATGAGGGCCGTGTCGTCTGCATACATGAGAACCTGCGAAAGCGAGACTGAACCTGGAAGATCATTTATATAGATGGAAAACAGTAGAGGCCCCAGGACAGATCCTTGGGGTACTCCGCATTTTATATAGCTATATGTAGATTCAAGGTTGTTAATTACCACTTTCTGTTGTCGACCTGATAAGTAACTGGTGAAAAATTGCAGTGTGTCATCAACAATCCCATAGGCGGCTAGTTTCCTCAGTAATATTGGATGTGATACAGTGTCGAACGCCTTCTTCAGGTCTAAAAATATACCAATTGCGATTTCGTTTTTATTAAGAGCTGAATATATCAACTGGGAAAGCGTTAGAACGGCTGTAGAGGTCGACCTGTTTGGGACGAAACCGTGCTGCTGGTGACAGATGATGTTATACTGACTAAGGAATATGTTTAGTTGAATGGCAATTAGTTTCTCAAAAAGAGTATTTAGAATGCTTAGTACAGATATTGGACGATAACTACTTGGGTTGTTTTCGTCTCCAGATTTATAAATAGGCACAACTTTCGCGATTTTTAGAATGTTTGGGTAGCAACTAGTCTCTATAGCATGGTTAAATATATGGCATAGTGGGTTGGACAGACTCCCCTTTGCCACTCGCACCGTGTCGCTTGGGCTCGTCAAATATACTCGTTAGTGCACAAACGACACTGCTGGCACATTCACAGCCAACAATCTCAGTGGTAAACTGGAAGGTTCATCATATATAGCCCATATTCCTTAACCACATAACAAGCAGAAGTAAATTGTAGCTGGTCATTATAAGCAGAAGTGAACTGTAGGCGGTTATTATAGTTGGTGAGTGCAAATATTTGGAACTTCAAATAGTTTGCAAACCTGCTCTCAGATTCGTGCAGCACTTTCACTATTCAAACTTCCTAAACATTCAGAAATTTCCAGTTAATCCCTGTTCATTTCAACTCGTAGTGAAACAGCGCAAGATTTTGAAATAACAGTGTCTCGCACTTGTAACAGGAGTTAACTTCCCCTTCCTTTATATAATTTACAACCAGCATGCGGCAATAGCCTGCAAACGATGATGCAGGGCCTTGAATAAAATCAAGGCCCTACAGGTATAGTATATCATGCCAGCTATGGACGCAAACAAAGTTTGTTTGCAATACCCGTTTCTTTTCATAGCTGTGTTTCGTGGAAAAGCATTTGTCTTTAGTTTGAACTAGCTGCAATAATGTTCGAAATTAATCAATAGTGTTCAAAAATATTCAGTTCACAACCAATTTTCATTATTTGTTGTATCAGCTTTGCAACCAAAAACTTGATATTCGCCCACGTCTACTAGATACAGGAAGAAAAAAATGGTAGGCTACTCGCTGGAATCCATTCGATTTAACCTGAGGCACAAGGAAGCCAATAAAAGGAAAACACTAAACCTTGGCAAGTACAATACAAAAGAGAAGTGGCAATCACAGGTCCCCTCTTTGTAAGTGCAGTACTAGTATATTACAGTTCATTTATTACCACTGGCGGCGCACCAATTAGAGCATATCATATAACTACCATCCAGCCTTGCTCTCCTTCCTTCTGCGACCATCGCACTCACCTGCTCCGAGTGAGCTTCGTGGATGGGCACAAGGAAGCTCTGTAAAGATCGCAGCGCCTTTTGCACAATGTTCCATGCATCGTTTCCTCCAGTTGCCCAGTCAGATTCCAGCTTGGATATGTTGCTCAGCGTTCTGCAAAGAAAAAAAAAAACATCAATACTGCCAGAGTCGCCAAACCTGCACGGGGATGGCAATGGCTCCCAAACGGTATTTCCAAGGCACAGAGAGTCCAGTTAATGCAGCGCAGGCCACACATACCAAAAACAACAAAAACAAAACATTTAATTGAGCAGTGCTCATCCAAAATCAGTACACCCAGATGTCTGCATAGTGTGCAATTATAGATCAGCATTTGTCAGCCATCTGAACTGCCAATGGCTAGTATAAATTGCCAGCATACATCACTGCCACTAACTCGTCCCACGATTCAAGTCGTCCCACCGAGAAACTTTTTCAAGTAGCCATGTTCATGCCTGCCCTTCAAGTAATGTCCTGGTTCAGGACCTCTGAAGCATGCCTAATTACTTAATAAAAGAAGTCCACACATGTGAATGTTAATGCAGAGGCTGCTCCACTTGCTATATAGATTTGAGAACAGCTCAGTCAACATCGCACAATGCAGCTTCTTCCACAACATGTCATTAATTTCACACACGTCAAAAGGCTTCCCGAGAAACTAATTACACAGTGTTCTGTACCAGCTGGCAATGCAGTGTAATCTCTAACCAAATGCTTATATGAGTTTTTAAGTCAAAGTTAAGAGCCTGAGTGTAGTCGTCAAAGGTGCGTTTGTTTCTCGGGTGTACAAGGTGCTACCTGGCTACATAGTGTTCAATTAGACTCTTAGCAGAGAAGCATATGTATTGCACTTCTTAAGCTCCCAAAAAGAAACCTTCAATGACCATTGAGAAGATTGTCCACATGACAACCTTCCTTCAGGTAAAAAGATTGCGCTATCAAGAGCCCCCTTGCAAGGAACACTGAATCATGCTGAGGCGAAATACTACACAACAGCGATTGCTAGGAATACAGCCCCTGGTTAAAAGTTTGCTTTAAACACTGCTCGGAGCTCATTTTTATTTCTCCCTGTCAAGACTCACGCAAACTCCCGGCCGACGACGAGAATGTCCACGGCAGACATCTTGGACCGGTCAACCATGCGCTGCGCAGCCTCGCGCAGCTGACTGAGGCAGATGTACACCTGGCGCAGCTGCTCACGCACGACGGCAAACTGCACTGTCGTGTCGGTCGACACCAGCTCCTATGCTTTCAGATCAGAGCACGGCAAAAAAAAAAAGACGAGAAGGAGAGAGTACACAATCAGACCACAAAACGCCCTCCTATGTTGTACACTTGCAAGTGAATCAGCATATGTGCATGTATTTCATTCCACACCTATCGTCTCCATCCCCCTAAACTTGCTCTTTTCTCTCGGTAATTACTAAGCACAGACACTGCATCTTCAAGTTGCCCTTCAAGCACTTAAAACATGCCAGCAAGTTCTGGTACCAGACGCCATGTAACAGGATGCTCATGAGCCACTGTGTAATCAACTGATGAGCCACGGCACAACTGGCAGCGATATAGCTACACTTGGCAACAGATTTTCTTGACAACGGAAAGAAAAGTAGAGAAGTGGAGCTTTTGCAACTGCGTCGCTCTGCCAAAAGCTGAGCCACAGTACGGTGAGCTTGCCCACGCTGCTCGCATCACGGTTTTTCACGCAGTCACTAGAACAGCTGGCGCCATCTATGGAAGCTTCTTGGAACTGGATGTGCTTAAACAACTTGTTATAATCGAAGTAACATTCTTCTGCGACCTTTAATGTTGAAAATGCATATTTGTGTTAGAAATATGCATTAAATAAGGTGTGATACCAATATACTCTGTTTTAAGAGGAAACTAATAACTGCAAACAGGGGCTATACCCGCTGTGTAGTAAAATAAGGCATGTTTTGGCTCTGTGGCCTTGGCTCCACTGCCAAGAAAAGTTGTCGCGGAGTATAGTGCCATTACGGCACTACACTGGGGTATCGCATGAGCTGTGGGGAGGCTTAAAGCTTACTCGATTCCTGCTCTGCACCTGTGATTATCATGTGCATTCGTAGCTGCCCTATGCGCTTATGCAAATACCGCACATCGTAAAAAGGCCCAATGTCCCTTATACAGCTAGCGTTGCATAACCTGAGCCTTCAATTTACTCTACCATCAAGCAGGTACATAAAGACTAGAAAGCCTCATCACAAAAATAACCAAAAGCTGGACATCCCAGTCAAAAAAAAACATTGGAAATTACCAATTGGAAATTTCCAAATGTGTTTTCGACACCATTGGAAAATTCCAATTGGACTATTCCAATTGGCCGAAACCAATTGGACTATTCCAATTGGAATTTTCCAATGATGTCGAAAACACATTTGGAAATTTCCAATTGGTAATTTCCAATAGGTAGACTCCAACTGGTCCACTCTATGGCCGATACCGACTGGGCTGCTCCGATTATCGGGCACCAGATGGCTATTAAACAGTCAGGAGGCAATCAGTGCATTATCTGTAGCATTTTATTAAAGTATAAGAATGAATAAATAAATAGTCGTGACACAAATCTTGCAGGTCCTAGTGCAGGTCCTAAAATTAGGGCTCCATTTCTTTCGCGAGCTCCCTGCAATCAAACAGAAGCATGACACAGAATGCATTACTGCAGAGAATCTAAAGACCGAAAAGCAAATAACAAGGAATAAGATTTAATGTGTGAACAAACAAACGAAATCCATCAAGCTGCACACTAAGATGCTCTTTGTGGAATCAAGTTATGGATTAGCATTCAATGCAGTAACTGCGCGAGTTTTGATACAAGCAGTCACAACAGAAACAATAATTTGTGCGTCATGAAAACTGCAACATGGGAATGCTTGTTTTTATTCTGTTGTTGGCGATTCATAAAGCACCACATGAACTTGCTGTTTTATTTCGTAATTACGCAATGCGATCAAATTAATAGCAAAATGCAATATACTGCATTCCAGGAGTAATGTCCTGCGCTGCAAATACAGCACTTTTATAAATGTATACTCCTGAAGATTTGTATTATCCACATCATCAATGCTGAAAAAGTGCCTAAGCTGCAGCCATCCTCCACGAGCAGAAAAAAGATTCAATCATTTGACCTATTCCCATTATCAAACTACGTTCGTTCATTAATTGTTTTGCACACAAAGATGTGACCACGTGCTCTGCTTCCAAGCATAGATCGCGGACGTAGGCTCTATAACAGCTTCACAATTAATGCTTAACATTTGCATCAGGCACACACATATCACACAAAGTTAACAGTGAAAAGTGCAGGTAATTACCTCCAAGCATGATAATGCGGGCCGGATAAAAGTCTGCTTCTCCTTCGGCATCTGTCCACTTCACCTGATGATAGATTCGCGAATCAAAAGTCTTGGGCATTTTCAGGTGCAAAGTCCTTCACATCCGTGACGGGCACCACCGCACAGCTTATATTGTCTATACCTGACGTACGCAAAATCAGGCGCACCCGAAGACATCGCGCACACAGGTATCCTAGTACTACACCTAGAGCACTGTACTGCAGCGCAAGAACCACGCCACCACGAGTCCACGACCATGTCGACCACGCTGACTGCGCACGCCATGACACAAAACAGTTGTGGTGATACGAAACTGAGGAATCATTTTATTTTCCGAGAGTAAAACTTTTGAAAGTGATTAACAGCAACAAAATTTTTAATACATTTTTAAAATTAAGTATTGCGATTTTGTTTAAAAATTGTTAATATTTGACTATTTTGTACAGTACTCTGCATTATGTGAAAATGTGGATAACATCGCTCACTAGCTGACTGGATCAGCTTGAACTGCAATATGGCGGTCTATGGAGTGAGGCTATGATAGCCGGAGCTGCCAGTTTCTGAAATATTGACTGTTTGTATATTAGTAAGAACAGGTGAAAATGCTTATGTCTCGCCAGTGCCGAGTTCATTCACAATTTAAACTCAATATTGCCACAAATCTTTGTACTGAATGTTATTTCTTTCATTCATGAAAGCTGCTGGCACACAAATTTATCTCAGTTGATCGCACCGAGGCCTTTTCTGCGTTGTTCCAGACTTATGGTAACTTTGCACGCCGTATCTCAGAAGTTCGCTATCAGCTTTAAATTGGGCACGGCCGAGAACAGTGGGCACTCTTTTCGGCGACCGCCGAGCATACTTGTTGCTTTCGTCGCCGCCAAGTAATTCGATCAGTTCATTGTGGGCACAAGTCAGCCGAAAGAGTTTCGTTCGGAAGCTATTTTCGCTATCTTTCCGACCCGCTGGACTGCCGTCATCACAACGTGACATCTGTTGGACCAGTCCATTTGGGAGCAGGGAACCAATTTGGTAGTCCAGTTGGAACAAGGAAAAACAATTGAGCTGACCAGTTGGAATATAAGTCCAATTGGAAAGTTCAGTTGGACCCAACTGGAAGTACACAACCAAGTGGATGGTCCACTCGGAACTAAAGAAACCAATTGGGCTGTCCAGTTGGATTCATCAGTCCAACTGGCTGACCAGTTGGCTCCCAATGGGTCCAGTTGGCTGACCAGTTGGCTCCCAATGGGTCCAATGGGCTGAACATTTGGGTCCAATGGGTCCCATTGGCTGACCAATGGGTCCCACTGGCTGACCATTTGGGTCCAATGGGTCCCATTGGAAACTTCAATTGGACCCAATGGTTTTTTTTGACTGGGATATGCTATAAGACAACACTCACATCCGGCCTACGGGCAACATCGCTGGTCAGGAACTCGTCTGGCACATTCTTGCAGTACTCCTTGAGCCGTGTTTGAACATCCTGCATAGGAAAGTGGAACATTGTCAGTTGTAGAAACTACATATAAGAAAAAAAAATCCAGCATGAGCCATATATCCAAGACCAGTTACAGCATTAGGCTCTGGACACAGCCGCAAAAATCCTCTCACTGGACAGTTAACTGATGATGGATTTTTAAAGTGCGAGGGCAACTTTAGCCAAAGAGCGGCATGGCACAAGGAATGTTCGCCTATATACAAGGTGAAGTCAAAGCCCCATTTTCCAAGCACTTCATCCCAGATAAGCCGAGCACCAAGTCAGGGGTAAAGCTGCTGCCCACAGTATCACCGATAGGTAACCGGTAGCACTGCGGATCAAGCCTCGCGCATCCTGCATGTGAAGCGGATGTTGAAACCACTAGGCCACCGCTGTGCTAATGGTCAGTAAGTTGAAACAACTGTAACGGTGCCAAGAAAGAAGAGCTGTTAACTACCAAATTTACTCATAATGAACACTTTTTTATCAAGAAATAAAAACTGGCAGTGTGTTAAATACAGACAGTAACAGATTACAAAAGTCTTGCACATTGATAACCAAAATAACAGGCATTTTTTTTCGATGTGACTGCACCCATTATGCAAGCGAAAACAGCAGTTCATGTACACTGAGCAATCAGCCCTTTCTAGGCATGCCAACAACACTGCTTGCGCAACAACTTTCATTCAACATTGTGCGTAAGTATGATAGTCTTTCTCCTAAGCCTTGAGCTCCTAAACATTGAAGACTAGCTCCATGTTTTAAGTCTCAGGTAGACAGCATTGTTAGGACTATTCTTCTAAGAACAGACTGCTTAATGCATCCAGTAAAAATAGGAAAGAAAAACTGCCAACACTGAAGCTGTGGCCACAGAGTTTCATGCAGTTAACAAGTGCGAATTTGTAACTGGCACGGCGATGTTTCATCCACTGCGGCAGTGCCGGAAAATGCAAGATCTGCATTTCGCTTATCCAGCACTTGGTCAAAAATTAGATCAGCTGCAGAATTAAGGCTTTTTCTTGAAATAAATCTTCAAAAAGTGTTTTGCTGTTGATGAGGATGATGTTGAATTTTTACAGCGCAAAGGCAGCTTTGGCCAAAGAGCGCCCTGGCACAAGATAGTGTCAAAGACCCATTTTCCAAGCATTTCACCCCAGACAAGGCGAGCGACAGGCCAGCGGAAAGCTTGTACTAATAACATTACGACCGGTAGGCACCGGCGGCACTGGGCATTGAATCCCAAACCTCTTGCATGTCAGGAGGATGCTTAAATTACTCTACTACCATTCCAGCGAGTGCTCTTTTGATTTAAAAATTATCCCGAAACCAAATTCATGCACAGAAAAAGCACAGTTTCTCTTTCGCCTTGTCATTGTCAATGTTGTTTAAGATATATAATAACCAGAACAGTGGAGCAAATACAATTCTACAACTGAATCCAGCTGTTCAGACAAACACAAATTTCCCACCCGCCAGATTCCATGGTGGGCTAATTTCTCTTCAAGAAACTTGCACAGGTTTGATTTATGCTTTATGGCGTTTAATGTCTCAAAGTCACTCCAGCTATGATGGACGCCACAGTGGAGGGCTCTGGATATTTACGACTACCTGGGGTTCTTTTACGTGCACTGACATCACACAGTACACGGGCCTCTAGCATTTCGCCTCCATCGAAACGCAACCGCCGCGGCCGGGACCATACTTGCTTCTTTTGGGTCAGCAGCCAAGCACCATCGCTAGTGAGCCACCGCGGCAGCTAAAAATTGCATAGGTAGTGGTCTCTCTTCCCTACAGGTAATTTGGGAAACTATACTTGGGGCCGCAAGAAAGCAAACTAGAGGTGTTCTGTCATATGCCACACATCAAAACTAAAAAAAGGAAACCCTGAGGCTTGTTTCACCTTGTACAAAACATTTGGTGATACCAGTCTAGCTGTGTTTCGCACAATCCAGTTCTGCACCACTATGTTGCATTTCTATTGAATCAATCAGGTAAGCACTGCAGCCTGCAGCACTGCAAGCACAAGTGCATACTTAATGATACAGCTCAGCAGGCAGAGAAATTTTAGAGCGATCAGGAAAAAAAAATGAGCCCTAAGAAATTACACCCCCTACTTGGCTGAACTCTGATGCAACTGAAGAAATAAACACCTAATATGCTTACAATTAAATGATCACTGCTTACAATCCCACCTATATAGTCGCGCTTCCAGTCGCGATTCCAGTCACGCTTAGTCATTGCCTTTGACTTTGCCGACGCTTCACTGCTGCACAGGCTTCTAGTGGGTGCAGTCTTGTGAAAGGTGAGGGTAGGTGGGCTGGCGGTGGGTGACTCTTCTGGAGGGTACAGTTTGGTGAATCAAGATGTCGATGGGTGGGTGGGTGGGCATCACCCTAAGTAAGGTAGTGCAGTTGGGAGGTGGCTGGTGCTCCTGAAGGGGGTGGAGGCTTCACGCTTCAGCCACCACACATGCCGGCATTTTTGGAAAGTGACACTGCTACTGCAGTAGAAATATGCTGCCTCTTCACTCACAAAATATGATGACCCAAAGCCACCACCAGTGCCTCCAACTGGGCAGTCTTTCTGACCACCAAAGTAGAGTTTACATAAAACAGCCCAAACTCACCGTGCCGCTAAAAGTGAGGAATATGCTGACTGCCTTGTCAAAGCCCAAAACGGGGTGCCTTGCCACAAGGGTAAGGAAACGCCGCAAGGCCCTCCGCCGCTCCTCAATGAAGTGAGAGTCAGCTGTGCACAGGCAACAAAAAAGAAGAGCAAGGCTGCATTATATACATATATATACACCAACCATGTTAAAGAGCACACAAGAACGCGGCATGCAGCTAATCTTGATTGGAAGTAAACAGGTACGTAAGACAGGATATCCTTCTGTTTATCAAAAATGTGCTGTTTCCTTGTGATCCAGGCCATGCACCAGCCGGATTGCATACACAGTCATATACTGGAAGCATTTGAGTAAACAAGGAATAGGCTTAATAAGATTTTCTTGAAAAAAAGAATAACAAAGGAACACAGAACAGGCACGGCAGAGTACCACTACACTGAAGGCCGATAAAATCAGTTGCATTAATTAAGTTGGTCAAAATTATAGCTGCAACTATTACCACAGCTTGATTGACTGAAAAAAATATATATATATAAACCTCAACTGCGTGGCACTCCTTTTCCCAACAGCAATGGTGCTAGCTGTACACCAACTCCTGTGTAGGCTCAATTCCCTTTTCAATATGTTAGGCACAGGAGGTACAATTTCAGTCTTATTTCTGAACCAATCCATGGACACCACCATGCTATAATATGTCAACACATTAGCAGAATTGATTCACATTTAAAGCGCATTCCCACTAGCAAGTCTCAGGTGCTATGCGACCGCTTTTATAGAAAAGAAATTATTGTAAACGATCGCATCCATTGAAACAACAGTCACCGAGCAGTCGCACCCTGCTCGATTTTCCAGCCTTGCGACTAAGTCACAAACCACTATACTCCATTTCATACATAGCAGGCAATGCTGCAGTGGCTGCGGAAGTAGTGCATTCGCGAGACCATATTACTCCGCCATGCATCATTCATTCTTCACGAAACCTCAGTGAGCATTTAGATGAAAACAAGGAGCGGTATAAAACGAAGTGGTAGCACTGAAAATCAGTTTAAGCTGTGAGGCGCTCAGTATTTGGATCCTCTGGCTATAATTTTTGCTAAGTGTGAACTACTTTTTAGGCACAAATTGAGTAAGAGTGATTTGCCCTACCAGCCGCATACTATACAGCTACAGGTAATTCTTACTTCCCAAAGTCTCGACGAGTTGCAGGACAAAAATATGGCAAGAGGTAACAAAGTGCAGGAGGTAGTCAGTCACGGTGCTTGAGATCTGCCGCAAGGAAATATGCCTGTGTTCGCTTTGGTTGCATGGAAAACTACATTTTGGGTGCAAATTTAGCCTGCACAAACAGGCGCGCTAGCTTTGGCAGCATTGACTGCTATGTATGAAACTAAGTATAACCGCTAAACCAATCAACAACGCCTCGGAAGTGAGGGGAAGCTTGTTCCCTATTTGGCTTCTCACTGCCAACAACAGTTAATATGCTCAAGATCAACAACTCGTGTTCCAAACGAGACCACTATGGAAAGCGGCCCGCAGGTCGTGCATGCTAACACGAGCACTGGTATTGTCAATCCATTCGTAGGCCCTCTGCAACTTGAGAGTGTGAATGGACCCTTAAGAGGAAGCCTGAAGACAGCACCAATGACTTTCTGGTGCTCACAAAAATCCCGAAAGCATGAATGTTTCTGCGCTTCCTTGCTAGAACTGCAGGCAAGGGATGCAAACAAGTTGCAAGCGACACTCACCCATGGCCCGTTTTGGAGGCAACTGAGGCACTGCCCGGTAAGGAAACCGTTGCACCAGGATGTCAAACAGCGTCACAAAGTCATTGTACCGCCGCTCCACACGGGACTGGTACCTCTGCACGGCACATTAATATACAGTCAAAAACACCACGACAATGCCTCTTCATGCAGGTCATAAAAGCAAGCACAAAATGAACAAGGGACAGAAGAAGAGCCTCCATCTCCTGGGCAATGTTTCAATAAGTGGACCTGTCTTGCCAAGACCAGTCGTCACGAAGGTGACAAACTCGCTTGTTGAAATGAAGACAAAAAATGAGGACAAGTCTGCTTGTCGAAACTTCGGCTAACGGACTGGAACTCCATCCCGCCCCTTGATCATTTTGTGTTTGTCAAAAATGCCATCTTCCCTGCTCAACTTCCAAAACCCACAGTCTACAATACAGACAGTCAATGCTTTGCCACAAACACAGAGGTCCGCCGCAAGATTGACTCACCTGACTAGAGACTTCATAGACGACATGCTTGAGGATGATGCCTTTCTTCTCAGGCACCAGGGCAACACGGATGGTGTCCTGCGCAACCATCTGTTCATAGTTGGTGTTGAGGATGCGCGGGTCCGATCCGCCGGACTTGAGGTCCAGGCTCATTGCCTTGCGCCCGCTCAGCCCCAGCTTCTCACGGAGTTCCGCTGGACTCGCCAGCGAAGGGTTTGGCAGCACTGTACACAGGCACATGCAACAATATGTAGTAAAAGGAGTGGAAACGTAAAGTCTCCAGCTTTCACTCCTTCAATGTCCCTATTGGCTTCTCAAAATGAAGTGCCACAGGCAGTGTAGCAAGAATTCCTCCAAAATCATTTTTATCAGAAATGAAGTATTATGATATCCTGCATTACATAGTGTAATATACTGAATTGCATTTGCATTCACTTTGTTGTATTTTGTATTGTACATGCCATCATCTAAAATGCTTTCTTTCACTCATTTCTTCCCTGCACACCCAAAGAATGGAACGATCTTGCAAGCGAAACTATATCCATTTTGAATAACATTTATTTTACAAAGTTTTAGCTAGCCCTGCACAAGCACGAAATTTTTCTCCATACTAATTGCACAATCATATTCTTACATTTGCAGCCTCGCAAATTCCTGCATCTGCATTTAAAAATGCAATGCATATATTGCATTTGCACAATCATATTCTTGCAAAACTTAGCCAACATTTTATATATATAAGAACAAGAACAATCTTTTCTATAATTCTCTATTTTATTAAACTGCACTATATTACTGATTTGGCATTAGGTTTTGCATTTTATTTCCATTCATGTTAGTGCTCATTTTTCAAAGAAAAAAAAAGCTCATTTTCCATATACGCCGCAAAGCAGACATTGCTCACTGACAGACCGCAGCACCTATTGTTCTAGAACAGAGCCCAAAATCATTATTCGTGCGTTTCTATCCCTGCACCCCTCCAACACCCACCTTCGAGATTAAGGAGTGACTTCTCGTCCAGCAGCCTGCCCTGCTGTGCAATTGCGACCAGGGCGAGGCTCTTGTAGAGGCTTGTTGCAGTCACAGGACCCTGCCTGGCACCTGCATACTCCCACACCTGCAAGCGTACGAGCAGCATTGCTTTTGAAAGACGCAGGAGCTGAAACTAATCGCAAGAAACGTGGCTAGACATGTTTTACTCAAGCAAGCAAGGCAAGCTAAGAGAAAAGGAAAGCCTAGTCTCTGGTATACTGCCTACCCTTTATGCCATACCTTACTCTACTACACAATACTACGCTACGCAAAGAAGCTAAAACACAGTGCCCTCCGTGGTACTGTATAAGTGTCTCACTGTTGCTTCTACTGCAGTGCCCCCTATATATGCAACTGGTTCGCTGTCCGCTCCGGCACCCCCTATCTTCATCGCTCGCTGTTCCAGTGCCTATCCCCACCACAAATGCCCTCCTCGCCCCTCTCCCTCCTATGCTTCCTTTCCTGAATTTTTAATGCGGAAGCATTACAAGGGCCATGACGGTGAAAACTGTCCGGCGTCAGTGTCCGTGTGAAGCCTCCACCAGCTCAAATGAAACATCTGTGATAGCAACTGGTAAGGACATTTCAGTGACGGGTGATAGTGATTGGGTTCTAGTGATGCTAGCAGCTTGGTGAAGTTACAAGTAGCGGTAGTGGTTATAGTGGTACAGTTCATGCTCCAGGCTACAGAACGATAGCACAAAAGTAGAGAAGGTAGAGAAGAATGCTTTCGCATTTCCTCAGCATCAATCCAATTGATAGTCCCTCTATTTTTACTCTTGTTCGAGCTCCTGCCGCTTCGACAAATAATTTTTTTCTTGTTCCTCTTCCCCCCCCCCCAACCTGCGTCTTTGTCCAGAGTTTGTGGACATGCAAATGTGACTATGGTTGGCGCTTGACACAAATGCAGGAAAACCTTTCTACAACGAGTAACACTGTGAGATTACTGCATGTTTGTGGTGAGAGGTAGACCAATAGGAAGCAGAATTGCAACACCACTTGAAACCTCTTGCACAAACAGGCAGGCTGATGCTGGAGACAATGGACCTAGTTTAACAACAGAAAATGACAAAAAGTAAGCAACCTTGCAGTAATCGGTTTTCCTGCTAGCAAGTCAAACAACCCCCTGGCTGTACACTACTCATCATGAATTTAAGCGCTATATTGGCATCAGCAACTATCTCACCTAACGCGATGACCCGCAGCTATCTTTTGGCACACGTCAGAGTGCAGGAGAGCTAATTAAGTCCAAATGATTATTTCCACACTTAGTGCAACTTTGCATTGTTAAGACTGAAAGCTAAATGAACAATGGTTTGGTTTTGTAGGGTTTAATGTCCCAATATGACTCAGGCTATGGTAGACGTCATAGAGGATGGCTCCGAAAATTTCTGCCACCTGGGGTTCTTTAGTGTGCACTGACATCACAAGTACACAAGCCTCTAGCATTTTGCCTCCATCAAAATGTGACCGCCATGGCCAAGATAACCCACGCACTTCGGGTCAGCAGCCAAGCACCATAACCATTAAGCCACCGCGATGGTTCCTAAATGAACAATGTATGTTCACAATCTGCCATGACTGTTAGCAACAAGTATTGCACAACAATTTGATGCACAAAAATAACGTCAAAAAACAGACAGGTTCAGACTAACCAAGAACACCAAATGGAGTCAGTTATAGAGGCATTCCTTGATGCACAATGTCAACATTGTATGAAAATTGAAAATTGGTTTTTGATGAAATGAAATGACGCAGTAACTGTCTCGCATATCTCAGTGGACACCCGAACCGCACTGTAAGGGAAGGGATAAAGGAGGGAGTGAAAGAAGAAAGAAAGAAAGAGGTGCCGTAGTGGAGGTCCCCAGAATAATTTCGACCACCTGGGGATCTTTAGCGTGCCCTGACATCGCACAGCACATGAGCGCCTTTTTGCGTTTCGCCTCCATCGAAATGCGGCTGCCACGGTCAGGTTTGAACAAGGGTACTCCTACTCAGTAGACGAGCGCCTTAACCACTGAACCACCGCTGCGGGTCAACATTGCATGCTTTCTAGAAATTCGTGTAGAACCTCCTTGCCACAATGAATACCTGAAAAACATGACAACGCTTCGCTCAGTTCCAGCAATGGAGTTTTAACTAGAAGATTTTCCCACTATCATTAGTGCAGTTGCCCTACTAGACTGACTGGTACACTCCAGTTTCATTAGCAGTCACCTACAAAGAGAGATAGCGTGGAAATTCTTATGTCACTGTGACAGACAATGGGTACAGCGATTTAAGGTAGAAGTTTCATATTTAAAACTCAAAGAAGCTGCAGAGGTATCAATTACCCATAAAGTTTCAGAAAAAAAGAACAGTTATGTTAGACGGGACACAGGAGGATACGGCCGCAAACTTATGACATCCATGCCTTTAAATACGGAGCTGGAAACCTGAAACAAAACTTTTATATAATACAAGTGCAAAAATATTTACTTGAAGCAGCGTTTCACGCATATATGCCTTCATAACTTATAAATTCCAATGTTGTTGTCTACACTTCACTTCTGTGCAACGATCTAAAAGGCGAAAGAAGACATGTTAAATAAGAAAAACAAAATGCGTCAGCATGTAAGGTGCCAACTCTTTAAAACCAGCTTCAAGGACGGAAACAGACTTGCAACTCTATCATAGCTACATATTTGCTCTGTGTGCTTTATCAGCCAAAAGGCATCATAAATGTCCCCAAAGAACTATGGCGAGATAAGGAAACCTAGTTTATTGTTATCACTATATTCTACGTCTGAGCTCTTTGTTCTAGCAGGAACATTTTTGTAATCGCAATGTCTTGCAACACGACAGTACTGTGGAGATTCATGTTTGCAATGGCAGTACAAGGGGATGCATCAGTGCCACTTTGTAAGAAAAAACATAAAACTCATTTGATTATCAGTCTTTCACACATTTTTTTTTGTCTGCTCTGTGCATAAGCATAGCGTTCTATGTAATCAGAACTCATCTCAGACAGCTAGACCTCTCAACAAACATAAGAGACTTCTTTCACTTCTGACTGGTTTCAAAATCGCCTGCACAAGACATTAGAATATGTTCGAGCTGCCAAGGCCATGAGGTCAAGAGCTATCATATTTATAGTTCCAAACTGCATTCCAATTACACTGAATGGGGCTGAACTGTTGAATTCATGCTGTGCTGGTACTTTTGTTGTTTTTTATACCATTTTATTCAGAACAAATTCCATTACTGCGCACAGTATGATTTACTCAAGGCTGTATTGACAGCTGTTTCATTCCCCGGTGAGATTTCAAAACATTTTGAAAAGAGCCTCCCACAGCAGACTTATTCATTTGAACTTACTTCGTTCAGACCTGCCTCATTCCAACCTGCTTAATTCGAACTTCCAGTCTGGTCCCATCCGTACTGCTTTTTTTTTTTCCTTTCGAGTTCGAATTACCATGAGTCAACAACCTCTTCTGAAGTTTCAAGCAGAGTAGGCATATTTGACAGCCAAAATGGCAGTGGAAGTTAACAGGAGGTGTACTTGTATAATATGTGCCCCATTCACATTTTGAATCAGCATAAAATTGACCCTGCTAAACCTCTCCAAGCAAGATCCAGCACAACAATCCAACTCCACTCTGCAGCTCCTCAACTTTTCTTAGAACAAAAATGTCAGGCATGTAATAATCATGAAAACTAACTGCTATAGACAGCTACAAGCATCAAAGCAGCTTACAGACTTTGGTGTGCATAAAAATTGATACATTTTTCTAACCTCCATGCATCACATGCTACATAAAGCTTCCCAAAATGTGAAAATTATCTGAAATGTGAAACAACCGGAATCTGTATATCTTAAACAGAAACATTAGAGACATTTATGAGTAAGAAAGTGGATGCATGCTTAACCTAAAAATCTACCTTTTTCTGCCAAAACAACCCATCACAAAAGGCATAACCAGCCACTAAGTACTCTGGTACAATATCTTAAAAAAAAACTGCCTCATGCCCACAACCATCAAACAGACTTCAACATTCCTGGCTACATGTGCAGTAAAGGTTTGATGCCAAATTCATGACCATGAAATGTGAGCAAATAATCCAGTGGAACAGGACATCCTGGAACACTCAAAACTCCCGAGTTAATGCAGAGCACAGTAAGATTAGGCGTTACGGTTGCATGGTGCAGAGAGCATCCTGAAAACTTGCCCACCTCAGATACCCCTTAAGTTACTTTTCCTCAGAGCATAAAGTTCTTAATTTACACCCTTGCTGACAATGTCAAAGAGATTATACTCCAAGGCAGAAGGAATATATCCTCAAAATACACTGAAAGGTGTACCCACATGCAGCAGGGCGTTCCTTGAGATGCACACTTCTGACAGCTGCAGCTGTGGACAAGGCTGGACACTCCCATACAAAAGGAAGAATGGCAATAGAGGATAAAAAAAAAACTGCTTTCAGTGCAAGGCCCCACTGAAGCGCCCATCACTATTTCTTTTTCATTCACTCCCCCCCCCCCCCCCCCATCTTCTCTTGATAAACGTAGCCCAAACCACACTCTCCACGCACAGTAGATCTGCACAAAGTTACATTGTGATAGGAACAGGGCTGACAGATAAAAGGCGGCAAGGGGGGCTCCTATCTCGCCTTATCTTTTGAAGTCGAACAGAGCATTGCCGTGCCAAGCCCTCTTCACCACAGGTCACGTGACCCAATCACCCTTGCCCAACGCTGCATGCTGTTGTCCACCTCCGTATTTTTTTTCTGTTCCCATTCCCTCAGTGTCCGAGCCGACCGCACGCGCGCGCAGATAATTGTGCGTATCTGCGCACACGTACCGCGAAGACAATTCAGGCTAATGGTCATTTCGTGACGCTTCGACCGCCGCACAAGCGTTTCAGCAAGGAGTCTCAGTGCTCAAGACGCTTCGCAAAAAGTCCAGTGTGGCGCGCTAAAAACTGTACGGCGTCAACGCTGAGATAAAGCCGCAACTTCGTGGAATATACTTGATCGTTTTAGTTTTTAAAAAAAAATTGCTTAATAAACGTGCTACGCAGAGGTGCAACTCTACAATGTGTGTCCAGCTGCGACAAGCTGATTTCGACTTTCACGGCACACTACGAACCGAAAGCGCTTGTGGAGTCGAAGACAGGCATGAGAATTGACCAGAACGACCTGCGCACGGTGCAGCTTACGTCAGCGCAGAGCGATGTTTATCCGTCTAAAATTAACCAAATGCACTCAAAAAGTAGAACCGCTCGAGCGCACAGTTTCGATCGTCCACGGACGATCCGAAAGCTGCGCTCGCCAATACGTTAGTTTTATTTATTTTTCTTTCCGCCTATTGCATTCGACCACAGTGTCCCAGAAGTCACCGCAGACCGCGATGCCGGCAGTGAAAGCAGTGGAGTTCGTGTCTAGGAGAGACTATGCATACATCTGCATGTGTTACAACTCCAACAAGTGCGCGCTGCATTGTATACCCTTTCGCGCCCACTACGAAGACGGCGTGTGCGCGCGCGCAACAACAAACTTGCCGAACGGGTTTCCAGCTGAGTTCGCCGCAAATGACTTTCGCCTAGCGCGCGAGAGCCATCGACGAAAAAACGCGGTCAGCAGGAGAGGAAAAGAAAACGGAAAATAAAAAAGGGTCGTCTTTATCCCGGTGGCCCCGCACCTCAACATATAATCTCTCCGGTGAAAGAAGAGGAGGCGTTTCTGCCAGTAGCATAGCGTGATTGCCCTATTTTTTTTTTTTTTCATCGGCAACTCCCCCACCTGATCCAACGTCGTCTTCGGAAGGTTCGTCGACGCCAGTAGCCTGCTGAAAAGTTCGCGGTCGATTTCGTTTTTGTCGCTCGGATTCAGGAGGCTGTGAACTTCCTTGTAGAGTGCCGGAACAGCACCTGCAAGCGACCGGGCAAAGGACAGAAGTAAACAAAACCTGAGCGCGGCCTGGTACGGCTAGGGTCAATTTACACCGAACGTCACAACATGTGAGAAGCATCACCGCCACCTCAAGACACGAAAACATGATGCCCGCACTAACGCACTCACCGACACTTAAGTCGACCGTCATGTTGACCCGGTGTCTTCACAGGGAGGCTGGCCAATACCGCGTCCTTTCCATTACTTCACGCTTATTTCGGGAAACACTACCGGTTTACAACCAAACTGAACGTATCGCATGCGGGTCGCATAGTCGGTCGGCGGCGATTCTCGCGGACAACTTTCTCCACCCCCTTTTCACCGGGTGAGCCGACGCGGCGATGCAAGCGACCGAAGGCGTTCTCAAAACTTTTCAGAGCCCGTTAATACATACCTCATTAGAGCTAAAAAATTAAACAAAAATTTGTGAACCTCTCTAACGTTGTTTACGGCATAAAGTGTAGCTGATAATCAGATGTTGCGTGCACGTTGCGTGCCACGTTTTTGCGTCTGCTCCCGCTTGTCACTTGCAGCATGGCGGCTGTTTCGGTGCGTTGCCATGGTGAGGGACGTGAGTTTGACGCTTTCAACTTGACAGCTAGTCGCCGCTGCTTGCCAAAGCAATTATTCACAGCACCCCGCAGCTCAAACGAAACTTGCAGGACTTCTGTTACTTGTCCTGCAGTCTTCACAAGACTTTAAACTTGTCTCCTCCTTGAGAGACTAGTGCGCGGTTGGACGCTGAGCGCGAGCTGTCAGTGCGTTGCTTGTCGTTTCGCATTTGTCAAACCGCAAAGCGACGGTCGCGTTATTTCTTTTTGTTTCTTTATTCAGTTTAACGCGGGCGCACTGATCGAGGAAGTGCTTTCGGATCTGCAGACGTGACGTCGCTCCCTCAGGGCTGGCATCCGATGAACGGCCCGGTCATGAACGATGTCGCCAAGAAGCCCCGGACGCCGAAGTCGCCGGTCCCGGCCGGTTCGAGGGCTTCGAACTCGGCCACGACGAAGACGCCGATCGTGAACGGAAACCAGCTGGCCAACAAGGAGCAGCGTAGGTTTCTAAGCGTTCTCGAGAGTATCTCGGTAAATTATGAGAGTTCGGCGAACACCCATCGCGTGACCTAGTTTCTCGTTTGAGGGTATTATACCCAGAAGGACTGAGCAGAGGCAAAACGTCGAAAAGTGGCCGTATAACTAAAATCAAGACTGTTTGACATACCGTTGCTGTATGTAGTACCAATTTACAGGTTGTGAAACAGTAAACTTAATCAAAACTTAATTGCACTTTTGTGCGCTCTTTTCAAGTACTTCGGATAGTTAGACAAGCGGCGCTAATTTTCGGGGATACTTTGCTTGCATTGCGTTCGTCCTATCCTTGCGTTGGGTATTGGTTGTTTTTTTAACGCAATGTCTCTAGCGTGTCTTTGACGCAGGTGCGAGGTCTCCAAATGCCTCGGCTCGGATGTCCACAGAAAAACTCCGCCAGGAAGCGGCCGCTCTACAGAAGGTGGGAATGTGCGCTTTTTCACTCCAGGACACACACACACTATTTCTCGCATTGTAGAAAAGACGGAAAAATTTTCTTTTGGCACTGCATGAATAAATGGGGAGACCGGCGAATAAGCGCTCTGCTGGTGCGCACATGCACTTAGAAGTGACGGTGATGGATATTTAGCACATAGACTTTGAACACTGCCATGGGCAATTGCTCATCCTAGCTGAAAGATTTATTTCCATGCAGTACGAATTTATCATTACTTTCTACTACAGCTTGTGTGTTCCAGAGCCAATAGACAGTTGTGTAGTTTAACTTTGGTTGTCAGCTCCATGACAGACTTCAGTCGTGTACTGTAAGCGAGTTACAATATTTACTCTCGTGTTTAATTGTGCAGTGTACCGGGCACGTTCAGAGTGAGAATATCTGTCAAAGCTCAGCGCAACCTCTTCCGTGCTGCAGCTTTGATCATCTCCTTGTTTGGGTGGCTAGGTGGCTTTTATTTATTTGTTGGCTTTCTCACAGCGCAATGTGTGCCTTTGAAAGCTGTATCAGGTGCGCCAAGTAGTGGTCATTGTCATAAATGCGCAAAACAGCGCACAGCTCGAGCGCTGTAAACAAGTGTGTGGACCACTGTACCTGAACTGAGAGTGCGGTATTAAGAACACAATAGTGTAGTGTTCTAGAATTGGCCACTGTGGTGTTTGTTATATCTAATTATTATTATTTGTTTTTTTACAGAAACCTTCCTCATGTTATTTTTACAGCAGCGCACTGTTATGTGCTATTACATAGTTTGTTCTTCACTAAAGATGTTTCTGCAGTTTTCAGTTTTACAAAATAGTTTTCAGTTTTTGTCAGTCTAATAAAATCAAGTCTCAGTTCTGCAATTTGGTTGCGATGCATTAAAAAAAAAAAACAGATGAACTAAAACTTATGTGATCCACTTTCAGAGGGTGGCACAGTTCCGTGCAGAAAACCAGGGTCTCAAGGCAAAGGTGAAGCACCTTGAGGAAGACTGTGCTCGCAAGTCAAGGCAGCTTGACAAGCTCACTCAAGCAGCAAAGGTAACTATGTGCCAGGCGTTGGTTTGAAGCTTTTTCTGTTTATTTGTATTTGAGGGAAAATTTAATGAGCCAATCCTGTCTGTCTGTTTTCTTGTTCATTTTTTTTTTCACTGTTTTCAACTGGCACACAATTTCCTTTAGTATTGGCAAACCTATTGGCACATGGTAAGCATTCCTTAAAAATGGTTCTGATGAACAGCTATATGTGATCAGTTTAGTTTACTTCAAAGTATTGCTATCCAGCCATGTTTCAGAGAACAATTATGAGCATTTAATGCATACCTTATGGAGCCTGCTTTTGTCATTGTCAACTTTGCATATTGGGTTGCTATCGATTCTTGAGGTATAGATATGACGCAGGTTCTGCATACCGTAAGGGTTAAAATATTACTTCCAGAAGTCATGCAAGACGTGTGTTTAGGGCAAAAGTTTCATAGAGATAGAACTTTGACTCACGCAGACACTCTAACATTATCTTATAGCCTAGATGTTATTCCGCAGGACTGGAAACATGTCAAAGTGAATAATTCCTGCGGATATGAGGAGTACTAGGATGCAGGCGATCGTATGTTATTATATTGTGCAACCTTGCAGTGTACTGTTTATTTGATTTATTGCGAAAGAAACCAGCAGTATCTTGACAACATTACTGCAGTGGAAAGGTAGAAGCACGTCTAACTTGATCAATTGGACAAATTAAATGAAACAAAGGTTTGCAGATAACTCAAAAGTGAAGGACACGGGGCTGTGTGTATGTCTCCTGTGATAGGGACCCAGTGTTCTCTTCTGTTTCTACTAGGACAAGGCGGCAGCTGCTCAAGAACAGAAGAAAGGAGAGGTGAGCATGCTAGGTTCCTCTTCTTTCCTGTTTATTATAGACTGCCTTGGAAAGAGCTGCGCCCATTTTGATATTTACTGTTCTCGTAGCTGGTTGCGCGGACGCATAATGCATAAAAAGACGTAGCCCAAACTGCAAGTTTGTTAGGGCTTATATATATGTGCCACTAGTGCTGTTACTGCTTCTCTGTTTTTCGTTTGCTATGTCTTGTTTTGCTGTGTTCATGAATTGTTTCTGGGCTTTTGATGTACTTAACTCCCCTACAGTAATGCTTTCAGGCAGTGTAGATACACTCAATAAATAAATAAATAAAACCACTTTGTTACCGTGCAGTGTGCCCCTATGTGTTGAATTTCTTAGCGAGTGAATGCACACACAAACAGAGACCTCCCAGACTCGGAGTTATCCTATTTTCTCACGTAATTTGCGCCCTCACATAATTTTCACCCACGCTTAATTTGTTGCATTCCTAATTTATTACCCACCCACGCTTAATTTGTTGCATTCCTAATTTATTACCCGGCTTCATTTAACTTTCACTCTCCTTTTAATTAGTTGGTTATTAATTGTTTTTTGGGGGGAAAGGAAATGGTGCAGTAGTCTCACATATTGGGCGACACCTGAACCCCACACACCTCAACCCCACCGTAAGGGAAGGGATAAAGGAGGGAGTGAAAGAAGAAAGGAAGAAAGAGGTGCCAATTTCGACCACCTGGGGATCTTTAACCGTTTTTATGGAGGAAAAACGCAGCTAGCCGCGCAGTGGAAAAACTCTCCTCATATTCATATTTTGCGCTCTCTGCTGCACCATAACATCAGCATGTACACAGGTGCGCGCATGGCAGGCTTAGGAAGATCGGCGCGGCCGCGTCACCGTGTGCGGTTGAGAAAGGTGCGATTGGCGAGGGGATGAATTGTGCGCCGTTTACCCGACTTTTTAGTTGCCCATTTTGAGTAGATTAAATATATTTGGCATATAAACTTTTGGTTGGAACTTGACAGCTTACACAAGCCTTAAAATTGCTGTTTTGCCATTGCATATTTCTTGCTACGTTCACAGGGGGTAGGGCGCATAGTAGCATTTTGAATCCCACATCTGCTAACTAAAAACTTTTGTAGTTTGCTACTGCTGCTACTTTGCAAAAGTGGTGATAAGAATTATTGGAACAGAGACTGCATCGCTCACAAACAGCTCTCACAAAGGGAGTAGAATGCTTTTAGCTCATGCGGAAAGCATAGAAGTGTGTATAAAAAAAAACTGTACTGAAATACAGGCGTGTTTCACAGATGTTTTGAAAACAAATCCTGAAAATTTTCTCTTCAGAGGCACAAAAAAAAAAGTTTTTTTTTTCTCATTGTCTCACATAGGAGGGCGTTGTGCCATTGGAAATGCGGGCTGGGCAACAATATTTTTCTTTCTTTTTTCTCTGCTTAGACTAATATATATATATGTCTCCCACAGGATGGCTTGAAGCAAAAGTGCGTCAGACTTGAAATGCAGCTGAGGGAAAAAGAAGACAAGCTGAAGTAAGTGCTTTGGATTCTTCAGTGCTTTTTAATTCCTTGTAATTAGGGGTGTGCAAATATTAAAAAATATTGAATAGCGAATCGAATGTTCTCCTATTTAATTATTCGAACGAATCAAATTGTGCATAACTAAAACAATTTGTAATGAACCAAACGGGTTCTCAGCTTCTCGAATACCTTTAAAATAGTTGGCGCGAGGTTTGATTAAGGCCCGCTGTATTTTTCTTTGATGACTGTTCCAAAAACGGCCCTCACGAATGTCTCATACCCTATTGGTAACAATCAGTACATGCACAATGAATGGTTCAGCGTCATGATACGCTCCATTCATGTGACAGCATTCATAATGCTCACACATGGCAAGCCTCAGGCAAGTTGAGAAAACCCTGCATTGATTCTCGATCTTGAGGCAATTGCTTATACGGCGCTCTCACCCGCCATGTTGTGAGGTGTCGCTCTAGCTTATTCTCTGTCATCATCAACAGCAAGTCATCATCAACAGCAAGAGTTAAGTTTCCTGTATGTGCAACTTGATGGTCATAGAGGTAGTATACTGGCTTAGTGTTGTGACCCCTTAGTGGGGATCTGTGCTGTGTACCTTTAACTTTGTTTAACTTGAGCTGTACCTTTAACTGCGTAAGTTATAGCACTGTACCACGGCGCCACAGAGGGAACTTCAGTGTTTCACACGATTGCATGTTCTGTACAAATATCACCAGTAGCGCCTTATACTGGCTGGTGATACGGTGGGTACAAACTTTCCCTTGGCTTCTTTGGGGTGAAATGCTTGGAAAATGGAGTCTTTGACCCCACCTTGTGGAGTCCAAAAAATACCCTGTGCCATGGCACTCTTTGGCCAAAAGTTGCCCTTGCGCCATAAATACTAAAGGTTTATGGTTTATGGTGTTTTAACGTCCCAAAGCGACTCAGGCTATGAGGGACGCCGTAGTGAAGGGCTCCGGAAATTTCGACCACCTGGGGTTCTTTAACGTACACTGACATCGCACAGTACACGGGCCTCTAGAATTTCGCCTCCATCGAAATTTGACCGCCGCGGGCGGGATCGAACCCGCGTCGTTCGGGCCAGCAGCCGAGCGCCATAACCACTGAGCCACTGCAGCGGCCCATAAATATTAAACACTATCATCATTGTTTTGTATGAATATTTGCAAAGGTAGCAGATATTGGTACAGCTATTCGATTTGGTTATATCGCTATTCATTTCATATTCAATTTGGTTTTTGGCTTCACTGTTCATGTTCGATTTGGTGACACAGCTGGACTACTATTCGAACTTGGTTTGGAAAAAAGTAATATTCACACACCCCTAATTTTAATGATAGACTTTCAGTTGGTATCTTTTTCTTTATAAAGATAAAGATATAAGAAAAAGTTTGTTAATCTTGATGCTACTGCCTTCTTGATCTCTGAATTGACAGGAAACTCCAGGCCGCCCAGAGGCATTCATCAGAGACTGCTACACCAGAAAAGCTGCATCCTTCTAAGTCCCGACTGACGAGCAGTCAGCCCCGAGGTAACTGAGTTGCAAAGTAGCTGACGGCATACTTGCAGAGTCTGTATTAATCCACATGAAAAAAAAAAAAGTGCAGAGACAAGTGTCACAACTGTTTTGGATTCGAAAATTATGGCTTTAAGAAGTGAAATTCGCCGGTGCCATACTCTCTCATGCAGAGTGATTTTCGCCTGTTATTTGAGTTTCAGCACTACAGCGGTACATGGTCTCCCCTCCTGTTTTTCGCCTGTTAACCCTTTGCATCGTAGTTTCCACTTATAGAAGCCCTCAGCTGGTTGCGAACCTGTGAAGGTGGTGGCATGTTGTATGACAGAGCATGGTATGTGACTTTAGGCATGTGTCTTGTGCATTTTCTACGTACCTTGTATTCAGTTTGGCACTTTTCGTTTATTTCAGAATTTGGCAACTTGTGATAACTCTGCTGGAATGAGAATGCCAAAGAATACTTGTTTTATTTCCTCAATCAGTTTAGTAAGCATGCTTCCTATCTTATACCTTGTTTCGCTGTTCCTGTATTGATTCTTAACGCTGCACACTGTATATGCTTTTTGTATGCGAGTGCAGCTTCCCGATGGGAACTAGAACTCCCTTGGACGTCCATGGGAGTTTTAAGGTCTATTGGGAAATGCATGTGACAATTTTTTTTTATATTTCTGGACTTGCGCGTATTGAAGCACTCAATGTTTCGTGCAGGTCTGTAGTACAGTGCCCTGTGTCTGCTCAAGGCTGATTGCATGTGCTACTAGCTGCAGGTAGTTCATATTTTTCTCACTACCTCGGCATCTTATTTTTCTTTTTCTCACTGGACTAATTCCTGAACACAGTACATTCTATTGCATGTTCCGCGTCTGTTCACTTTTATTTTTTTTGTGTTTGGCTTTTTTTTTCAATTTCTTGGTTTTGATTATTCTAGTAGGCACTGTTCTTTTTCTTGCTCAAGTATTCAGTGCCTTTCTCTCGTTTCAGGTTCGAGTGCGGAGCTTGCGAAACTTCGGGAGCAGATTGAACGTCTCGGCCAGGAGAATCGCCGCCTGACCTTCCAGCTGAAGGAGAAAGAGTGAGAGAATGCAGAGTTCAGATTTATCTCGAGGCTGGGAGAGGATGAAATTTTAGCTTCTCCTATAGTGCTCGCAAACACATCAAACAACGGCACAGTATATTAATGACATTTATAAACATTGCTGACTAGCGTTATCATGAGGTAAAGTACAAAATGACTGCTTGAAAGGGTACACTCATTGTGCTTTTTTTTCTGTTATCGGTACATGCTGTTTGAAATCTTCAAGTGGGGC
Source organism: Amblyomma americanum (assembly GCF_052857255.1). NCBI lineage: Eukaryota > Metazoa > Arthropoda > Arachnida > Ixodida > Ixodidae > Amblyomma > Amblyomma americanum. The sequence goes on from NC_135504.1 coordinate 15,717,276, forward strand.
AAGTTCGCCAGGCCCAGTGATATGCTTTTGAAGGCAGAAATGCAAAGGAGTACAAAATACATGCTTGAGAAAAACATACTAATAAAAAAACGTAAAACTTGAGCTTCAACTTCTGATTGGAGTTTTTTAACTTTGGGCATCACATTTTCTTTGATAACCACATATGGTGTTGCTCCCAGCTTTCATTTGTCTCTGATTTTTTTAATGCTGTTGTGGTTTTATATTTTTTCATTTTAATAAAGATAAACCTTGACCAAACAAACTTCCTTACCAAGTACTATCTGCATATGCCCTTACTGTCCAGTCGTCTTTGCAAAATAATTGGCCATGTGTAACTTTTGCTGTCATAAATTTACTTCAGCCTGCGTATCACCAAATCTTGGAATCACCTTTCACGTGATGTCATTCAGGTTATACCAGACAAAAAATGCTTTTGTACCTTTGCAAAGTTTTGTGTCGGCCAGAATGAACAACACCATTGCTTTCTCTTTTTAGGTTAATTGTTTTGTTTGGCATTTGTATGAGTTGTTCCATTTCTTGCGAGAGGTTTTTCTTTGCGTCTTTTAATTATTCTTTCTTGCATGCATAACTGGTGTCTGAAAATGCTGTCTAGTTCACTCCTAGAGTTCACTTTAATGCCCTTGCAGCGACTTATAGGTATGTGGGAAAAAAAAATAATTAAAGAACATTTCCCCTTCCACAGCCAGGAGATTCGCCGACTCAAGTCTCAGCTGCAGCCACCGACAGCCAAGACAGCCGCAAACACAAAGACGCCCACAAAGACGCCCACAAAGGCGCCCGTAAAGGCGCCTCCGAGAACACTGCCTCTGCCAAACCGCAGTGGCCAACGACCAGCCACTTCCAGCCGAGCTGGGTCGGCAACCTTGGCTGTGGAACAGCGGAAGAGTGTTGCCACGGCCAAGCGGTCAAACACATTCAGCGTCACTCGAGGTCCACCGCAGCCCGACGACAAAATGGAGACATCAGCAATCTCCGTAGAGTCGAAGTCAACGCCCCCTGATGACGTGAGCAGCATTTAACATTCAGAAGAAAAATTACCTTTGGCATCTTCAGCTTACCGGGATTATTGCATTTTCTTTGATCAGGAGGTGATGTGAATGTGATGTCCACATTGGTGACACCAGTGATGCACTATCCTTATCTACGCATTTTACCTGTAAACATGCGTAGTAGCCTTGCCTTATTGAAACGACAGTGATATCCTCGGCCAAAAATTAGTTCAGGCTCAGTTTATTTGCAGCATTTGCTTACATTTTTGTTGCGGTTAATTCTTGATTCCTTTCCTTCATGTCCTGTCTCTTTTTTTCTGTATTCCTTTCTTTTGCAGACTGAATTAAGTTTGCATTGAAAAATCTAATTGTATGATACGCAGAATATTTTATCTGGCACCTTGATTTATTTAGCGAAGAGCCTTGTTGTCGCATGTGTATCCATTTAAAGGTGATTGGTTCGCAAAGCTGTGTTCATGTCACGATGTGTATGGGAAGGAGATCACCCCAGAAAAAATGTTACGGTGTGCTGTTCAAAATGTGGTACTACGGTGTTTTGCAGAATAGTAGTACATTCCTCACAGCTGCTTGATGATTATAGCTTGTATAATTCTTGTACACTGGTCACCAGAAGGTAGTGGAGATATTATTCTTGCATGCCAAAGTGCTTTCCATGCGCTATGCCCATTAGTGAAGTCCTTTGTAGGGACATTAAGGACAAATTGAGGTTGATACACATCGATGACCACATTCTAATGACAGACGGGATGCTCTAATTGGAAACGTAATCTTTATAAGCTGTCGAAAGCCAAAAGACAAAATGCTGTTCTTGCTACCACGGGGAATTTTCCCGAGCAAGCTGCGGTGATGTTATGTACTGTTTTGTGCGTGGATTTCTGAGGCTAGACCACCCTGCCATCCACTTCCAGCCTGCAATCAAGGAGTCCATTATGCTATCTACACAGTCATCAACATGACGAGTTTGAATCAAGTGACGGGGAGGGAAACGTTCATTTTCAACTCTGAATTTCTTGGAAACAAATGCTTCTTTTGCAGCCAGTTGAACATCAACGGAGCCAAGTTAAGCCAGGCAATGCAATTTTATTAAGAACAGAAATTTAGCCGGAGTTGGCTTTAGTATGCCTTTAAGCCAGCCATTGGGCCGAAACCGAGCTGCTATTCACAAAGAAGAAGAAGATGAAGACCACGAAGAAGATGAGGATGCCCCAACCAGGCAGTGGCCTAGAGTCATTGCTAGAGCTTGAGCTTCCCAGCAAGCATGTCACAGCAAAAGGTAGTATAGGAGCTGCTGCAATTATCACTTGTGTTCCAAACATTCAAAGCACCTTCTTGTTTCATAGCTGGGGAGCCACTTCGCTCTGAAAATGCACTGAGGTAGTCCAGAAGGCTGGCTGCATGACAGCAGTCTTGAGAAGTGCCCAATGAGTTTTGCCATGTGGGCAGTAACTTTTTTTTATGTAAGTGACGGATAAGAAACATACTGAGACCGTAATGCAGTGCCAATTGCTCTTATGCAATTCTCTCGCAGAAGCCACAGCAGACTTTGACGAACAGTGGTGTGACGGCGCCGCTGCCAGCAGCAGCAGTAAAGCAAAAGCCGACTGCAGCCATCAAGCCAGCCACATCCAGTGCCCTTCCAGATCCAAAGGCCGAGACAGTCAGGCGCAACATTGCTGCCAAGAAGATTCAGCGAGTGTGGCGGGCACACAGACGGGTACGCAGAGCATTTCATCTTTGCATCAGCTTTTCTGTGTGCAAACAAAAAACTAAGATCTTTCCCCTGGCTTGATGCTTGGCTTCTTTAGGGTGAAGTGGTCGGAAAATGGGTCTATGACCCGACCTTGTGTAGACGAAAAATACCTTGTGCTATGGCAGTCTTCGGCCAGAGCTGCACCGTCACCATTAAAAATCGTGTTTATCTTCATCCATTCATCAATCCAATTTTTATTCTGATGCAGTGACATTCTCTAAACTTTTTTAGCAGCCTGATTTTTTTTCAACACAGAATGTTATATCCTCGCTTGTGTAAAGCACTCATTATCATGTCAAATTTGTGACAGAGTGAAAAATGAGGAAATGTTTTAAAAAGGAACGTCACTGCACAAGGAATTTATCAGGGAACATAGTGCAACAAACCGCATGAAAATTAATGAAGCTGTTGTCATGCTACACTTTGTGCAAGCATGGCAGTCAGGTCAAAAAGCAGTTTTATGAAAACATGTATTTCTAGAGACTTCAGCCAGTTTTCTGCTACCTGTGGCCACAAAAACATTCTTTAAAGTCATTTCTGGGCTGTTTTCGTGGAAAATTCTTCGGGGCATAATTAAAAAAGTCTTATAAATACCAAATGTGGCATTCTGTAAAATTTTTTTTTGAGGTTTTCGTTATTTAAAAGCCGGTTCCCCCTTGAGGAGCTCTGAATTAACTGCAAGTACAGGGGAAACCCATGCATATTTTTCATGGCAGTGTTAAGGCTCCCATTCTGCAGCCTGGAGAAGCGACCTAGGTGGGCAATCTGGGTCATGTGACCTTGTGATGTCATCACAACCTGTCCACCGAATTGTGAGCAAACTGACCACTGTGGCAGGTGGTCAGTTAATGATTGGTCGCAAGAGGTTACTCGGGAAGAGTAACCTGGGTTGCTCAAGACCCACCAGTAGCAGCACCTGCCATCGCAGGGCAGTTGCGCACCGCTTAAACACTGCATCACTGCGCCAGGAGTGGTAGGAGGACATCCAGGGCTCTATGAATGACCAATTCTGCGTATATGGGCATCAACCCATTAACGCTATATGTCACAATAGCGTTAATGGGTTAAGGCAGAGCTTTAGTGTCCCCTCCAATTTATAGCAAGGAGTTGTTGATCATAGTTGAAATTTCGACCCATTTTGACAGTTCTTTACTGCACTTTTTGTTCAGTTCACTTTACATATTGGTTTTTATTTGGGTTTATGACCACTGAACACCCTTGCCTCCACCCCTTGCTTAACCACCTTAGTGGACCGTCATTTCTTGCTCATGACGACGAGTCCAACTTGCGGTGTTTTTTGGCACTCCGTGTCGAGTTTGAGAGTAGGGCTCGCCCAAAGCATTTTTTTCGTTTCCCAACAGATGCCAGCACAGATGCTAAACGACCATTCTGGTACCGGTTTCGAAAAAATGTGTCCGTTAAAGGGAATTATAATGGAATTTATTCCAGGATCATCGTGCTATACTGTCCTTGATGCTTATGTTATTTTATTCTGGACAGCGGGCCAGCAATGCATCCTTGGCTGGCTCCCAGGGCTCGTCGCAGCTGTCGGAAGGCTCCCACCTCTCGAGCAGTTCCCAGCTGTCGTCGAAGGGAAATCCTCCACAACACAAGTAAAGGCTGGAGGTGGTACAAGGATCACTCGGGAACTGGTTTTGCTGGACCAAGACGAAGTTCCTTTTCCTTACATTCCAACGTACAGTAGTGGATAGCCTGGAGTACCTTGCGACACCAGTGAAGGTGTCGTCCCGAGTGTCACAGAGCGGAGCCGGTGATTGTGCTGCAAAACTCCGCTGTGAATGTGCATTTCTGTTGTGCCCTGAAAACTTTGCACGGCATTTTCTTTTTTTGTAAGCTCGCTACCATTTTGAGGTGTTGAAAACAAGTGGTGCGGTTGGCTCCCTCGCAAGCATTCACTTTAATTGAGAATACAGTGTGTGCTTAAGACAACTGTTAATGCATTATGTGCATTGACATTTTGCATCTCCATGAAACAGGGCAGCTGATGGTTTAGCATCTGTTTAGTGTCGTTTTGTTGTGGGGCATGTAAGTAAACCTCAGTCTCAAGTGTACGAAAGCACGCTCTTTAGGATCGTTGACTTGTTGAATATCGCTCAGTGTGACTTGTACGTATTCAAGTGCTAAGCGTTATGCAACCTTGCTGGCGTGTGCATCCTTGAATCATGCTGAAATGTTGTTTTGGATGAGTTTGTAGAGGCCACAAGGAAGGCACAAACTGAAGCTCTTGCAGGTTTGTTATTGATGGGCGAGTTAGGAAAGTGTGGTAAACTCGAAGTGTGCTAGCTTTCACCACCAGGATACTCATTTTCTTTGCCGCTCTTTTAGATGGTGCATCTCAATGGTTCTCGGATAATGAACTTGCATTTAGTAAGGCTCGCTACCAGTCTTATATAATCGTAGCTTTGCCACTTGTAGTGTCAGAGTAGAGTGATCAAAAACTGCGTGGCACCTGCTTACAATAAACTTGAGATATAGCAAATTCAACTGCTTTTCATACCAGCAACTGTGTATGAGTTATTAACGTAAAATTGAACATTACCGTTAATGCTCAATTCTGAGTGCATACTGCCATCTCAAAAATACTTGTGTTCCTCTTGCACTTCGTATCTTTACAAACCATGTGCAAGTGGCTGCGGAAACCTCACGAAGGTTCATTATGCATGAACAAGGGAGTTTGGCAAACACCAGGGGACTGAATGTGATCACTTTGTAGGGTCAAACAAGCAATTTGCATGTTACATTTGCTCGCGGATTGTTTCAAACGCCAGAATGTGTGCACTTGGGTATCTTTCTCATTAGTGTTCTTGACTGAAAGTAATTCTTAAGTGCAAGATTTATATGGAGTCATCATTTTGAATTGGTAGCACAGGATCGGAGTACTGTTGACCCGCAAAGCATACCACTCACTGTTCATACTATTTTTACTTCACTGTATGGCGTCTTGCACTCAAGTCGACGACAGACCATTGTATAATGCACCGTTGAAAGTGTTACAAGCAAGTTCAACCTATTCGGTTCAGTGAGCAAGTATATTTGAGTACTGTACAGTTCGTTACAAGTGTTTCCTGCTCTAGTGATTTATAGCTGGAAATCAGACATTTACTCCAGCCACTACACTTTGTACTACTGAGAGCATTTCTCAAGTCCAGGCATTTGGTAAACAAATTACCATAGCTGGCTTTAACCAACTGCAAGACAGGTGGCCTGCGGTGATAATGTACGTTATGTTGGACATGAAATGACGGCTGTTAATTCCATATTCAGCGTGTTGCTTGTGTGGCATTTCTCAGTGTTCCAAAGCTAGCTGTCTTTATTTCTCGGAGTGTTGGATAGCAGGCCAAATGTCTTGATTTATGAATTTGCTGCTGATATGTGGTTTTTCTTGGTAATGCTAGGCTAACCTACTTTGTTCCCCCAAGACATCATATATACCAGATGTTTTGGTTTACAAATTTGCAGCCAATGTGACTGCAAAAAACGAGGTTCTGTACTCATGCTGTTCACATTTGCTTCACTTGGACTGGTAATATGAAGTGAATTTTTGTGTACTACAGGTTTTCAGCAGTGAAAATATGTTTAGTGCCATGTGTTTGCCCACACAGCAAAAATAAATGTGTTCATAGTGTACTGTTTGCATTTCAAACACGAGACATTTTGTTGCAAGCCCTAGAGTAGGAAATTATCAAGGCTTAAACAAACAAAAAAATGGAAAAGGCATAGGGCACACAAACTACTTGAAACTTATTTTTATGTGGTGGCTTCTGTCCATACTTTCCTGGTCATCTATCTTTCCAGAGATTGTTACATCGCACCAAAATACATGCACTTTCAAGAAGCTGCCAGCAAAGCAACCTCTCCAGTACATGTAACTCGTCAAAACAGCCAAAATTTGTCGAGCAACAGCGTTTTAGAGATTCTAAACAGTGATATGGATATTACTTATAGTGGGCTACACGCCTCTTAATAATTACGGAGCCTAACAGTAATACTTGAATATAGTTAACCAACTTGCTAGTAAGCACTTCTCAGCTGTATTCTATTGTACTACACGGGTGACAATGTCATGTCGAAAAAAAGCACTCTTCTAACTCAAAAAAACGTATTTTCCCCACTAGGGGTATGTGTACAAATGCGAGTGGCTTGAACAGGGTGTGTAGTTTGGTTTAAATAACAGCAAATGCTGTTGCCACTGCAATGGTTAATCGCACTGGTTTTGCACAAACCTCACTGCCTTTAATGCAAACACAGCCACCTTTTCAGACCTCAAACATTTCAATATATAACAGTTTGCACAAAAGTAAATTTATGAAATTTATCAGACAAAAACTGTGCGGCAAGGACTATTTTCTTACAGTTCCATAACTGCTCACGCGTGGAGTGCTCCAAAATGACAGCTTCCACGGCATCCTTCACGCTGCAAGTCCAATTTGTTTTAGGGGTATCCCCCAAGATGTAATTTGCAATAAGAGAGTATACTCATTAGCATACACCGAAGTGCAGCCACATGGCTATGAAGAAACTAAACAGCCTTCACAGAATCTTCAAAGTTCATGAAATATTAGTCGTGGTCCGGGGTTCGAGCCCGGGACCTCCACTTCACCGGGCAATCACTACCAACTGAACCAGGAAGGCTAGCAGATGGTAGCGCGAGAGCGAATTGGTTAACTCAAAGCAGAAACTACTAGTAAAGTCCTTTGTGTTTCAGGGGAATCCTCACCTTGGCGGAGAGTAAAGCACCACATAGATAGAAGCTAGCGAGACGAGCGCTGGCACAGCAAAGATACAGAAGAAAATACCGGCGACATGATGGTCAGCGTAAAAAAAACCCAGCTGGTGCAAAGCTCAGAAAAAACAAACTATACGATAAGACTTATTTTTAGAGACTGGGTCTCCCTGCTATCATCATCATGCTGCGCGTTAAGCTCGCGTCAAGGTGTGGGCAATACTGCATTATGCAGTTTAGGTTTGAAGGAGGCTATTTGTACAATCCACTTGCAGTGCAGCTCATACATCGACATGGCCAAATTTACTGGGGCGAGACTTGTACCATGCAATGCCCCACATTTCGATGGGCATTGGCAGAGACCATGCTGGCAATCCCAATCAACAGGTAAAGTGCAGTTTCAGTCGAAATGATGCGGCAAGAAAGACTGGTAATGTGTAGCCGTGCAGAGGTTGCTTCTGCACTTGGAACTCCAGCCAGAGTGCACCGAAGTGGCACTTAGTGAACACTGAGAACACAGACCAGGTTCCAACCCACCAGAGGGAAAGGAGTTTGAAAGTGTCACAAGACATGACAGAAAGCTTCTACTGTTCTCCCAAATTTTTTTTTATTTTCAATCACTCGTAATGTGTCCAGTTTGAAAACAAAAGAAAAATGGGGGGAAAGCACATACCGTGCAGTTTGCATGAGTGGAGTCTCGACAGTTTGGCATGCAGAAAGAAAGCAAAAGAGGGCACACGGCGCCACCTCTGCAAGGAACCGGAAATGTCGCCAAGAAAGGCAAAGAGAGAGACAGCGGGTTTGCTGACCAAACAGCACTGTTGTATATACAAAAAAGGTTGACAGTGAGAGAGATACAGCCTCTGCAATGACACAGGATTCCTCTGTCGCCATCTTCCTTGAACAGCTGCAAAAGTGGGGGGGAAAAAAATAAAATAAAAATTAGTAAGGGCACAGATTTCTCTCGGCTCACATGCTAGGATAGTTGTTTTCAGTGAGCAGTGTTTTTCAGCTCGAAGCAAATAAAAAAAAATAGTAACGTATTTCTATTCTAACACGTACTCTACTGCAATGCGCATCCATTTTTCAAGGTTGGAAAAAAAAGGGCATTGACCAATTGTAACGTGCATTAGGCCACCCGGCTGCCACTTACCTCCGTACACCAGATCACCTTATTTTAAGGGGGGACACGGGTCTTTGGCACCAAAAAATGACCAAAAAGTCGAATTTTCGAAAATGGCATTTTCGGAATCTACAACTATTAATCTCCAGTTTCACAAACTTTTGTCTCCCAGAAATCAATATTTTTGCCGTATTACGAAATGTAAATCACCGCGTCACCTGATTTTGTGCATGAGCAGACGATAAAAACGGTGCATTTTCTACTCCCCGGAACGCTCGTCTCAGCGCGCCGATCGCAGCCATCTTGGTCTCGTTTGAAAGAAGACTCTCTACGCTTCAATTTCCCGCCGCTTGTGCTTGCATGCCCTGAATGGCCGCGGAGAAAAAGAAGCACAAACAACAAAGAAAGCGCGAGGTCCGATTCGCTGATATGAGCACGTGACTGAAACGAGCCCTCCCATTGGCGGATTCTCGCATGCTTCGTCTGCTAGGCTTGCTGCTGGTCGCTGGCAGACGCGTCCCCGGCGCCATTTTGTTGAAAGAAGCGAGACCGACGCACAACGATGTCGCCGATTAAATTCCACTCGCGGCACAAGTTCGGTCAGAGGAAAAGAAATAAGCGAATCAACAACCTTCCTTCACGTCCTGCATCATCGGAAAGCACCGATAATGCGCAAGAGCCAGCGGCCGGTGAAGCGGCGTCAGCGGACGTCGAAGTAAGCCTAACGAGCTCGGCGACAGCTACGCACAGCGGCCGCATACGCTGCGACACCAGGATGCTACAGCGTTCGGAATTGCTCGAAATCGAAGGGAAAGCTAAAGAAAAGCTACAAGCTCTCGATTCGACTTCAGCAACGCAGAGGAAACAGGATTTCATCGGCAACTGCGACGATCGCCCGCTTCGAGACGCCAACGGCAGTGTACACGATACTGCGTTCACTATTGTGAATCTGGAATCTTTCACCGAACTGCTGAGTGCCGTCAAGTGCAAGGTGTGTGGCGGAAACGTGGACGTTTCTAAAGGTGATCGTGAATACGGTTTAGCCGTGAGGCTCGCTCTCTTGTGCGTGAACTGCGGCGAGATTTCATCTGCGTGGAGTTCGCCGCGCGCTCAAGGGATCCAAAAAATAAGTCCATTTACTGTTAATATTCTTGCTGCACGGGCAATGCAAAGTACGGGAAATCGGCAAACCGCACTGAACGATGTCTTTGCAGTAATGAATATCTCCCATAGAGGGCTTCACAGCAAAACCTGGCAAGGTTACATGAAAAACAAGCTGACGCCCGCGACAACACGCGCAGCCGAAAAAGTGATGATGGACAGCGCCCGTTCCGTTCGCGAGCTCTACACAGAGTTGCACTTGGACAACCCTGGAAATATCGCTGTCTCGTTCGACGGTTCGTGGATGACCCGGGGTCATTCATCGCACATCGGCGTGGCCGCAGTGATTGAGCTGTTCACTGGACTTGTACTAGACTATGTTGTGTTCAGCAACTTCTGTGCGGGGTGCAAGCGCGGGCCTACGGAAAGTGACCCATCGTATGAGGCATGGAAGAGCAGCCACAGGTGTCAGAAAAACACGGAAAAAAAATCTGGCGAAATGGAAGTGCAGGCTGCACTTGTCACGTTTCAAAGGTCATTAGAGAAACATGGCCTTCGATACACGACAGTTTTGTGTGATGGAGATAGCCGCACATTTCTGGCACTGCAGGAGGCTGATGTGTATGGTTTTATAAAAGTGCAGAAAGAGGACTGCACAAACCATGTGCAAAAGCGCATGGGCACGGCCCTGCGCAATGTGATTGCTAAGCACAAAGGCGAGGGAACAGAGAGCCTCAGTGGCAAAGGCAAGCTCACGGGCGACCTTGTGAACAAGTTGACTGCATACTACAGCTGGGCTCTGAAGTCTCACACCGGAGATGTCGAAGCAATGCAGCAGGCAGTGATGGCCACGTATCACCACGTTACATCAAATGATAATGTGTCAAATCACAGCCTGTGCCCAACGGGCCCAAGCTCATGGTGCCGCCAAAATGCTGCCGCAGCAAAGGGAGAGCCCACTCCGAAGCACAGATATAGCTTGCCATTGCATGTGTGCAAGGCACTATTGCCAATATATCAGCGCTTGGCAGACCGAAAGCTGCTGGAGCGTTGCCAGCGAGGAAAAACTCAAAACAGCAACGAGAGTTTGCACTCGCTAATATGGTCACTGGCACCAAAGGAGCGCCATGCATCATTATTTGCGGTTCAAGCCGCTGTTGCAGAGGCTGTTGTCCGTTTTAATGCAGGCAGTCTTCAAGCGTCTTCCCAAATACTCAGCGAGCTGGACATTAACCTTGGCCTAAGTAACAGGAAGAGGATGGCTGAGAAGGATAGGCAACGAACAACCGAGTCTATGCGCAAACGGGCCTCTTCTGCAAGTGTGCAACGGGCACTGCAAAAGCGGCACTCTACCCACAAGCAGCAGTCAGACTACATGCCTGGTGCTTATTAGCCCCCAGGAAATATAAATATGCAGATATCATCATGAATATTCAATAAATTGTGGCCCATTTGGGTTTTTCTCATTTTTCTCAATTTGCAAATTTTTGCCACCCAGCTGTTTTGGGACAATGATATCTCTGCATCTAGAGCAGATAGAGATATAATTTCTTTTGCTAAAGGAAGCTTAAGGCGCAGGGGTTGCAATGTTCAAGACAGAATTCCCCTATCAGGCTTCAAAAATTAATGATTTTGCAAACTTTTGAATGCTTGACAAGCACATTTTGAACGTTGATGTTCAAAGTTTCATTAAATTACACACATGGATAAAATGGAAAAACTGCCTTGAACATTGCATTCTCTATTCATTAGGCTATGTAGCCATGTTTAAAAAATTAATTTTTGCCGAGCCATTTTCATTGTAGTGAGGTTCTAATTAATGACTAATTAATGTGATGTAACTTGGGTAATAACTAGCTTAGAAAAAAAAGAAAGGCATATTTGAAATCAGCACAAAAAACTGGGCAATGTAGTTAAATTTCATTATTATTGGCATAGAAATAATGAAAATAGCTTTAAGACCAGTGTCCCCCCTTAAAAAAGCGTTTGTTTTCTTTCACCAATTCCTTCGAACCCTCGTAAGCAGTGGCAGCACACCAAGGTGCTGCGCTCTGATACCCAGTTTGAGAGCCCCAGCTCTAGGAAGCAAGGCAAGGTTCACTGAACTCACCGCATGACTGCACACTTCACTTCTCCAGTCTGTGGTTCTCCTCACTATCTTCCCGCTCTTGTCTTCTATCTCGCGAACTCCTGCAAGCAACGGGAGAGAGACTCCAAGAATGAACCCACCCGCAACCACTGAAATCATGCAGACACATTACTTCAATGAAAAAAGTGACAGATAACGTAAAACCTTGTTAACGCTGCGGCCTTGATGCCAGGAAAAAGGGTGAACAGATATGGCACCGCAGGAAGTAGTCTTATAACTTCATTTCACCGAACACAGTGTGCCAGTCTCATGCTTTCTGTGAAAAACCCAAGTTCTACAACCACGTTTATAACAAATGTTCAACAACATGAAATAAATCAGCAGTGAAAAACACAAGCACTATGAAACACTGTGGGCGGCCTTTCTTGAGGTGCAGTGATTCCATGGCCACTTCGTTTAGTGCTGTTTCTCTCAGAATGTTTTTTTTTTTTCATTCACAAAGTAGCCTGAGCAATGTCTTTTCCACGATGACCCCTTGAGTTTATTTAAGATGCACAACCTCTTAGAGCCTGTCATACTTCTACCCAGTCTTTCAATATTAGTCACGTCACCCAACATCAATAGCAGTGCCTGCAGATTTTTTTGAGCGCCCAAGCTCACAGCTGTTTCTCCTGTTGCGTGTGCAGCACCATCTGCCGAGGGATTTCTGTCGCATTTCTGTTTATTTTCCCCCAAAGGGAAGCACAAAATCAGCTGGTTAGTTTCAGCACTATGACCAATCGAAGCAAAGCCTCCAACACTCACGTTTTACGACATCAACTCCTGTGAGTTCAGCAGCAATCAGGCAATTATGTGGAGACAATTATGAGGAGATCATTCAATGACTTGAGCGATGCTAAAGCATTCACAACAAACATGCAAACCAACATAACATCCAATAACCCATTGTCCCATCTGTCATAAATGTGAATTGTAAGCATCTGATATAACCACCTCCTTTAGTACAAACCAAATACAGTAGAACCCCGCTGTTACGTTCCTTACTGCTGTGTTTTCCAGGCTGCTACGTCGTTTTCATCCGGTCCCGGCATAGCTTCCATAGGATCCAATGTACAAGGAACCCCGTTGTTACGTAGTAGCTGTGAAAACGTTCCCGCATGATACGTCACAACTTAGCACCCCGAACACGCCTGGGCTGAAGTAGGAAATCCGCTGCAACCGCCATTTTGACTTTTGGCGAGTTTTGGACGGGCTTGGCTATGGAACTGGCTGCAAGAAGCCGCATGCCAGTTCGAGAGGCTGCCACTAGGTGGCCATTCGTGAAAAGTGCTCTCACTTTTACGGTCGCCGCATGGTTGTTGAACGGGTCGACTCCTCTTCTATCATGCTATCGTCATTGTGCATTAAGCCTCGTGAACGTCGAACTTGTGCTTAGACGGCGTCGCGCAAGCGGAAGGCGCTTTCCCTTGAGGAAAAGCTGGACGCATTAAATGCAGTCGACAGGCAGCCAGCGCGGAAGAGAGTCGACATTGCCAAGGCCCTTGGTCTCCCACCCTCGATGCTTAACAGCATCATCTCGAAGCGTGCCGAGATAGAGGGGAATGCCGCGCTCTTCGGCCCGAAAGCAAAGCAGGCTCGTGGCAATAACGGCAAGCCACCATTCTGGATTTCTTTAAGTCCTAAGCGCACTCTGTGGAAATAAATTGTCTATAGTTGAAACTGCACATTTTGATTCATTTTCGGAGCTTTCCTCACTGTTGCGTTTTCCCGGCTGTTACGTTTTTTCTCCCCGGTCCGGTGAAAAACGTATGAACGGGGTTCCACTGTACAGCACTACAGTGTAATCCACTTATAACGATACCAGATATAACGATACATCACTTTGAACGATCAAATTCTTTAGATTTATCAATTCTCTCACTGCCCCTATGTAAAAATAAACCATATACAACGATACAATTATCAGAGAAATAACGGTTACAACGAAAGGATTCTAACCACCCGGAAGGTATTTACGGCCGAAATTTGTCTGAAAGTATAATAAAAAATAAAATACTTTGAAGCGAATGACGTAAAAACTCTGTGAACGGACCACGTGGTTAAATCTGTAGGGGAGCTTTGCAATGGGAAACAAGTGCTATCGTCGTCACAATCGGAGGGAGGTGCTTGCTTGGCGGCCGCCGCGCAACACTGTCTCACACAAACGTAGTTTAAGAGCCCGTTTGTGTGTTCGCGAACTGGGTACAAAGTGACATCGACCAAGCGCAAGATGGTATCGCTAAACCCCCCCCCCCCCCCCCACTTTTTGTTGAGATGATTGAGAATTTACTTTTCTTTTTAGGCGCTAGCTTTTCTTGGCACGTTCCCCGACTTCGCACTGTCCACAGCACAGACCATGACCACAAGAACTGAAGAGTAGACACTAATCAAAGCACACAGAAATGGGCTGCCATTGTGTTCCCGCTCTTTCCACTATAGTCCTCAAGCAATCGAGCACAAACCAACCAGTACACAAACCCAAGCAGCACAGAAAATCGGCCCCAGGTCTCAGCCAAAGTATTTCCAATACTGGGCCGATTTCCTGTGCTACTTGGGAAGTTGAACCGGGAACGACCCACTACTTGCCTCCGTTCACGAGAAGACCGCCTGTGGCGACTGTCGCGGCGGGAATGGTCTCGGCTTCGGTCACGTTTGCGGTCTCTCGAAGAGCCCCGGGAGTGACGTGACGAACCCCGTGACCCAGATCGGCTGCGGCGGTGGTGGTCCCGTGATCGTGACCTGTGCAACAACGACCAAACAATGCGGGGGGGCGCTCAACAACTTGCAAGTTTGAAAAAGGCAACCAAAACCACACACAACCAAATAACGCATGCTAACTAAGCACACCAATTTGGTTATGCTTCTCATCCTTTCCAAATTTCCAAGAAGTGGGATTTGCTCTTGGGTTTTGCAGCGCAGCTTGTAAAGCGACCCTTAAATTTCGAACCTCTGGAGCGCAAGAACTTTTCTCCCCACTGATTCACGGCTTAGATGAGCCTGGGCTGCTGCTACTAGAGCTCCAATGAGCAGCTAGGACTAAACCTGGCAGCGTAGAGATCACTACATAAACAGAGACAGGCGTGACAAGCAAGAAACAAAGAATTATATTTCTATCCTGAGAGATATGCTTGCAGCAGGCCCACTAGCCTGCCAAACAGGTTGAGCTGAGAACACGTAAAAATGACATGTTTGTTACTATTATAGCACAATATGCATTTCTAAGCATATAGTAGAGTACAGAGTGTTCCTCCAGCCAGGCCCAACAGGCAAACTGCCTTCCAAGTGGATTAACAGTTCACTTCTCACTGTGCCAACTACGAGTAGAAATTGACAATTTTTGTTTTCCAAAAAAAAACTGTTAGTATAATAATAGCTAACATTACATATTTGGCATCGACATTTATGTTACTTAAAAAAAATATATCAACAGATAAAGATCAAATGCCTCTGCATGTCATGTGTGTCTTTCCATTGCACCGTCATAAAGCAAAAGTAAACATAACTGGGGCTGTAAATATTTATAATTCATATTAAAGTGCTCAAAGGTAAGAGGGACAGCTGCGCTGCGCTTGACTTAAATGTGGCAGGAAAGGAGCTGCTCTACAATCAACGCGATATGAGATGAAAGTTGCAGTGTTTGGCCCCTTTTCTTCGCCACGCGCATCTGGAGATGAGCACTTCGTGGACACTCAGTGAGTCCTGGTGACGTACCGACGCCGCACGGGCCGCTCTTCTGCGCCGCCGCGTCGGCCGATGGGACTCCGGCTTCGGCTACGGCTGTCCGGCCCGCCAGCTGATCGCCAGGCTGCAGCCCCACCCCGGGAAGCAGCCAGGCGGCGGTCTGCCTCGCGTTCGGTCATCTGGTCGGCGCGTGCCTTCTCGCGCTTGTCGGTGACTGTCTGCTTGAGCTGGGCCAGCTTCTCACGGATGGCGATGAAGCCAAGGTGCAGCTTGCCGCCAAAGTGGTCGGCCAGCCGCCGGTCGTTGTCGTGGATGCCCAGATAGGCCGAGCACACATCGCACACACGCAGCTGCAACGACAAAGACAAGGGACGGCGCATCAGCTTGGTGGCGAACAGAACTACGACCAGCCATTGCCTGAGGTGGGCTGATAGATGTCAATGGTAGGAATCCCAAACGCTGACATAAGCTTGCACACAGTGAAGAGATGGAAGAATGGCTGGATTGGGAGGAGCAAAGGCCGTCTAACCCTCTTCTGCCCTTAATTTATTTTATGAATTTGCGAGCCATGCTGGTGGACAGAGTTCACTACACTAACAATTTACTTGTCACTGTGCCAACTGCCAGCAGAAATTGACAACGTTCTGCAAATGAAATTGTTCGTATAATAGCTAACATTACATATATATTTTGGCATCGACAGTTATTAAAAAAAATATCAATTGATAGAGACAGAACACTTGTACAGGTCCCGTATTCTGACCTCTTTTCATTCAATTTCTAGAGCCCTAAAAGAATCATTTAATATCTACTGGATCTTGAACAGCTAATGTCCGAGATACATGCACACGCATCATAGACCCATGGTTTCTGTGCTAATTGCAAATTACAAGCATCAGACTATACTGTTCCTACCATACTCAACTAAGAGCTTTTAGCAATTAAATAGTTGCAACATTATTTTGCACACCTTGAACATATTGCACCTGTGTTTTAAGCTTGTTTGTTGTTTCCCTGATATTTAATTGCTTACTTTATTGTATTTTTTTTTCAAAGAATTTTCTTGATTCTATTGTTATTAATCTAAGCATTATGCATTATGAACTGCACAGTGAAATTTGCTTCGTTCATTTCTACTATGTAATGTTCAGTACAACATCTGTCCCACTTTGTTGGGTACATCGCAGCTGCCATCTATATCTAGCGTTCCTTAACGTAAGATACGTTAACGTATCTTAAGTTACGTATCTTACGTTACGTATCTTATGTTACGTACCTTAACGTACTCTCTTTCGGTGTATCATAATGGAAGTTTTTATAGTTGTATCGTATATATAAGTTGTAAGCCAAGCGAGGGTTTCGGAGGCCACGTAACCCTCCAGCCTGTGCTAGAAAATTAAGATTGACTGATTGTTATCTATCATCACTGCTAACTCCAATGCCTTTTGGCACTGGCAACGAATCCCTTCAAGACTGATCAGTGCCGACCAACGCATACTGCCTACTCCCCTTGTTGCTTGCTCAGGGCCTCGCAGCCGCTTTGGCAGATGCAATCAGAACACAGAGAAGAGCTTTGGCAAATTTTAGAAACTGGAAAAAGCAGGCTTTGTTCAGTTCACCTTTTGCTGTTGGTACGAGGAAGCCGGCATGGAGTTGCGGTAGTCCTGCTCTGCCTCAGCTTTCTTCCGCCGGATCTCCTCCACTTCCTCGAGGAGCTTGAGCGACTCCTCGACATTGCCGTCGGCACCCTTGGCCTCTGCTGCGGCCAGCTTCTTGCCCATGTTTTCCGCCAGCTCGTGCACACGGTTGAGCTGCAAAGAGTCAAAGGTCACACCACACATTTGTACTAAATGGGCCCAGTGTCACAGGTGACAACACTCTGCTACTGGCGTATGTTGCGTGTGCTGTGTGGTGCACACATTTTATAAAAAGATACATTGGGTTAGTTGGTGCACTATCAACAACTGAATATGCAGAGCTCAAAAAAAAACTGCGATAAGAAGGACGTGTGGTTCTTGTTTTCTCCGCATTTTTTTGCACTGCCATGTTCAGTATCTGTGGCAGACTCAAGGGACAATTTTGGCAGGCCAGCTTAATGCATAAAACAAGAATTTCCAACTGCACTAGGACAAAAATGCAGCCCTGAATCCAGCACCAACATTCTTCGCACTATGAGTGATACTAACATCACTGCCTTCATTGCAGAAAGCACAGCGTCCCGGTACCTTAGTAGATGGATGACTGCACCGGAGAGACATGTTCGATCAGTCAACCAATCGGCGGTCGTACCTTGAGTGTCACTTCTGCGCTTAGTTCCTCCTGGGTCTCTGCCAGCCGCCTCTTGGCCTGCTCCGTTCGCCGATCACACTCGCTGATGAAATTCTGAAGGTGCTCCATAGCCTGCCCATGACACAACACAAATAAAAGGCTTTTCTCAGAGGCACGGCAACAAACCCAAAGAAGTACAGACATTCGCATTTGTACCGGCAATTAAAACAAGTCCACAGCTAACTTCCTGCATTGCATTACACCACTGCTTTCAATAGCGGTCAATCCAAACGAACTTAAAAAGATAATAATGAAGCAAAAGATTTACACAGCCTTTTCTACAAAAACTTTTCACCTAAATGCAACTTATCAAATCAGAAGTCCTAGAAATGCAGACATACCGCATTATGTTTAGCTCTAAGTATGTAGAAAGTGTCCAGCTAAAACACACTAGGATCTAACTTAAGCCCTGAACCAATAACCAGTGCTAAAGGCAAGATGCAAGTGCTGGTACAAGAGCAAATCAAAAGGACTCACTATGTACAAGAAACTTACATCTTCCATATCAAATGCCTTAATATTTTGTGCACTGCTGATGAGGTGCAAACATGGAGTGGGGACCGATGGTACACTTGACTAATCACAATTTGAGGAACAGCAAATTTGGCCACTTCTCTCCAGATTGCCCTCTTCCTTTTATAAAGCAGCACAGAAAATAACCCCCCAATGTTCACCCGTGATTTCAGTACGTCAGCCTTTTCCAAACTAATGCCACAACTCACGTCCACGTCATAGAAGTAGTCCTTCTTCTTGGAGGCGTTCTCATAGTCAGCCCTCAAAGCCAAGTCGTGGATCTTTGGACAGTCACCCAAATCCATCCTCTGAAAATGAAGACACACACAGAACAGCCTCTTAGGATAGCCGCATGAAGCAATATGGCAAAGGTCAGATAAAGAGGCAGAGATGGACATGTAAAACTCCATATATATACATATATGATACATATAAACTCCATATGATACATATTACACAGCACTAGAATGCCACAGACAACTTAGAGTGACCCGCAAGTAGAGGGCACCGCATGATGTTTGGAAAAATAACTACGATATCAGATACATATTACACAGCACTGGAATGCCACAGACAACTTAGAGTGACCCGCAAGTAGAGGGCACCACCTGATGTTTGTAAAAATAACTACGATTTCAGATACATCGAGCTATAAGGGATCGCGAAATGTTCAAAACCGATATTTGACACCGATAATTCCATATATAAAAAATGGCAACGAACAGCTTACCTATAGCCTAGAAGCAGGAATACACTGCACTCACGCTTGTGACATGCTTCTTGCTGCGACGCGCCACCTTCTGGCATTCTGGTAGCGCAGCACTTGCTAGTCATCGGTAGGCCTAGCCTGCTTTGCATCAAAGCTGCACTCGACAGTGTTTTGGAACTATCCACTACCAATCACAAAAAGGTCTAATCCTGTTACCATCACTACTTGAATCTGATAATCGCTTATTAAAATTACGGTACAGTTGGTTTCCACAACGACAGCGGTGTCACACGTGGAAAACAAGAGCTAGAAACCAAAGGCTACTCCCAAGCATACCCGACGTTAACCTCATCATGCGATTTTACAGTGCTCACGCTGCCAGCAGGTGGCCAAGGCTGTTCAGCCTACCAATCTCAACATGAAAAGCGATCGCCGGAGCGCCGATAAGAGAAGTGCCACTAGCAGTGCGCACCGTACGACAGACTGAATGTTCCGGTGAATGGGAGTTCGATAAATGTGAACAATGGTGCTACGCTTTTTCACTGGATTTTGAAGGGAATATTCTGGCTGCTCACTACATAGGTGCAATAATTCGACATGTCCAGGATAAACTGCATTTCCTGTGCACATGCAGCGATAGTTTATCATGGGGCAGTCGAACTTGCTCGCGTCAATGGCAGGTTTCCACCGCAGTGCTTCTTCAGCAGCATCAGTCACCCAGTAAGCAAGCCAGCTCTTTTCCTATAATGTGCTCTCAATATGTTTGCAGGGGCGTGGAACCCACGAGTGTTAATTTATGGCTTCTGCAAGTGCGCTGTTTTGATGATCTTGCGCTCCCTTCTCACAAGTTGGCTGCGGTTTAGAGGAAGCCACGGGGGTCAGGTCACAGCTTTCACAAGTGCGCTTTGTCATGTTCCCCCAATACACTCCTTTCCATTACTTGTTTGCAGTCAAGTGAACTACAAGAACGAAGACGTCGAGAGAAAACGAGAAAACACCTCGAAAGACATATCACGACATTCAGTGCTTGGACTACACCAAGCAACAACGCTTGGGCCTGACCCACGTTGATGAGTCACCCTCCCGGAGCTTGCGAGACATGTGATGTCCCTGTCCCTACTCCCCCTCTCCCGTGAATAGGTCTTCACCCCAACTCGAACTAATAAAGATTATTCAACTCAACAATGACATGACAGCTTCCACAAGTGTGCTGCTCTTATGTTTCGCACTATGACCCAATAATATTAAATGAGGTGGAAGCTACGAGTGCGATTCGACAGGCTCAACAAGTGTGCCGTTTTCATGTTCCCCACTATGGTCCATCTCACAACTTATCTTTCTTCACGTGGAAGTGTGATGGGACAGGTTCTTTAAGTGTGCCGTTTTTATGTCCCCCCCTTATGGACCACTTGTGGAAGCCTTCATGTCACACTCACTGCTTCCGCTTCACTGCTCACATGTTGTGAGGTTCACTGCTCCCATCACAACTTGTGAGCAGTGAAGCGGAAGCAACAAGTGCAACATGGCGGCTTCCACAAGTGTTCTCAGCTCGCCTGCCCCCTTACCTTCCGCTCCACTGCAGACAAATTGTGATTTTGCACAGTGTTAATTACAATTCAGGGTTCTTGTAATAATACTGCTTGTGTAGTATGCCTTATAAAAAAGGTACATATAAAGGTGTGCAAAAAGCAAAGCACGTGCACTTGCTGTGAGAGACTTACTGTAGATGCGAGAATGTCGTGAGGGCAGCAGGCCAGGAGGAAGCTCTTGCACACCCGGGGGTCCGTAAAGTGCACCTTGTAGCGGTTGTTCTCGCCTACAACAAGAAAGCAGGATCGCAGCTGTGCGGTCGGGTCAACCACACACGAGCACACACACACTGAACACCCTACCCATTACCCATTATGCAATGTGCCCTCTTCACCTGTGCGCAACTGGAATGGGCCAGCCAACCTGCCCGCGCGATAACTACACTCACAAAGGACTCGAGCCAGAAAACTACCGCTGTTGATTGTGAGGAATAAAAACCTGCTAGCAATGCAGAAATAGAGTTGAATACTGCCTCTTCCTTTATCCCCAGAATATTCACACAATAACCTGCTGTGAGAACAAATCGCAGACCTAAGCAACAAACCAAGGAACTTCCAACATGCACCTCCTTTGATTGCAAAATGCAGCTTCTTCCAGAGCCAAGAAAAGCTCACAAAGATTGCTCGCACATAAGACACCTGTCACTTGCCAAAGCATATGGCAGTTTGTTGGCACTATTTCAACAATAGGTGTGATTTCAGTCGAACTGAATACACCCGTGCACAGCACTAGGAATGCCAAGCTATTTGAGGTCCATACTTAGCAACGAGCTACATCTTGCTAACCAGATGGATCACCAACACTACCTATTTAAGCTACCAAAGAAAAAAAAAGGGCCATTACACGCAGTGACAAATGTGTGAAAGGAAGCTTTAAGTGACTGAAGCATATTGAATACTGTTGCCTTGGGAAACGAAACAAGCTCTGCCATGGCTGCACAAAAAAGCAGCTATATACACTGGCAAGACTTTATGAGCTACACAAAACTCTTTCAAACTGAGGACAACTATCCGTGCTTGGCTTGACGAAAACCAAAGAAGTGCCAGAGGCCTCAAGATGCAGCGATGTTTTGTGGCCAAAATACTGTACAGACATGGTGGTTCTACTTCCCTATCATGTCAGAATGAACCATTGCTGTGAATGTCAAACAATGCCGAGAGACATCTATGAAGGCAGCACATTACTGGCAATGACACAAGGAAACAAGACCCTAGCACCAGACTGAACCAGATGTTAACAGCAAACCTACTGCTGACAACCCGCTAGAACTCCAGTGTGCATAGTGACGACTACAGAGGACGCTAAAAACTGAAACAAGAACCTTCTATAGCAGAAGTCCTACAGCCCTGCACATGCCACACCAGTAAATCTACAACCACTAAAATATTTCGAAAGGCACTGTGTTCGCTCAGTAATCTTCATCCACGAAATGACAATGATACGGTACTAGTACTTAGTACACTGAAGCCAAAAGGGAAAGCTTTGCCCCGTGGGGGCAAAGTGCGTTAATGAAACCAAGCATAACTGACGCCTTGAGACAACACTTCACAGTGTTCAGTCTCAGTCTTTATCTCCCCCAAACCCAACGCCCCAATCTCCCCTACAAAAAAATTTGTTCCATTGATTGGGCACTCAAACTACAAAATGACAATGGGTGTTACATTTTTTTTTCACACTCATAACCAAGCATTGCGATGATGCTCATGTTGGCTCACCACTTGCCGCAAACGGACGAAGCAAAGCACAGTAGTCCCTCCACGTCGGTGCCGTCGCATCTCGCCACATTTTGTTAACAGGCAAACGAGGAAAGGCAGATTGATATTGACACGTGCGGTGATCATGCTCACGGCTCAGCGGGTGACAACACACTCCGCGATGGCAAAAGGAATGAGACAGCAAGAAGCACCCCGCCGGACAGAAAAACAAAAACAAAAGAAAGGCAACAACAAACAGTAAGGGGAGAGAAGAAGAAAAAAAAAAGAAGAAAACTGTGCTTGTCCGGTGGAGTGCATTGACGTACCCAGAGCTGCTCGCCGTCCTCTCACATTAAAAACGTACCCAAAACCGGGGAGCTCCCCAAACACCGGCCACAGCGCTGCTTGAAACCCAATGCCACCACCTGCTCCTGTGTGTCCGCCGCCTCTTTTCCTTCCTTCCTCTCTCTCTCTCTCTTTCCTATGCCCTTTCGCAGAGAAAAGTGCAGCACACACACACACACAGTAAGAGGTGACACTATCCACTGGTGATGTTCAACAATAAACTTGGAATGCACGCCTCCCCCCCGCCTCACGTACGGGAGAGGGGGTGTGCGGTACGTCAAGCGAGCAGAACAAGAGAGGAGGAGTTGAGAGAAGGAATCTACGTACGAAACGTGTGCAGCTCCCCGACGATGACGACGACATGGTGGTTTTCAAAAAAAAAAAAAAATAGACACTTACGGCTCGAAGGGGGGAGGGACGGCGCCAAAGGCTCAAGTGTGTGGCACGGCTCACGAGTGAGGAGGAAGAGGAAGGAATTGCTGGCGGCCGCCGCTTCTGGCCGAAATGCAGACAACATGCGGGATAGAACCCCTCCCAAGCCCTGCAACCCGGCTCCCCGACTACCCCACCCTCTAGCAGCGAGCAGAGACTAACGCGCTAATCCGTAAACCTTAAGTCGACACTGCTGTTTTTGCAGGAACCTACAGCTGTACGTAATTAAACGGACACTAAAGGGAAACGTCAACAGAACATTCACATATGCTGAAATAACAAGTAACTCTCTGGGGATGATACCAGCCTTTTTTTCTGCCCAGAAAGGTGATTGCAGTGAAGACAGAATAGCAAAGGAACTTTCAGATTTAGACTTCCTCCCTTTTTTACAATCCACTGACATGGCAGCGGCGTTACGTCACATTTATGACATGTATGTCAGTGGAAAATAGCATAAAATGAATGAATACAAAACCACTATCCCCACCTATCGAATGGACCTTTGTTACAGCGTTTATCAATGGGCAGCGCTATCATACTGCCTTGCCATGACACTCGGTTATCACCGTTCATGCAATGGCGCTCTTGCCATCCTGAAAGAGTGCAAGTGACCTTAAGAGTGTGGGCCTGGCTTTCGTTTCTGAAGTTACGGTGCATGATGCCTGGATGGCACTGAGCCACACTTCTCATCCTTGTACTTCGACAGCACTCACCACACCGCATGCTTTCCTACTTCAATGGTCCCTGTCAAAATAGTACTGCACGTGACAGCGGTGAGCCAATCACGACCAGAGAATAATTTTAGTCCAATAGAACTTAGTATTCCCCTTTAGTGTCCCTTTAAGTTGTGTTGTTGGTCAGATGAAAAACAAACAAAAAGAAACTGCTGGATATTAATTACGTTTATGAAAAGCTAGGCCTCCAACAGGATGCTGCGATGATTAGTTTTGAAACTCCCACAGAAGGTTTCGAATGCAGGTTTAGGAATTCCACTGCAGGAACAAACAGTGGCTATCAGTACACAAGCCAACTAACTGTATCACTTAAGCTGTCACTGCTTCAGAAGTATGAGAAGCTTTCTTTACGCACACACTCAACACAACAGGTATCTGCCTCATGCATTCGTACATACCCATAAAGGCCACGCTAAAAAGTTATCCACCACGGTCAATTAACAATGAAGACAACAAGGGTGTTATTTTAGCAGGCTATTGCTGCAACAACTGTGTACTAGGTTAATTCTCGTTCTTAGCTTAGTAGCCTTGCTGAGCTAAACACAAAAGGTGCTTTGTCAATAAAAAAAATTATGTTGAAATCGTGCGCCTTCCACTACTGCTTTCACTGCTAAAGTGGTTTCTAGTATGTTCCAATGCTTATGAGTTATCAGTGTTAAGTAACAGCCTCACACATTTTAAACAGGACCTCACAAGCCTCCTGTCCCCAAGCATGTACACAGAAAACTCAAGGAAGGGAACTGCACTGACATCAGTTCATCAAAAATAGCTGCGATCTAAGAAAACGGCACACAGGACACCGCCCACAACTCTAGCATCTCCAACAATCAGCAGTGTCTCCACACTGGCAGGCGCCAGATGCTTGGTTTAACTCAAGGGGAGAGCAACCCCCTCCCCGAGCACAAATACATAAAGACATAGGTATATATATATATATGTATAGATATATCGGCAAGCCAAAGACTCACGCAAAGTACAGCACTGAACAACTACACTCTCCCGGTTCCAGGTCAAGAGACGGGCGTCTCTTTAGTGCTTCGCCTGGAAAAACACGGGAACAGACCTGTGTATAGCCCGGCAAAGCCCCGCACACGCACAGCCCCTTCCCACGCAATGCCTGCCTTTATTCGCACGCTGCGCCCCAGCTTTCTTCTTTTGCAGTAAGTGTGTACATTGCATGCAGCGTTGCCTGATTCAGTCCCTGCGACAGACACCTCCTGTGGCACCTTTATTTATTTATTTACCAGAAAGGCTGGTAGTTCACCCGGGCTAAAAGCTGTAATCAAACAGCTTGACGAGACCTGATCACGCTTGTATCAACAGTTGTGTGACCTGGTTTATTTAAAGGAGCATGGACACCTACCTTTTGGTTGCGTGTTTTCTTCTTTGAAATGATGCGCAAGGCATTATTATACAAGGATTACCATGTGATATTCTCGTATGACCACTGAAAAATTTATAATCGAATTTCTCTCTTGTGCTTTTTCAGTGTTGGTTTCAACACCTGAACGATGACTGTGGCGTCGAAGTGTACTTATAGGTCACGCGAGATGTGATCACTCCTTTTTAGTTTTAGTTCACTACAATGCTAAAAGCCAGCCTGCCTCAAGAGCCAGAATGACACCAAATGTAAAAGCAGAAATTATATTGCACTTTTGTCATGGCTCACGTTACCTATATTGTTCGGCTGTTGAAAGCGAAACTGAAACAGCATGACAGAAAAATTCGATTATAAATTATTTAGCAGTCCTAGGCAAATACCACATGGTGATTCATGCATAGTAGTGTCTTCTGCACCATTGTAGAATAGAAAACATGCCATGAAAATTAGGTGTCTATACTCCTTTAAAGACTATTTTGTAAACAATTATATTCATCCCGATTACTTCTAGCACTTTCTCCCATTTCCCTACGTCCATCCACGTGTTTTTCAATGTAAGAAACCATAAGTTCAAGTGCACCTTAGAAGCCACTGTTGAGCACAACTGATGTGTGCCCATTCATCCATGACAACATGCTGTTGTGATACAGAACACAAGACCTGACCCAGAGAGATGCGAAAACAAGAAACAGGCAAAAGAGGTGGGGCTAGGGTTGTCACACCCACACAAAGCTGCAGTCATCATCATCGCAGGCCTCTCCCATGTCTCTCCACTAACCCTGTACTTGGCCAGCTGTGTCCAACGTATCCCCATAAACTTCTTAATCTCATCAGCCCACTTAGCTTTCTGCCACCCCCTGCTACGCTTGCCTTCTCTTGCAACCCGCTCCATTACCCTGAAGGACAAGCGGTTATCTTGCCTTCCCATCACATGCCTTGCCCAAGCCCATACCTTCCTCTTGATTTCGACTAGGATGTCCTTAACCTGCATTTGTTCCCACACCCACTCCGCTTGCTTCCAGTCTCTTAACCTAACATCTATCGTAATCGCATATATGGCTATACCTGCCATAGTAAGGACCACTAAAATCCGCCACCAGCGAAACCAAAACGTCATCATTGTAAACTGAAGCTGAGGAAATAGTGCCACTGGCACCAAAATCCATAAATCTATATGAAGTAATAAAAAATTGATGCAACAAAGGATGCCAGTCTAATATGTGTATTCACTGATAACGGGGACCACAGCGTACAATGTCAACATTAATGCCAAACAGAAACAACTTTATACAGAAAAGGCTATCGAGTCCATTCAAGTCTGCATCATGGACACAGGGTCCATATCATCGTTCACTTCTTGATTTCATAAGATCAGCCCACCTTTTTTCATTTATTTAAGCATCTTACTCATCTCTCATTTCATAGTTTTTATGCCCTGAGGCAATAAACATCGCTTCAAAAAAAAAAAAGAAGTCTGCATCACTCTATAAAAATGACCAGGCAG
Organism: Amblyomma americanum; assembly: GCF_052857255.1. Lineage (NCBI taxonomy): Eukaryota > Metazoa > Arthropoda > Arachnida > Ixodida > Ixodidae > Amblyomma > Amblyomma americanum. Next base: position 15,744,064 of record NC_135504.1, read on the forward strand.
AGAAATGATAGGAGAAACAACTTCTGAAGTTATCTTGATACCACCCGATATAAGGAGCCGCTTCGAGATGCAAATAAGGCACACTATTTTGTTTCCCAAAGGGTATTAGTCTTTCCCTACATCACACAGCGTACGGGCGCCTTGGTGTTTTGTCTCCATCGAAACGCGGCCGCCGCGGTCGAGTTCCGGTAACGCTGACCTACGGTCGTATTCCAGCAGACTTCCTAATTTCATACCTCCTCCTGAAAAACAGTCAACCCCTGCTAAGTTTTCCTCTTCTTGGAATGCACTCAGATTCCACTCCGCTACACCAAATGATTACCAGTAATTGTTTTCTGCATAACAAGGCCTGTCCCAGTTCTACACTTGATATCTGCCAGGGTGTCACTATTTTGAGTTTGTTCCCTATTTCACTATGCCCTCTTCAAGCTTGCCGTCTAAAGCCTTTCCTTTTCATGGCTTGCTGCGCTGTCCTTAGTTTCTCGCCAAGATTTTTCATTTGCCGTAATGTTGCAACCCAAAACACTTGGTACTGTCCAGGCACAACTGTTATACTTTTCCTTTTGCGGTAGAGGAAGCTCCAGTTGGTAACCTGACAGTGCTTGCAAAACGCCCCCTAGCCCATTCTTATTGTCCTCGTAACTGGTTTCCACATGACGAATCAGCGTTCACTAACTGGACCAGAAAGATGCATTCCCTTACATCAATGCATACCAAAATGCATTATGCATCGCTTATTCCTGACAAAGTCGACAACCAATCACCCTGAAAGAAGTAATATATTGGTCACACAGGCATCTCAAAGGCCTCTGCGAACCGGGTCCTCCTGTTCGAAGACGCACGGCATGAAGCTATACGGCCTTTCCTGTGAAAGGCATAGGAGAGAAAGGCTCTGAACTCCAGGGGGGGGGGGGGGGGTGCTGCAATTGCAGCACCACCCAGCATAGAAGGCTAAAAGCAAACAAGGCTCTAAGCAGCTTCCAACGGTTGAGAATATTCTGTAAATGCTAAAAGGATGCGTCTACCTTGACTTTTTTAAAAATGTGTGTCTATATTTTTTGATCAGGTCTCGAGAGAGTAAAACTGCAGCAGCAACAGCAAGTGCCCATGGTGGCCAGGATGGAAAACAAAATCTGCTGCTGCTATTCGTGGATACTGTCAACAGTTTCTTAACCCTTTGACACGCTACGTACACAATTGTGTATAGAGCAAACCCGCAGCTTTCCTTGAGAGTGATTGCACCTAGCAGCGATTTCTTTATTTCAGATGAATTTTGCATCTTTCACATTGTAAAGAGTGTGGTTTTTTATGCTATAATAGGGAATGAAATAAATAAAATTTCGCGAAACAGTGAGCACGGTAGCACGTCATCCACCATTTTTGTGAACACATATTTTGCCGCCAATAGTGATATTTTATTTTTTTTCACAATTTCAAGCATGATGTGCACATTTGAAATAGAAGTTATTGCCACGATCCTTCGGGTGTTTACTTGATTGGTCAGCGTTTCGATGTGACTATTTTCATTAATTATGACACTTTGTATGAAATTTTGCATATCCCTGAAGTAAAATAACTACTAGTATTTAGCACTGGAAAACTAACAAATGGTCTTTTTTAATGCCTGAATACACTATTTAGGCAGGAAAATGTTTCTTCTCAATGAAACAAAAAAATGGAGTTTCAAAGGGTTAAATGCAGGAGGTTTAAAGCAGATTTCCAAGCTCTGCAAATTAATAAAATACTGCACTTCAGTACTGAAACTTTCACTTCAGACACACTGTGCACAATGAACATTGGCGAGTTCCACCTTTAAGCTTCCCCATGTAGTGGCGATGCAAATTCCTTGGCTGGAATGAGACATATTTGATGAAAAGGCCTTCTGAAAAATGCTACGTGGGAGGGTCACAAGCACCCCCTCAACAAAAACAACTCCGTCTTTGGTGCACGATCGTGCTTTCAAAACCAGCAGATGTGAAGGTGTCTGTCGCAAGGCTGTACAATACAAGGGCATGGATGCGGGCTAGCTTAGTTTCGTTATCCATGCAGTTTCTACAGCGAAAACACGAACGGAATGACACAAAAGGATCTGCATTACAAGAACACACTTCGAGCTGAAATTTATTCACCATCAGCTGGCATTGGATCACGACCAGACTGTGAGGACAATTGGAAGCAACAGCTGTACGTCAACTTCCCGGGATATGTGCAGCAAATTTGCAGTTTACGCAGGCAAGCTTCAACAAATGTATGCTCTGCGCATGTTTTTACATACTCAGATATGACACACCTTTCTACGTTTATATACATTTTTTAGTAAATAAGAGTTGGTAGTCCGCGATGTCTATTCTCCACGTCGTTCAGTGTGTGTCATCGCTGCAGAAACGCTCTGTACATACAATACATGCAACGTAACGAGGTGCCCGCTAGAAACGAAACAAGCAGCCACAAACCCTGGCCCGACCGGCAAATGCCTCAGCGCACGGGGAAGTTAGAGGTCGATCAATCGTGACACCCAGTTTTCCTTTCCCCAGCCTGCCGTTTAGAGCCCGCGAAGAAAACACTAAACGCGCAAGCGGCGTGACTGCGCAGTCGAGTGAGCAATCCAGACAAAAAAAAAAAAGGCCGCGCAGTGAACAATGTGGATCGAAATCTTCCCCGACACGGAAAAAGCGCTGGCCGCCTCCGCGGCTGTGCAAACACTCCCGAGAAACGCTGATACAGCTACATTGAAAGCGCTACGGAGCAGTGGCTTCACGTTCAAAGCGAGGCGCCCAAGAAAGCTTCCTTTAGAAAGGAAACGAAAAGGAAGCCGGCTAGGAATAAAATCGCGCCTCGGGTGAACTAGGGCCTCGCAGATTTTTCAGGCCGCCGCAGCCATTGCAAAACTCGGCTCCGCGTTGCATTGCGTGAATTATTACTTCCGTTTTGTCGCAATTGAACGGTGACCGGATCGGTCTAGGCAATGAGCGTATGCGACATTTGTTAAGCAGCGTCTCGTCCAAAGCAGCAATCGTACCGCAGTCCACGTAAACGGCAACGCGAAGAGCGCAATGAAAAGGTGTGCCACCGCGGCAGTCTCCGCTGTTCAGAGGCCTGACGTTAACCGTCGCCTCAAAAACGGTTCGCACTTGGGAGAAAAAAAAAAGACGGCACTTACCATCGCGGCCGGTGCCCATTAGCTGGTCCAGCATTTGACGCATCTGTTCGTGAGCCGACATGGTGAGCTGCGAGACGAAGCTTTTTTTTGCTTGCAATACGTTAAAAAAGCTCTCGCCAACGCAGTACACGCAACGCGGACGACACACCACCGCGACACCAGAGACAAATGGCGTCGCTGGCGTCGCGCAGAGTTGCGAGCGAACGGCCACACCTTGGCGCTTGCAGCGCTGGTGGTAAAGTTGATGAGCCTTGAAACGGTACACTAGAAGCTAAATTTTTATATTTCTTGCAAAACACTTGTTTTTAGTTGCAAAAGCTTCAAATTATGATTCAGAAATAGCACTTCATATCGTTCATCTACATTCGTCACGCGAAGGTTACTGCATGCAGGTTAATTTACGAGCTTCCGCATCTTTGCTCACTCAAATAAGTTTTTGTCTATGGCTCTAGATATTACCCGCGCGTTTAGTTTTCTGCACGCCACGAATTTTGTCACAAGCATAGCCAAAGTTTGTGGGCTTCTGTGGCATCAATCGTTTACGTTATAGCATAGCGCTCTCGATCTGAGCGCTATGTAATTGATGCGGCGAGCGCGCGAAGCACGCAGTAGCATGGTTCCCGCGGTCGGATGCTCCTTGCTCCGTTCTGCAACATCATCGGCGGACGGAAATGCTGTGCTGCTGCCGATCCCGGTGCCGTGCCTCCCGTGCCGTCTAGCAATCACCAGTTTCCGAACAACAGCGAGTGCACGTTGAGATCGCCATGAGTGTATCCGGAGATATGGAGAACAACACTTCGCACATCGAAGCTGAGACCAGTTTCGAGGTGCAACTCTACATCTACGACCTGTCCCGGGGAATGGCCAAGACGCTTTCGCCCATGTTTCTAGGTGACGTCTCTCGCTAGCTCTCTTCTCATATCCGCCTTTTGTTGTCGCCTTTCTCTCCGTTTCTTTGAAAATTTCCCACCGACGATGACCTTGAAAAGCGGGCTAGTTGCCGACAGCGCGTTTGTTTATAAGTGCGGCGAAAAAAGCGCACCGCGATCCTCGGCATGTAACCGCGGAATGGGGGGTGTGCGTTTATAAATAGCCTTTTGCAGGCCGGTCCGGCTTCCCTAAGGATATCAGGTTGTGATGAATGCCCCCGCTAAAAGGAGACTGAACGTGCAAATTTACACGTTGTCTCCTTGTCTCCTTTTTCCCAGCGGTGATCGTTTTTCTCTGGTTGGTCAACAAAGCAGGAAACAATTGGCACGGACGTTGACACGGTCGAACTCTTTCCCGCATTGATCACTTACTGTGGCCCGGTAGAATGAGGTTGAAAGTGAGAATTTATTTTGTCACCTTGTCTTGTTCATCTCAGTGACCGTTTTTCCCTTTTTGATCATGGCTTCCTCTGCCAGTGGCTGTCGTTGCACTCATCGAGTCGCTTGTGCTTATGTTCCGTGCAGGAAAGCAGCTACCAGGCATCTGGCACACAAGCATCGTAGTCTACGGCAGGGAATACTTCTTTGGCGCGATGGGAATCGAGAGTTGCGGAGTGGTAAGCAGCACCTCTTCCTCCTGCGCCACAGCCCCTCGGTGCAGTGTCTAGTTTGAGAGATCATATCACGCGCGCCCGGAATGTTTTACCGATGTCGTGGTTTATCCTCTTAATTCGCTGCCCCTGACATTCCGGCCGCGTGCAGCGCTGCCGTGTGTCAGTATGGGGGTGTGGTTGTGCCGGGGTCGTGGCGCGGTATTGCGCTCGGGTTGCACCTCTCGCGAGATACAGCGCTGGACCCTCACAGCTGTCGGAACGGTTTCGTTGCCTCAGCCGTGCAGTCCTGTCCTGTATTGCACTGTGCAGGACCTCACAGTTGCATATCATTGATAGAAAAAAAAGCAACTGATTGATGGATGTTGTTGTTGTTGTTGACCTCACACAACAGTGCGAAGCAAGCTGCTTTCTCTTCGCGATAGCAGTTGTAAGGCAGCGTAACAAGTAGCAAGCTCAGTAGCATTGCAGTAGGTCCACCTACACCTAGCACACTGCTACAGAAAATGCATAATAATACGCGTCAATAAACTAATGTTGACCCACATTTTTTTAGCATAAATGTGTAAAATGAATGAAAAATAAAGTGTCCCTGCCCGTGTCACTAAGTATAACGGGCTTACTATTCTTTGACAGAAGAAGTACTTAGGAGCTGTGATCAAACTCATGTTTTGGAATCAGTGGTTGCTTTACAAGCAGTAGTGCGTCCCTCATAGCCTGAGTCGCTTTGGGACGTTAAACCCCCATAAACCAAACAAGCAGTAGTGATGAGGTGTTTGAGCCCTCGGTACATTGCTTTGCTGCATTGCAACATAGCCATTGAAATTGGCATGCCATGCCAGGAGATAAGAATGAATTCTTTTATTCATAAATTCCTCATGTCATCATCTGCTTACATTAAATGGGAGCTTATAAAGTTTCTGTTTTTTCTGTCCCCAAAATAAAAGCAGGGTCAACTTCTTCATCTATTCAAATGTCTCGGGAGCATGATAGCTGTTGCCAAATTTTGATTTGTTCACCACTGAGAGGCTATGTGTGAGAGAGATAGGTGTGTTATGTTGACTGTAGTAGGATACAACTTGAGAAAACAGTAGCTGGTAACACTGGTCACTGTCCGTGATGTCCTGTGTTACTCCGCTGGCCGATTAAAACGGTGAACAAAATGGGATTTTTAAAGTTTGAGTTATTTATAATTTTGTCACTGGATTAGCTTCTTGTTTAGGCAACAAGAAAAACTTTTACCACGGTCTACTTTTTATGGAGGGATCCTGTTTGTCAGTCCTGAATGTGGGCAGAGCTTCACTGCAGACTTAAGTTGCATGCGACTATGATCATTATAGTTTTATAGTCCGGTGGCTGTTTTTCAAGTCACTCCAGTACTGCTCAGATCTATGAGATGCTTTCTGACGTGGGAATGCTACTGCAGGCATTTGTTCTCTCAAATACCGGTACAGTGTTTCGAAGCAGAGAAAATCCAAAAATGCAGGCAGCTTTATAAAGATTTTCTGCAACATACTGAACCCAAAAGGACAAAAGCTTTGATTGCCAATTTTTCACACTTTTTATGGCTTTGGTAGGCATTCTCTTTTATCTATTCATACACTATGCTTCGATGGTAATAACTCGATTAGTGAGAGCAAATTTTTTGCTTCAGTTTGCCAAGTTTGAAGAAAGTAAACACATATGCTTTTGCAATTCATTTGGGTGCTACATTGAAATGGCCATGGTCATTTTCAGTTAAGAGATACTTGAAGGAGCTGAATACAAAATTGTGCGATCAAATACTAGCAGTAACTATTGAATGCATAGTCCAGATCTGTTAGTTGCAGACTGCTAGCTCATATTTTGAAACCAAGAGAGAAGTGCATTTCACCCTTTCCAACCATTAAGATGCGTTCAAAGTGACTGGTTTAAAAAAGGTCTGGTACCGAAAACAATGCTTTGCTGCTTCATTTTTCATGCTTTGCTTATCATGCCCTGTAGTGAAAAAACATTGAAAGCAAATGCAGTGACAGTACTCAGTTTCCGCATCAGTGGCTGTGAGAAAGCAAATGCCTTACTGAGAGCTGTCAGACTAGCGTGTGCGTTCTTTCTCGTGCTCTGTGCTAGCGTTCCAAACTAGAGGTAGTAACACGGTCTGTGAGGCAGGCTTGTCTTTTGGCAGTCCATCCTTGGTAAGTGGCCAACTTGCGTAATTTGACAGGTTGCCCATTTGTTCGTTGCCTGTCTTCAGTCTGTAACTCTTGTTAGAAGTTTGGAGGCCAGTTCGCAGTGGATTCGTACATTGTGTGAGCTGTACTTTTTAACCTCTGTGATACTTCTTGTTCTTCAAAGCTGTAGGTTGCTAGAAAAATTACCTTTCTCGCCTTGTTCACAATGCTGGATTAGTATCATAGCATCCCTGACATCAAGACCTAAGAACTCCTGGATGAAACCTGAAATTATTGTTTGGTATTATTTGGTTCACGGATTTTATAGGCCAAAGTTGTGGGCTATCACACGCTGTGGGCTATCACACTATGGCGTGCCATAGTGGAGTGCTCCACAATTATTTTCAATTACCTATGGTTCTTTTAATGTACACCAAAATCCCGATGTGCAGGTGCTTTGGTATTGCATCTCCATTGAAAAGAACAGCTCAATGTCAAATGCACTGAGCCACTGAAGATGCGTGAACTGGAAATAGCCAGTGTACTTTTGACAAAAGTTATGTGTTCTTAACCTCTACACATGCTGCATGATCAGGTTTGTCGTGTCATTTCCCTTCTCATACTTTTTGCTTGAGCAGCCATCGTGGTGTCTTAATGGCTTTTGCGTTTGACTGCCAATCTCAAGGTGATGGGATGAAATTCTGGCCTGGCCATGTGCTATGCGATGTCAGTGCTCGTTAAGGAACCTCAGGTGGTCTGAATTGATCCGGAGCCCTCTACTATCAAGACCCTTCAAGGGCCTCTTCTATAGTGTCCCCCATAGCCATGTGTCACTTCAAGGTGTTAAGCCCCGCAGAACAAACTTCTTGCTTGAGGGTGCAGTTGTGACATTTGAGACCCTTGTCTGTGCACACACCTGAGCTTTTTGTTCCGAGCAAAACTTACAGAGGGATCGATCATTTCACTCCATCCAGGGAGAGACCATCCTCAAGGAGCCAGACCAGATCCTGAGCCTGGGCCGCACAGAGTTACCGTACAGCCTCTTCCTGGAGTACATCTTTGCCCTGGGAGAGTCAGGCTACAAGTAGGTCTCACTCTTGGGCTAAATGAGTAGAGCATCTACTTTTCTTTCCCCAAAAGGGGCCTAAAAAAACTTTTTGTGAGGGCACCAAGGACAACTTGATGCAATTTTCATACTTCGTAAAAATCGATTGTGTCACTATTACTGGCTATGTTGACATTTCTTCAGCAGCAAAAGACATGTTTATTGCTGAGGAAAGTTAATTTAAAAATAGAACACCTTTTTCACCCCACTGGATTTAAACTTGTGACGTCAGTAACGAGAGGACTCTGTGATCACCATTTGAAAAAAATGTATTGACATCATAGCAGTCTGCTTGGGAAAACAGCTCGTGACAATGAAGCCTGTAATTCATTTTTTTTTTTTAGCTTATGAAAGCTCCAAGTGACGGTAGCCTTTTGTCTTTGCTAAAAATGAGATAATCTGTCAATGCAGACCAGCGCCAATTTGTCCTCGGCGTCACTTTAAGAAAGTCACTGCATTCCTTTTTTGTTATAAACTGATGCGTCTGTGGAATCTCTTGAAGGTGCTTGGGATCAGCAGAATTATCAGTGCTGAAACGTTGCCCATCACTGCCTCAGAAGCTTTCGTTTCTTACATTGCCCTCACTGTTCTCCAAGCCACGATGTCTACGCAGACACTGGGATCTCTGTACACGTGCCTGTTGTCGGATCTGAGCATTAGGTGCCAAATTCCATGGTAACCGAGTGGTACACGCTTCATAGGCTATCAGTTTCGGGAAGAGGATGCCCGTGACCATTGTTGAAGCCGAGCAGCTTCCTTTTAAGTAGCCACGCCGCGGTGGCTAAGTGGTTGGGGTGCTCGATTGCTGAGCCCGAGGGTGCCGGTTTGATCCCGGTCACAGCGACCGCGTTTGTGTGGAGGAAATACGCAAAGCACCCATGTATTGTGTGATGTCAGTGTGCATTAACTGGAGTCCTCCACTGTTGTGTCCCTCTTAGCCGACGTCATTTTGGGACGTAAAACCCCATATATACCTTACCATGCCTTTTTACAAAGCTACCCCAGCAGAGGATAAGGAAAACATTCTCCTCATTATTCTCATCATCTTGCTCTCTTCATCCTGCGTAGCGTGCATCATAAATAGTTAAAAATATGGCATGTCTTACTTCCTGTACCCTCAGTGTCAATGTCAGCACTTTGCGTTCTATAGGTTGCCACCAGTATGTTTACTGCATATGTTGGGACCGCTTACTACGTTGTGTGCACAGCAGCATCTGCCATTAACCCTTTGACAGGCCAATTTTCGTTTCCATCCAAATGAAATATTTTTCTGCCTAAATATTATATTCGAGAAAGACAATAGTAGTATGCTAGTTTTCTAGCACGAAACAGCAATGGCTAGTTTTTTTTTTTTTCAGGGGAGTGCAAAATTTCATACAAGGTTTCAAACATGGTAAACACCAGAAGGATCATGGAAATAATTTCTATTTCAAAGGTGCACATTACGCTTGAAATGGTGTACAAAAAAAAATAACATCACTACTGGTGGCAAAATATATCTGCACAAAAATGACGGACGGCTCACTACCTCACTCACAGTTTCACGAAATATTAATTACCACGTTTCCTGTTTGCAATAAAAAGCCATCTTCTTTGCCAGATGAAGGATGCGAAATTCACCTGAAACAATGAAATCATTTGGTAGGTCCAGCCCACTCTCACAAAATACTAAAGGTTTGCTTTGTACACATTTGTGTGCACAGCGTATCAAAGGGTTAAAGGGACTCAGGACGACTCAATCTAACTTTTTGCTCCTTGTAAAAATCAATTCCGTGGTGCACTCTGGCTATGCTGACAGTTGTCTGGTAGCGAAAGACACATTTGTTTCGCAAACAATTGCATGTATAACTATTCATGTCACTTATTCAAACTCATGGTGTCATGACTGAAAAGCACTCCGTGATTGCCATTTTGAAGTGGGCGGTGGTGCAGCCTGGACTTGGGAATCCGCGACAAAAAATTCTCTTGACGTAGTTTGGCTGGTGATGATAATGATGATGATTCTTTGACAAAAGAATGTGTTCATTATGTGCGTAAATAGGGTAAATACTCTTCACTCTTACATACACTACAGGTGACTGGGCTCAGAAAAGTCAGATGCCTCAAGGAGCTATGACCTGGAAGTGAAATCAGATTACATGCATGTACATTAGTGTGCTGTGATAAGCATAGAAGTGGCGACATGTATGTGTGATATCCCGTGAAAATTAAGGTGTGCTGGTGTGAGCCGCATTATACGCTGTTGTTGCAGTTGTACCACTTAGCAGATCAACTGTGTAGCTTCACAATTGCCAATCATTCAGTTGGCAGATGCAAGTTCTTTTAGAGATTCCGGCTGAATGATATACTAATGGCAATACATCTAGTCTGTTTAGAAGCCTTACGAGTAAGAGGCTACTGTTTTCAGGAAAATGACCATAGGCGAAATCAAGATCTTGAAATCGAGTTTTTGTTACTTTTTTTTTTGTGGAAGAGCTCTGCGTGGAAAAGAATCTCACTCACACACAAAACCAGCAAATTCACCAGCATGTCTGGTGCTTGATTTCACTGGGTGAAATGGTCGGGGAATTAAGTCTTTGAACCTCACCTGGTGCAGATCAAACATGTAAGCCATGGTGTTCCTTGGCCAAGCTACCGTCGTGCTGTTAAAATGAAACCATCGTCATCAGATTCACCGACTTTACCCAGTGGTCCTAATGTGCCATCCTTCGCCTTTGAAAACATTGAAACTGGCTCAGAAACTTGGCACTTCGTTCCTTGCAGGCCGCACACGTACGACCTGTTCCGTCACAACTGCAACAACTTCACACAAGAGGTGGCCGTGTTCCTCACGGGCAAGTCGATCCCGCAGGAGATCCTGGACCTCCCGGAGGAGTTCCTGAGCACGTGAGTCACTCTAAATTTAAATTGTAATCGCTTAGAAGCACCATTTTCACAGGTTCGAGTAAAGACCATTAACAAAGCTAAAATGGGCCTTCAAGAAAAACTTGAAATCTCGAAATCAGAGTTATGCAAAGAAAAAAAATTTGCAGATACGTACTTGTGAAACCCTGGATGCAAGTACTATGGAAATGCATGCTTGTCAATTGCCCACAGAAGCCCATGTATTATTTTGAGGCTTTCTTCTTCGTCTACTACATGCTCATTTTCTTTATTCTTCTTGTTTTGCTTGGGTAACATGGATAACCTTGAATGTATATGCATCTTTGTATGCAGCGTACAATACTGTATACAGGAGCTTGTATAGTGCCGTGAATGTAATGTTTGTCTTTGTTTAAAGCTGTCAGCGCTTGGCTTCATCACTTCGTTTGTGACTCTAGATAAAAACCAGGTTTTACTCTAATGATCGCAACCACACGCAACTGCTTCTACATTGTTCGGGATTGTCGTAGCTGCTTTCGATGCCTTCTCTCAAAGATTAAAGATTCTTCATCAGCTTTAAACTGAACGCGTCCGAGAGCAGCAGCGTTTCTGTCCTTTGATGACTGCCAAGCACCCTTGTTGCTATCGCCACCACCGTGTTGTTCAGTTCTTTGTAGCGACAAGTCAGCCCAATAAAGAGTTTGTTTTGGAAGCGTTTCACTGTTGTCCTCACTGCCAGACTGCCGTCGCCACCACGTCACGTCTGGTGGTGTTGGGTCACGATCCCCAGCATATGCTTATGTATGCTCATGAAAGCGGTGCTGGCTTTTATCGTTATCCACATGAGCTTGGACCTAGATGAGCTCTGCAGTGTGGACTCGAAACTATCTCCACAGTGTAGATGCAGAAGTTTGTCATAGATATGTGGAGTGCAAGCCCCAGAGTTCATTTCTGCATTACAATTCCCAGACTTCGCTTTCCCTGGGCCAGAGAATGGAACATGGTGGCTCATCAGGGCAGGAAGGGTATGGATGCATCAGGCAAAAAACAAGCTTGCAGGAGCTGCTCTCGAGGTGTGATGTCCCAGCGGTAAAGAGTGGATTTTAGTGGATTGGGTTGGACGCCTGTTGAGAAAATGCACCCTAACTGTACTGCTGGAAGAGTTATCAGAGATAAAAGGCGATGTCGTATGGCTTTGTGATGTAAACAGTGTGTGGTGAGGGATAAACAGGGCTGTAACAACAAATGTGTCCTATAGTTGCACTGTTTCAATCTTAGACGATATAAGGGCTGCTCTCAAATTCAACACTGGACTGTGGGACACAGCTATCAACACCTGCTCCTAGAACATGAAAGAGCTGAGCTGCAAAGCTCCCTCACCTTCTCCTCACTGTTCAAAAGCAAGGCATTCTGAGAGTCGTGGGAAGATCTCTAAGGACTGCTTGACAGGAAACAACACAGAATTGTATTGATTCGTAAAGGAATAACAGAAAACATAGACTGATTCTTGAGCATTAATTAAAGGGTAGAAGTCGTTGCAATAAAGATCAACAAGAAATACAGTAAAACCTCGATATAACAAACACGGGTATAACAAGTTTTCGGTTATATCAAACTGTTCCTAAATATGTATTTTTTAGTAAACGCACGCAGTAGTTATTTTATATATTGAGCGCTGTTTGCCATAAAACAGATACATCTAACTGCCGAACAACAAGTTGCGCCCGCTCGAGTGGTAAGCGTCAGGCTTTCCCTCATGGCACGAGTGACTAGTGGTGCTACCACAAGCATTTGCGCTATGGTTTATGCTTTATCTCAGTTGTGCTAACTGCGCTGTGGCAGGTATAGAGGCTTGGACAACTGGTAGCCAGGCGGTCGGCACCCATTTGCACCTCTCGCATCTGTCTATAGTGTCCCACAACCAACAGCATGACCGATTGCAGCCTTCCAGTAGTCATACTGTGCTCACGTTGGCTGTCACGGAGGTGGTGAAAGCAGCGATAGATTTTGTTCTGCCAACCAGTTTTTTACACGACACCACTGTAATTCGGGGAAGCCACCCTAGCTGATGTGCTGGTAGTGCTGTGCAGAGAAGCTACCATAGGTCGCGTTCGGCACTTGATGCGCCATAAGCGGCGTTCGGGTAATGGAAAAATTATTATCCTCCCTAAGGCACCCAAGTTTCCCATGAACCCTCAAAAAATTGTGGATTTTAGCTTTCTTTTTTTTTTCAGAATTGTATGTTACAAGCCTGACTGTCCCTTTTTTTCTTTTAGCAATAATGGAAGAATGATGCAGTGTGATTAATGCAGTGTGCTGCGGTTCTGGCAGCAAGACACCCGCACACTTAGTGGAATGAGTGACACTGGCACCAGTCACAGGCATTATTACCGTAGTCACGCAAATATAATTGCAGTTTTTTTTTTTTTCCCATGTCATCGGAGGAAAAGCCAACTTCTCCTAAACCATTGAGGTCGCATGCGTTACTGCACTCCCGGGAGGCTTCGCGCGGAATAGTGCGGATTCTTTGTCCGCACTTCACAAAGTTTAAAATTTTCCACTGCAGAAAATTGGGGTTCTTAGGCCCTGCCTAGTTTGGTAATTCTGATTTGTGCGATATTTCGGACATCCATCGTTGCGGAACTGTCACACACTTCATAGGAACGTGTACATATTCACGACCGATATTTCAGACTCTGTGCAGCCCGAAAGCTAGATTTTTTTTTATTAAATAAGTTGCGAGCACGTATCGCCGCTGAAGTCAAGCCGACTGCTTGCTATCGGGAATTCCAGATTCAATGTGCCGATGGATTGGTTTTCAGAAATGGGAAAAAACTTGAGGGGGGGCAACAAAGTGGAACCCTTTAAGTAGCAGATGTGCACAGTAATACAGACATGTCAGTGTCATTAACAGTAAAGACAAGATCGTGTGGAATATGTGGTTCTTTCCTTGACTATACTGTGGTTAGGCTAACAAGAGAGCTGTATATACTTGGAAACAGCTCCGGCAATCTGGCAGCTCCACTTGTGATTAAAGAAGTAAAGAATGAAGAAAAGGTTGCAGTTGAGGGTCAAGCTTCTATAGCTGTCCTGAAAGAAGACTGTGATGTATTGTTTGGAAAGCTTGCATCTTCATATGCACACTGCCTCAAGACCTCAGAGGTACTAGAAACATGAAAGAACACTAGCATTTTATTATTAATCTGCAAAAAAGCAAATATTAAAGACATGGAAAACTGTAAACCCCATAGCTTATATGTCCGTCAAGTGCAATGCACTTCACAAGGTAATTGCTCATAGAATCAAACCAACACTAGACATCAACCAGTCAGGCTCTTATATGGGTTACTCGACGGTAGACTACATTCATATCCTGATTTAAGCTATAGGGAAGTCCATGTAATGAACTGCATCTTTATATATGACCGTCTATGGTAATCTGTGATGCCAATACATGCCACAGAAATGGTTGGATGCCCAAGAGAGAGGATCCATGCGATTGTCTGGCAAACCAGTGTAGGCATGGCAGCTAATGTAAAAGAGAAAAAAAGATTAGAAAAATGAGCTCTTTTGTTCACCTATGTGACTCTAGAAAGAAATGTTTGTTGCTGTGATGTTAGTTAAAACGTGGCCAGTAAATGTTGAAGACTTGTGAAATGGTTAGTACCTTTTAGATTTATTATTCTTGGATAAAAACTCAGTGTCTCTTGTAGCTGTTAAAGATAGCTAGCTTGAAACTTGAGAATTGCTATAATAACTTGACACTCAATCTGCCAGAAAGTTCTATAAAGATCATATCATACTCAAGGGGTACTTGATTTGATAAAGCACACCTGAAATTTGTAGGTAATTTTAGCTTAGAGAATCGCTCCACTACTTATAGCATTTCTTTTATAGCAACAAAGCTAGTTTTACCTTTACTGTTGACCATTTTATATGACACTGTTACTCGAAAATGTGTCAGAGCATCTGCACTGTACAAGTGAAAGGAATTGCAGCCCAAACAAGGTGATGACACAGAAAAAGGAACACATTGATGGCTGCAAAAGTCCAACTATTCATTCGTGGAAACATCAAACTGATCTATTTTAGCATGTGCATCAAAACAGTAAACAAAAGCAAATCTACAGATAGCCTTCAGGAAACAGCTTGTTTTATCGCTAATACAGAGCGAAAGGAGGCTTATGCAATGGTAATCACCTACTGTTCACTGGGGCGGCCTTTTCAAAAACCTTGTCAGTTTCAGTTGCTGAGAACACCCACATCAGTAGCAATAATTATTTAGTAGGTTACCTCCACATTTTTTTTTGCCTTGAGTTCAAGTGTCATGCCGCATTAATTTTTGATCAGTTAAATCTATCTGGAGTTCGTATTCTGCAATGACTACATCACAGTGCAAAAGAGCGAAGTTGTAGCTAGACTTGCACAAAGTGCTTTGAGAGACTTTCAACTGGTAAAAACATGTTGTGTAATTATGGTGGGAATGTAAAGATCTTGCCTTATGTTGTAAGAATTGAGCTATGCAGTATGATTTACATTTAAAAAAAAACGAGGATTTATGTTTTGATTTGACATTGAAAACCACATAAAACAAGTTGAAGTGACATGCTGCGGTGAAACCCCACCGTTATCGGTGGCATGACCGCTCCTCGTTAAGACTCCCTTTAGAACAAACTTGTAGGAACCATGAAAACTTGTTCATCTTATCAGAATTTCATCCTAACAGAAGTGCCCCCAAAAAAGACAATGTGAGCACGCTAGGTGTGTCCAAATATTGGTACATGTTAACGAAGTTTAAAATTGCCTTGCAGTGAAAGGATATGCAAGTACAGCATTTATTGCACTATGCGTGAAGTGAGCTGAAGACTTAGCTCACGAAGCAAGCTCGCATTATCCCACTTGAAAATAGCTTTGGTGTAGCTTCCTTTTCTCACTGTCTGTTTTCCTCAGTCCCATGCTGCAGCTGCTATTTGTGTGTATGTTTTCTTTCCCAATTTTTGCTTTCCTCTGGAACTGAGCGTTTCTGAAAAGTGGTAGTGTTTTAACATAGTTAAACCGATTAGACATGCGAAAGCATGTGTTCATTGTTCGCCTCTTCTTTCTGGCATCTGCCTGTGCACGCAACCGCATTTCTCGCTCTTCATCGTCCTCTCTCCGCTCGGCGGCAGCTAGCGCGATGCCCTTTTCTCATTTGGCTACAGCTGGCACGACGCTCTTCCAAACTTACCCGAGCTTCCTCCCATTGGCTGCAGCTTGCCCTACACTCCTCCGAACTAACCCGAGCTTACCCGAGTTACTCCGAGGCTTCACACAAGATTCTTGGTTGAGTTTGACCCCGTTAAGGAGTGCTTTTGCACTAAAACACCCTGCTAGGCAGCCGTGCATTTTCCTATTATCTCACACTTTCTGCTGCATAGTTGTCACCACTTCAACGAGTAAATGCACCACACGGCTTTCTGTTCGACTGCAGGCAGTGCGTGGTGCTGATATCTGGCCACCCTGTATCGCCATACAAATGAAGCCCCACATGAGAGAGCTGATGCATTCCGTGCCTACGCATTTCTTATTCTACTATAGGCGCCGCCTTGCACTTGACATGCACCACGCTGAGATCTGGCCACATCAGATCTCTCTGCAGTCAGTGCAGGGGCGTGTAGGTGACCTGCTTTTTCCGTACCGGCAAGAAAGCTCCCCCCCACACACACACACACACCAGAAAGTGCTCCCGCAAGACAGCTTCTCCACACCTTTGCACAAAGGTGTGCAGAAGCAACCTTGCATAGAAGCGTTCATATACTTTTTTCTTCCCTCAGCAGTGCTGCACGGCCGTCCCGTGAGTGCCTTTGCTCGGAGTCACCAGGATTCGCGGTCGTTGTGAAAGTTCGTCTTCAGCTAATTTATTTTGCATTGAACCCTATGGAAAGCCAACCAGATGGCATCGCATTTTTCATCTATTCCAGTGTTCATCTTAACGGGACATATGCTCATATTGCCACACTGCTGACATTCTGCCGGCACCACCTGGTAGCCGAACCTGTCTCCCAGCGCGCAGCTGAACGCCTTCTTTGTCTTGAATGAGCGCGGCAAACCTCACCCCCAGTAAACTGCTGTGTTTCCCGCATCCTGCTACGTTTGTCGGTGACATTTGGTGGAGCCGTGCTGGGTACCATCCCATGTACGCTGACCCCGACGATATCCTTGACGCTTCGTGACAAAGTTCTGCGTGCATGCCGCGACGACCTTCCTTCGGGCCACCTCGGGTTTTCCCCGCACGTTGGCACACATACGCCACAAGTACTACTGGCCCAGGCTTGCTGCAGTTGTCCACCGTTACGTGCGAACCTGTCGTGAGTGTCAGCGCCGGAGGACGCCACCAACTAAACCAGCAGGGCTCCTGTGGCCTATCGATCCCCCTAGCCTCCCATTTCAACAGGTCGGCATGGACTTACTCGGCCCACTTCCAGCGTCTTCCATGAGTAACCGGTATATTGCTGTTGCCACTGGCTATCTTAGCCGCTACTGCGAGGCCAAGGCCCTTCCCCATGGTACTGCCGCCGAAGTTGCACATTTTTTCATTCACAACATTGTGCTTCGTCACGGAGCCCCAACGGTCGTATTAACTGACAGGGGAACCGCCTTTACGTCGGCACTTACGAGCACGGTACTTCGACTCAGTGGCACCAGCCATCGCAAGACTACAGCTTACTACCCGCAAGCAAATGAACTAACTGAGCGGCTTAACAAGACAATTGCCGATATGATTTCTATCTATGTTGACGATGACCATGCGAACTGGGACCGGATACTGCCTTACATCACGTTTGCGTACAACACTGCGCTCCACAAAATGACGCGCTTCACTCCGTTCCATTTGGTGCACGGTCGCAAAGCCTTGACGCCATGCTTCTTCCGGATCCTACTCCCTGTTCCGTCGTGGACGCTGACCAATTTGTTCGTGACGCTGAAGCTGCTCGCCAAGTTGCTCGCCAGCGAATCCGGTGCCAACAACAACGCCACGCCAAGCGCTACAACCTCCGCCGCAGGGAGGTGATTTACACACCCGGTGACCAAATCTGGGTATGGAGTCCGATCCGTTTGCGAGGGCAATCTGAGAAGCTTCTTCGCCGCTACTTTGGTCCATAGCAGGTGTTACGCCGCCTCAGCGCGGGGACCTACGAGGTGCTCCTTCAAGGAACTGTCCGGTTGTCTCGAAAACCAACGTCCGAAGTAGTCCACGTGGCACGAATGAAGCTGTATTACTCCCGTTAGCCCCTTTCCACGAAGACACTCGCGACGTTAACTTTCCACCTTACGTATATGTCTTTTCCCTCTCGTGTGCGGCATCGAGTCGATGCCTCTTGGAAGGGAGGGGGTCAATGCCACACTGCTGACATTCTGGCGGCGCCACCTAGTAGCCGAACCTGTCTCCCAGCGCGCGGCCGAACGCCTTCTTTGTCTTGAATGAGTGCGGCTGTTCGGCAAGCCTCGCCCCAGTAAACGGCTGTGCTTCCCGCGTCCTGCTACGTTTTTCGGTGATAATATGTCGTTAAATGCATAGTTTTTTTTTAATGCGCTATCATTAAATGACACACCACCGTGAAAAAAAGCGGAGTAACATCGTATTCTGAAGCCTCGGTGAATTGCGGAAAGAAGGTTACGGGTTGGGCGGAGGGATTTGAAGAGGAGTCACCGGTGGGTGGAGTGATGTTGAGAGGAGGTAAAGGAGAGTCCAGTCACAACAGATTAAAGCAATGACGTGTCACAGCGAAATGAATTTACCTATTACAGTGCTTTAAAGGGGCTCTTAAAAATTTTGCGGTATGCCTAGGATGTTAAAGGACGCCAATCCACGAATATCCTCCAGCAAGAATTTTTTTCACTGTGCTTTGTAGAAGCTGAGTTATCTGTAGTTAAAATTTGAATTTCAGCATCTTCCCGCCTTACTCTTTCCTGGTCACTTTTTGCATGCTGAAAATTCAGCGCTCCCCCGCCAGCCCCACCGCCGACACGCGCAGGAATTCCCTGAGGGGCGAAGTTTCGTGACCGGCCGGAGTGACGCGGCTGACTGGCCACAGTCTTGGGAGCTGCATGACGTCCGAAAGAATCTAATGAATAGCCATCTCAAACCGGCATACGCAGAAGCATGAAACGGAGTAGGGGCGGGCATGAAAAAGTCGCTGAAAAGGGCTCGTCAACTTTTGCGCGTGATTATGGGTTCTCTGCTTCGTGTAGAGGAGTATTACTTGTCTCAGGTATTCATGACAACACAATGTAGTGATTTAATGAGTTTAAGTACTCTCCTCAGCCCCTGTAAGAAATTGGAAAAGAAGAAAACAGAAAGAAGGGGGGGGGGGGGGAATCAGGTCCTTAAAATTCGGTTGTCGGTCCCTTTAATCTGTATAATAAAAGATATTTCAATGCCAGATCATCACACAACACAGGGCAAGAGCGTGTCTCTAGCTGTACATTTCAAACCGCCCACGCTCAGAAAGAACCAGTTCTTTCTCCTCCCCCCAAAAAGAGAGTAGAACCACTTCCTTGCGGCTGCGTAGAGCTGTTTCAGGGTCCTTATTCCATAACAATGACGGGAACCGCCAGTCGTCATGTCTGTCTGTTTCGTGAGCGCTAGACCGGCGGGGAAAAGGGGCTATTTTTAGCAAGCGAAGCGCTGTTGCGAAGTCGGTGTGCCAACGAAACACCACAGTGTGAAGATCGAGGAGAGGCATATTTTTAAAGAGGCAAGAAAGAAGAGACAAATTCTTACTGGCACTCCTGCTTTCGTCAATCTCATCATAGGTTTTGTGTATATTGTAACGAATAAGACGCTGCAAGCCATCATGGCTGAAGAAAGAGTGAAACCAAGGGCCCGAAGTTCATGGCAATTTATACAACTCTTGGTAAATGCCAAACTTTTGTGAGAAAAGGCAGAGAGAAATGTTGAAGGGGTGTTCACTTAACGCAGCGCGAGCCTCAGCATTAGCTGTATATGAAAATGCGAAATGGCTTTCGAGAAAAGGAAAGGGCGCAGTCACTAGACACCTTTAGCATATCATACATCGTGTTACTGTTACCAAAGTACCGGGAGCCTGCATGCCATCAGTGTGCATGCACAGATCGCCTTGAGGGTGCCAAACTGTGCGCATGCCTGCCACATCGGGGCCAATCAGCGCGTGCTCACAGGCGGCGGGCTTCCTTCCGGTACTCCAGTAACAGTAACGGTAGCACAATACACGGTGTGCTAAAGGTGTTCATTAGACATCTTTAGCATAGTACCAGGAGCCCGCGCGCAGTCAGTGCACATGCGCAGATCACCTTGTGGGCGCCAGATGGCGCCACGTACCTGGCAGCTGTAAAGTCGCTGGAAGGCAGCTGCGCGTACGCCTGCCGCATCGGAACCAATCAGCGCGTGCTCACTGATGGTGGGCGGGCTCCTGATATTTTGGTAACGATAACACTGTACACTGTATGCTAAAGGTATTTGTTAAAGACACCTTTAGCATAGTGTGTACCGTGTTACCGTTACCGGAACACCGGGAGCCCGTGCGCAGTCAGTGCGATTGCGCAGGCCACCTTGTGGGCGCCAGATGGCGCCACGAGATAGACACGTTGTGCGGTGCTCGTGCAGAGGAGGAGGAAAGGGCTGAAAACTTGATACTTTTCTGTAAAAGGCTTCACCCTTCAGTGGAAAGCAGCGGGGCCGATTTATTCAAAGCATTGGGGTTTAAGGACAGTGAAGGGAAAGTAGATTTTAAGCGGTTAGAAGTAACCAAGCGAAGGTTATCTGATTGGTGGCTAAAATCAAGACAAGAGTAAAATTTCACAAGCCATGGCCAGGTGGCTTGAACCACCGCCCGATTTAAAGGGTTCAGCCTTATCCGTTCATCCTGTAAATTCACTGGAAGACAGCTGCTCGTACGCCTGCCGCATCGGGACCAATCAGCGCCTGCTCACTGGCAATCCGCAATCTTGATCGCCTTCCGCGTGCCGGCATCTGGCGCGTTCAGGGTGATCTGCGCATGCGCTGTGGCGTCCAGCGATAGCGGAACACAGCCGCGGATCGCAGTGGGATTTTCCGGACAACCGGATTATCCGCTCGTTATCACGCTGCGCCCACCTTTGTGTATGACAGCCATGTTATTGCGCCGTCATGGTTGGCTGCATAACCGCGCTGCGCTCTTGACGTCACATGAATAAGATCTGTCGGCTGTCAGGCCACAGCCATCGTTCGGCTGTTACAACAGAAGCAGTACGACTGAAGAGAGTACATTTCAAATTTAGCGGTCGAAGTCGAAAACCACGTGGTCATCATGCATAGTGGCTTTCGCGTCGTTGCAAGGAAAACAAGCAACCAGAAATGTTTTGCCGATACTTTAACGTCAAGTGGGCTCCTAAACGTGCACCGACATCGTACAGCACGCAGGCGTCTTATCGTCCCCCATCGAAGTGCGGACTTTGCGGCCGGGATTCAATCCCATAGAGCAGCGGTTCGGTTCTTTGCCGATATGGCTGCTGCCCGGATCGAAGGTCCACGTATACCTACAGTGTACCGTACTGTAGAGCACAGTTGCGTTTGGGCGCGTACCAGCTGCCTTTGCGCGTGCGCAGAAGCTTCGATCCGGAAATGTGATTGTTGTGAAATGGCGAGGATGCGACGAGTTATACTCATTCCACTCGTGTAGTTCGCGCAGAGACCGACGACTTCCTTGTCGCGCGCGTGCATCTATAGCCGGATACAACTTAAGTCCGCAGTGAAGCTCCGCCCACATTTAGGACCGGTGCACAGAATTCCTCCTCGACAAAAACGTAGGCCGCTGTTAAAACATCTGTTGTCACCTAAACAATAAGCTAACCACGGGAAAACTGTTATAAGATCTAGAATTTTCTTACCTTGCTTGTTTCATAAAGTCAAACATTGAGATGATGATTTCGTTTACTTTTCTGACTGGCTAGCGGAGTAATACAGTACGCCGCGGACCGTGGCCCAGTGTTAACAACTGCTGTTTTTCTAAGTTGTATCTTACTATAGCTTCTCAGACTTTTTTTAGTTGATTTGGAAAATGCGCGCGTAAACCGCAAGCGGCTTATGTAGCCGCTCCTTGGGTTTAGCGTGCACCCGCGAACGCGCGCTTGTCGGTTTGGCCTGTTGCTTCCGTCACTTTTTTTTTTTTTTTTTGCGGTTTTGGCGCCGTCTCTTTTACTGTAGCTTCTTCCCCGGCCAGAGACTCCGCGTGGCGCGCGGAATCTCAGGTGGCGCGTTTCCTTCAACCCGCCCGGTTTTTCGTTCGCTCCGGTTTCGTGTGTCATTGTTTTCTTCTCACCTCTTTCTTGCGATCGTTCTTGCTTGCGTCTTGCCTCCTCATTCGTTCCTGGCGACGCGCCACGCGCGTGGCTCAGCGCTGAGACACGCGCCTTTTTCCCTCTCCCCTTTCAGCCGGCTTGTGGAGAGGGGGGAGACAGCCGAGTCCGGTGGCGAGAGGGCGCAGGGAACGCGGGGTTCTATTCCGAGGCGCTAGGGTCTTCTCTAAATAGCCGCCAGCAAGCAGCACTGCTCGGAGGGTGTGGGTACACACTCATCTGTGCACATCTGAGTTGAGGGGGAGGGTGGTAGCGTGGCACGTGTGATGCCTTCAGGATGATGAGGAGACAGAGTTTCTCAGAGTGTGGGGAGGCGGAAAGAGTGGGTTGGTGGCGAGGGCGTCGGAGAGGAGAGTTCTGGAAGCGTAAACCTGGCACCGGTTTCAAACTCCCAAAGCTGGAGAGGCAGCGGCCGCCTACTCGCTTTTTTTTCCCTTCGGAAGTCTCTCGAGGAGGGCTGCTCCTCGTCGTCTGTCTGTACGCTGCTGTTGCCGCCCCCCCCTGTGACCCGTCAACGCTACACTTGTGAGGTAATCGACGTTGAGCTTCTCAGCGCACTGTGCCATCCATCTATTACGTGGTCTGTACATGTTCCGGGCTTCGATTGTGGCTAATGTTGCTACCGCTTTCCGCTGTGCTCCTTAAATGGATCTCGGGAAAGCCGGTGTCATGTCTAACAGTAGGGCCTTTGGTGGATTCATTGCATTGTTTCCGCTTGGAAATTGAGACGGCATAATTTTTTTGCTCTCTTCTAGGTGGCTCGAGAGATTGCCCGCTGAAAAGTATTGCCAAACCTTTTATTCTTGTACCTCATACTCTCGTAACTGAAGCTCTGCCTGGTAAACACATGGTCCAGCTGAGAAGACTTGGCTAACTTTTGCAGACCTGTGCCCAGCTATATGTGTCCTGCATGTGTGCATTTTTTTTGTAGTACGTCTCAAAAATACACATTTTTCTCCTGGCTTGTTTGTTTCTTATGTGTCTTTTTTTTGCTATAGACTTGAGTTTCAGTTTGAATGGATGGTTGGATATAAACTGGGTCATGGCATTACAGTTTGCACCCTTTCTCTGTTGTTGTGAGGACATTTCAATTCTCTCGGTCATAGAAAAAGGCTCTTAGCAGCTATGAGCAGTAAATTATGTGCACCCAGTTGCTGCACCCAGATTTTTTTCCTGTTAGTGGCTGATGTTCTTGACACAAAAGGCCCTGTTTTAGTAGCGCCCAAAAACTGCATCAGCGTGACTATTGCACTTTCCTTATATTGTGTCATGTCAAGAAGCATTGGACCAACACATCTGCGATTCGACTTCTTTGTTTTGTGGGCACTATGCCCAATCGGCCTATTAACAACAACCTTTTTATGAATCGTAGTGAAATGAGTTGTGCCGCTAACCCAAGTGCAGCATTAAAGAGCACCCATCCTGTTTGTCTCCCTGCGTCCGTGTCTGTTTAGGGCTATGTGGCAAGTAATTGAAGGCTACGTGTATCAGTGGGAAAGGCATAAAAGATACCTAGCCTGGCAAGCTCTCACTTGGATTTTGCATGCTCTTTTTACTGTTTTTGTTGTAATTTGTTTCTATCCCGTTTGTTTTTCCCTCTTCAATTCTATGCTGCGGTCGTCCCATTTTTCATCCTTGTTGATGCCCTGCACTTTGGAGAAGGCAAGATGCAGTGGTTTCAGTTTCACCCCTTTTTTTTTACCAAATGCCATTTCTTGTGTCCCTTGTGCAGACCGCTGGGTGGCACGCTTCAGACGTACTTCGAGAACCTCTCACTCAGAGGTGAAACAGCGCGAGGACTAAGCTTTGGTGGAGGAGCACCCACGGACTTCATTCCCTTCACACCCATAGACCCTTGGACGACCAACAGTAGGGAATGTGAGTAACGTCCCATGCTTCTGTGATCCTTCAAATACGATGACAGAGAAATCCTGCCGCTTTTTTCAGTGCAATGTTGTCATTGGCACTTGAGGCAACGTGAGGGTCGTTTGTATGGTGGTGACCTCTAGTGGACAGTAAGGCAACTTTCCTTGTGCTCTGGCTGTGTCTTTTGGAGCACTGTCTTTTTGGTAAAAGGCAATCAGTTGTTGCTTTAAGCCTAGTAAGCTTGTATTTCATGCCACTAGATGTCGCTAGTGCATGTACTTCCATTAGTGCCTGCTTTTTGGGTGGCGTTATCTTTGCAGCTCCACGAGCTTATGCCAGCGGAGTACTTAGCTTAAAGGTATAATTATTTTCATGGTGCGAGCATATAGGCAAGTCTCCAGCATAGGTACAAATTTTAATCATGGTGTTATGCAGTCTGGCAGGATTCCTTCAGTGAACCAAGAAGCAGTGATTTTGAAAAATGCACTTTCTCCCAGCAAATGCCTTAGTCATTGGTGCTAAAGCTCATTTGCATAACATAAATGCATCGAGTGTATCAACCATTCACTGCTCACTTGCCTTTGTTTTAGAGCTTCTTGTGAACGTTTTAAAAGCTCGCCTGCTCGTATTTCCAAGTCCAGCATCTTTATGCTAACTCTGCAGCTCTTCCAGTCAGCGTGTATCACAGCAATTTTTTCTCTTTACTTCATTTCCCTTTCTATCTAACAGCTCTGCCTGAGAAAGAGGTAGGCACCAGTGTTTTTCAAACATTGCCATTGTCATTCTCTGAATCAAGAGCTGTCACTCCTTGCTGAGAACAGTTTAATGAGATAAGTCTTAATTCTTGTTAGCTGCGTCATCAGTTGAACAAGTGAATCAACGACCCACACCACCTCCGGCTCAAAAGATGTCTTCGGAGACAGCTTCAGAGCCGGCAACAGAACCGGCTTCAGAGCAACCTGTGCGACCTGCTTCCGACTCGGCAGCAGCCGACAGCAATGGCGAGCTGGAGGACCGGCCTTCTGTGCCCATCCGAAAGTCCCGGCGTTACAGCGATCCACCTGTTTTCTACCCACAAGTTGATGTAAGCCTTCCTTCCTTCTCTTTACTATGATATTATTACTGATAACAGACTTCCAAGTGCTATATTGAAGTGCTCCTGGAAGGATCACACTCATTAAAATAGTATAGCAGAACTTCGACGATATGAATTTGCAGGATTCAAATTGGTGGATAATTAGAATCAATGCTAAAGGCTTTGTTCCAATGTGCATTATAACTTGGCAAAAAAAAAATGTTATTTCAAACAGTCGTGGACATGAACTGGTTGATCAGAACAAGGGTGCTAATGGCGTAAAGTGCTGCAGATCATAAAAATCTTTCTGCTGAAGCTGCTCCAATGCATTACTACCCACAATAGTGCTATGAGCAGTCAGGTGCAAGCTATATGGGTCCTTTTGTTCTTGACATATGCTTGCAATTGGTCTTTTTAAGGCATCTTTGTGTGCTAGTGGTGCTTAAAGTACAAAATTACGAGCACTAGTGACGGAAGACAGACGCACACATTCAAGTCATTCAACCAGCGGAAGGACAGAGGAAACATATAGGACCTGCGAACTAGAAATAAAGTTACAAGGCACTGGCAGTAGAGAATTGGAGTACCTTGAAATGCTAGTTGGTATCTCCAGTATCTTTCTCCCGCCTGTGTCCGTCTTTTTGTATTTAGCAGCATAACACTAGAATGTAAATATTAATTTAGTGCACGCATTAACATCATACAGAACATGGCATTAGTATTGCTTCCTGCCTCTATCAAGACTGGGCTGCTACGACCAGGGTTCAACCCCACTACCTCATTTTTACCAGTCGCATGGCGTAGCCACTGTGTCGCGGTTCATTTGACGAAAACCAGATGGATCGGTACGATCAAAGCTTTGGGAGTTGGTTTGATCAATGCTTGACTTGTAAAGGGTCCACAATGCCTAGTGTGTCAAGTGTGCGGCATTCTTGTTGAGAACGTGAAGCCATTTCGGTCTAACTGCTTTGCAGGGCGCTGCAGCACTGAAAGAACTCGAGGGGCATCTGGAGAGCATCATCAACGACCAAGAGCGTACGGCATTGAGAGAACTACACGAGTACCTTGTGACGGATAATGGTGCATGGGCCCTTGGATCCCCACAGCTCGACCTGTTCAGTATGTTTCATTCTCATCGGTACCTTCCCACCCTTACTGATTCTTGAGGCCTTTGGTGCACGAAGTTTGTATGAACATAGGAACCTGGCATGTTGTCACTCTGAAATGACCATTAGCATAAAACTGCGTGTGTGCAGTTCGCTGGAAAAAAGTGCGCATTAAAATTCAGCCTAATGAACTAAGCTGTGAACATTGTTCTTACGCCATTTTTACAAAATTGTCCACCTAGCATAGCAACTTGCATTTCCCAACAGTTTGTCGTCCGTTTGTTGGCACATGTTGCACTGATCTTGTAAAAAGTTTCAACACAAACAGACGCAGACCACGAGAGAGATGGCACTGACACAGGGCTTACGAAAACTGAACAAAATTAGCAAATTAAGATAACTTCTGAAAGTTTGTGAGAGCAGTAAAACTGCGCATACATACTTAGACATGCATATGTGTGTGTTAAAAATATGATTTTGTGTTAAAAATATGATATTGCATTAAAAATTGGATTATTGTGTGAACAAAATTAGCAACCTGGGGGAGTGATCGAGCTGCAGGCCTCCTGCATGTCTGGCAGTCATCACTCTAACTTTTCTCTGTTAAATATCTTGTGAAATGTGGTATCTGCATTTAAGATCACAAACAAAAGCTGCAGCTATATTTATCATCAGTGTCGTATATGTGATATATTAGGCATTATGCAGTTAAGGGCCAACTCCGACGTTTTTTCTACCTCGTCTGATTTTACTGAAACTTCACGGTTGATTCTCTGCAGTTTTGTGGTCCTTTTTGATAAGTTTCACTGTGGGGTGGTGTTTTGATGCAACACAAGTGAATTTAAAATTTCCCATTTTGTGGCCTCAATCAGGAAGATTTCTACGGGCAATCCTGCACGTGTGACATCACTAGACACCTGGCCGTCGATATTCGCTCTGTGTTTGCTGAAGGGCTACATTTTGAGCTGGCTTTTGGTCCTTTCATACTCCTCAGCTCTCACATAGTCACTAGTTCAGCTAATTAACGCTCACACGATAGGTTTTGTGACAATATCTGTCACGTCATAGGACAGTCTGTCGTGACGACATTGTTTGCTCAAGACCCAGGTTCGGTTTCCTGGTTTTTGATCTTTTAAATTCTTCTGATTGCTATTTTAAATAACTTTTTTTTTGTACTGGAGCGAGCGTACTCTGAGGAATGTGATGTGATTATCAACTCAAAATGTTTAAAAAAAATCCCCAGAGTCTTTAAAAGAGTCAGTGAAGACAAATTGAACCGCACCGGAATGCCAAAGATGCCACTTTCACCGAGAACGAAGCTTTCATAAGCTATGAAAAGCTGAAATTGAAATACAGGTGTTGCCGCCACTGGCTGATTTCACAAATAAGCAGCGGTGCATTGATACAGCTTCTTGGGCACGGATCCTAGAAGATAGGTTACGGCACCGTTCACTTCAAAACTATGGTCGCAAAGTTCTCAGCGTAGATGTCATGAGTTTCAATTGACGACTTGTTTGTATCGATTCAGTGCTCGTGTCGTCGTGTGCTTTTCCTGGCCCGTCTTGGTTTCACGCTGTTTAGCAATTATGAATGACCAACTCGCCCTGCAAGCATCGGTTTTGAATCGAGTGGAGGAAAATCTTAAATGCAGTTTTCTCAGTCTCAGCAGTACATGCGTCTTTTGCTGCTGGATAAACATCACTGTACACAGAAAGAGTTGTAGAATCGATTTCTACTAAGAATGAAAATTGGATGAAGTTGTTCTCGACTTTCCTTTCTTTGAGAGCCAGTGTGACGCAGCAGTTCTGTGCCGTCGTCAATCAGTCACATTGGAGCTTGTCGTTTTCGCAGGCAAGTTGCTGACCGACCCGGGCCTGTCGTCGGCAGTCCGGCTTTCACTCCTACGGGTGCTGCAGGCGGCGGCACTCAAGGAGGACGTCATTCTGTTCCTGCACCAGGACCGCAAGAGCCACTGCATCATGAGCTATGTGTATCGCATCGAGAACCTGCCGATAGAAGAGCAGGACGAAGTGCTCAAGCTGGTGCGTTGCTCTTTCTTCTCTGCCCACATTGTACCGTGCAGTGGGTCACTCTTCTGGCCTGGTTACATGATACAATGCTGCGGCACCCAGCCATGTTTTGCAGCAATCGCTGTTTATGGTACAAACCCCCAGATTTGCAATGTTGGCTTAAGACATCTTTACAGAGAGGCAGTGTGAGACAAGGGCGTAGGTGGTTGGGTGGTATAGCAGTGATACATCCGGTGTTGCATCCTTTTACTAGCATTGTTTTCATCAGACATGTAGCAGAATGTAACAGCAATCACTGGGAGTTCGCATTACACTTACCGGTAGTGATGGAACAAAATATTCCGTGCACACAGTCAACGTCGAATGAGACGCGAACAATACAGTGAAGATGGAAACAGCAAAACGAGAAAACATAAAGCATTATCCAAGGAGGAAGCCACAGGATGGCGAAGACTGCAAACAGGCTCCTTCCCAAACTTATACATATTAAACAAGATGTTCCCCACACAGTATAGCGCCAACTGTCCGTGGTGCGGAGCAAAACCAACACTATATCATGTCACATGGGAGTGCGCAAGAAGTCAAGCATTCCACAAACACAAAACACCAAGTGCGGAGCAATGGGAGAGCCGGCTCACCAGCTGTGAGCTAGGGGTCCAAAGGGCCCTCATAGCACACGCAAGCGAGGTGGCCCGACTCAGTGGAGCCCTGGACTAGGGGCCCACCCACGGCCAAGGAGGACCCAAGCTTCAAGACGAAGACTTCGTCCTCTACCGCTACTACTTCCTAAAGGAACCAATAAAGTTTTTCATTCATTCATAGCTGAAGAGCGGATTCCAGTGCACTTGATGTTCACTTGTATGGTGCGAGGACCATTGCGTGGAAATTTATAGAGCCCAGCCTGTATTTTTTCTGCACATCCTAACATTTCCGTGTTCTTGTGTCTGCATTTCAGTTCCTCCATTTGTGTTTCATTTGCCACTGATGGTACTTGACGTTTCTTTCTTGTTTGCAAGCGGTATGCGCTGTTGACCTCTTCTTCTTTGGTATTCTTGACTTTCACAGCTGTGCAACCTGTGCAGCAACGTCAGCAGTTACGACTGGCTGCTCTACATCTCTGAGTGGAGCGAGGAGAGTGGCCAGTCGTGCAACAATGCCAAAGCCACAGTTCGCGCCGTTGTTCATGGTCTCCTCTGCGATAGACCCGTGGCACAGGAGCGAAGTGCTGCTCTCATGTTCAACCTCTCGCTCAAGGAGGTACGTTCAGCCGTGCCACACCCCGTCCATGAAAAGGATGCTCTCTTCATGGGCCCTTCTTTGTGTGTCTTCCAAACCATTGCCATCCTTTGCCACTTCTTCTGTGTCGCTAAATATAGGATTACCAAAAGGCATAACTGGGGGGTATTACAGCGAGTGCTGTCGTGGTGCTCTATCTGGGCATCATGCGAACTGCAAGGAAGGCTTAGAGAGGTGATCCAAAGGACAGTGGACTCAAGAAGATATCTCTAAAGAAAACCATTCTGCTTCGCATTGTACGATTTATTTGTTGGGCATCAAAGCTGCTCTGCACCCTGGAGCCAGCTCGGAATTCGGACCTTTTGGCACACTGGTGAAAGCAGTTCCGAAAACAAAGATGCAGAAATAACAACTGGGAGTTTGCACTTGCAGGTCTTACACGCCCAGCACTCACATTTCCATGTTCTAAAAAAAAGGAATACCTTCAGGAGATTCAGCCCCTACCATCCTTATGCGTTAACTGCATTGCTTAACATGAGGCGTGCTGTTGAGCACTCCAGTCTTTGTTTTTGCTTTTTTTATCTACAGCTTTTTGACGACACGGCAACCGAGCTTTCCACAGCCATTCTGCAGTACCTGCATGGAGACATCAAAGAGGAGCAAGGTAAGAGGTATATGGAATGCTTTGGAATCGTTACCTGGCAGCACTTCGCATATGTTGTGTAGCATGGTGTAGAGTGGCAGACTTAACACAGAAAACGTGCTTTGCTGTAAGCAAAGGTGGCGGGTATTTTCAGTGAGCAGTAGGTGTGGTTTTGACGCTGTGGGAACTATTTCTTACAGTAGTAGGCGGAGGATGCCTATACGGTGAAGTTAGGGCCGAAATTGCTTCATTGAACAGGCGCTAAGAAAGATTCTTCATCCAATTTTTTTTTCCTTAATGGAATTTGACTGAAGGCTTTTTTTTGTGGCTGTGCTGACGTTCACTTGGCTGCAAAAGACGTGTTTATTGCTGAGAAGCTTGGAACTGGAAAAGAAATATTTTCTCGCACCGCTAGATTTAAATTTGCGACTTCGATGATCACATCTTTATAGAATTCGTGACTCTATGGTCACTGGCTGGAAGTTGATGGCTGTGTAGTCTAATTTCAGAAAGCAACATGAAAAGAATACTTGATGTCACCACAGCTTGCTTGTAGAAATGGCCTTTGCATGGCAGCACTCTCTCGGTTTACTTCTTCTGGTCTTTTCCGACATATGAAATCTCCGTTTTCAGTTCAGGTATAGCCTGTTGGCCATTAGAACGCAGTGATCAGTGGATACAGAATAGCTTCAACTTCTTCTCAGTGTCCTTTTAAAACATCTTTAGCTATATGGAATCATGGAGGAATGCTTGCTTTAAAAAAACATTACTGAGGGAATTGCATCAGCCAGAAGCAAGGGATACTTAAGTGCAGCATTCAGTTCAGCGCAAGTGGTGATGTTGCTGTGAAAGCTCACCGTCATTTTCCCTTTGCAGCCTTCTACTGCCTAACTGCGCTGCTTCGGTTTCTACAGATCAGCTACAATGACGTAAGTATTGAATTTTTTTACCCTTTTTTGCCTTTGCCTCTGCTCTCGTCACTTTTTGCATGCTGAAAGGTTGGCGCTCCTCCACCAGCCCCACTGCCAGGGGTAGAGCTTTTCGACCCGCTAGAGCTATGCCACTTATAGGCTACGGTTATGGTAGCTGCCTGATGTCTGAAAGAGTCAAACCAATAGCCATCTCTGAACTGGTATAAGCAGGAATGTTGCAATGGAGTCGGATGCGAGCATGAAAAGCCGCCGGAAAAGGTTCGCCAACTTTCACGCATCATTGTGGGTTCTCTGCTGCGTGTAGAAGCGCATTACTTGGCTCAGGTGTTCGTGACCACGCAATGCAATGATTGAGCGAGTTGATGTGCTATCCTCGGAAGGTGTTTCAGAGCCCCTTTAAGAGAAATTTATTATAGACATTGGCAACTTAAGAGGAAACATAATATACCTACAAAAGTTGGTGTCCAATTGATGGGAATATGGCAGATGTAGCTGGCGTGTAAATACTTTCATTCACACTCCTCTCTCTCTTTTTCCCACAGGTGCCCGCGTTGGTTAAGATGCTTGGGCCAGACCTACAGAAGTTCTCTGGCACCTCGGAACGTGTAAAGAAGCTCGTCGACGAGATAGGTCTCAAGCTGTCAGTGTCTATATCAGCATGACGCCGCTGACACCCGTTTACTTAGACAATACCTTTGGCCTAATGCAAACTCGAAAACGGATAATCTTGTCAGGCAAAGCTCTTCAGCTGGTGCGCAGTTGTTCCGTTTAAATATTTTGCTTTTTATTTTTATTACTCCAAATGACGCACCTCTCCTCTTCCTTGGCTCTGCAGTCTATTGTGGCAGCAGTGGCAGCGGACATCAGAAGCCTTTTTTTCTTGTAGTAGCTGCCAAATGGTTTAACGTGCCTTTTTTTTCCCCTGTCATTTCAAAAAGCAGAAAAGATTTAATAGTCGTTTACAGATTAGCCGGTCAGGACAGAACAACCTGCTCCGGGAAAGACTTTTTACGTATTTCTCGTGCTCTTTTGTTTTATACTTTTACACCGATGAGAAAAGTCTGGAGAGGCTTTTAGCGGCACTTTCTACTCACGAAAAGGTTGTGTTGCATTTTTGTCCACTACTACGCTTTTTTTTTTTTTTTCCTGCATTATGACAGAGCGTAGCGCACACAAGGCGGTGCTGCACAGCAACTGCCGGATCTGATGCATGACATACTCATCACTAAGTGATATTTTTAACTTTACATTACTACGGGCAAATATTGCAATATTCTTGAACACAAAGCAGCTATCAAGCTTGTGCGGAGCAATAAAGTATTCAAAGCTCGAATTTACAGTTAGTTTTTTGAGGTTGAATTCTGCGTTGGAACTGACACAAGTATTGAGTTATTATTGCATCTGGAGCAGCATACATTGTAATCCTAAATGCACATTTATGCCAGCGACTAACCCTGTCAACTCTATGTTGGACAAACAATGTATGTGGCATTTTTTTGGTGAAATAAAAAAAGTTTGTTTATAAAGTGTACTTCGTGTGCTTACGATAACTTCCCAATTGTGTTCAGTGTGAATTGTGGAAGACCCTTAATCGGTAATGTTTCACGCATTTGGGAGTGAGGAGTCTAATTCTACAAATCTTGCATGGCGTTCTCAAAAGGCACAATATGTGACCTTTGAGATGGCTCAGCATGCAGTACACACATACGAAAGCTTGGCCAAGCTCTGCTCCAATTTTAGACATTTTGGTGAACAAGCTTTCTTAGGCCTTTCGCTTGGAAAACAAGGGAGCCAAACATATGCACTCACCAGAGCCATACCAGTTACTGTAAAATGCGAAAGTGCCCATCTGAAAGGGACACAAAGACAACTGCATCCAATATTTGTTCTTCATAAAAATTTATTGTATGGTGCTATGTGGCTGTGTTAATGTTTACATGGCAGCGGAAGCATTTATTTTGAAGAAAATTGGGTTTAAAGGCACTCTGAGGAAGAATTGATGTTGGCCTCTTATAAGGGTGCATTCTAATCGTAAAGAGGCTGCTTGCCCCGAAAACAGCTTTCACAAGGTAGAAAAGGCAAAAAAATACGCACAGCGGCCATACTACGCAACGATCACTATCTCGAAGCAGTCACAAAACGGTAACAAAGCCCCGCCTATTGGTCAGCACAAACCGGCAGACATATCAACCAATAGAAGCGGGGCTTTGCGACTGTTTGGTGACCGTTTTGAAATTGTGATCCTTCCATAATTCTGCCCTAAATGTCGCCATCACTGCCTGATTTTTCTGCACAGATCTTGGAGTCTATGCTACATCGCCATTCACTTCAAAACAGTGGCAACCCGTCTTTTTCAGTAAGGACGTCAAGAGTTTGAACAGACTTGTGGGACGATTTTTAGATGGTTTTCTCGGCAATAAATGCATCTTTTGCTGTCGTACAAACATCATCACAGCCAGAAAGGCTTGAGATTCAATTTTACCGAGATCCATAACTGAATGCAGTTCTCAGTGTCATTTAAAAAATTTTTCTCCCACCACTCGATACAAATAACATCCATAACAAAAAAAGGGCTCCGTGACCACCATTTGGAAGTGAATGGCGACATGGGCGTCTCGGAGACCCACAACCAAGAAAAAGTATTGATGTCATTGCAATTCACTTGAGAGAATGGGCTGGGGCAGCAATAACTGTGTACGTTTTTTTTTTTCAATGAAACGACGTCTTCGTAATTGGAACGCAGTAACCAATTGATACAGGCAAACTTGAATTTGCCCTTTAAGTCCAACCGTGGCGGCTGCGCTTTTATGGAGGAAAAATGCTAAGGCGCCCGTGTGCTAAAGATCCCCAGGTGGTCGAAATTATTCCAGAGCCCTCCACTAAGGCACCTCTTTCTTCCTTTCTTCTTTCACTCCCTCCTTTTTCCCTTCCCTTACGGCGCCGTTCAGGTGTCCAATGATATATGAGACAGATACTGCGCCATTTCCTTCCCCCAAAAACCAATTATTATTATTACTCCGAGTCTCTTTAACCCATAAACAGTAAATCATCATTATCATCATCAGCCTGACTGCACCTACTACAAGGCAAAGGCCTCAACCATGTCTCTCCAATTAACCTTGTCCTTTGCCAGCTGCGCCTACCCTATGCCTGCAAACTTCCTAATCTCATCTGCCCACCTAACCTTCTGCCGCCCCCTGCTACGCTTGCCTTCTCTTGGAATCCACTCCGTTACCCTGAAGGACCAGCGGTTACCTTGCCTTCTCATTACATGCCCTGCCCAAGCCCATTTCTTCGTCTTGATTTCGACTAGGATGTCATTAACCCATGTTTGTTCCCTCACCCACTCTGCCCGCTTCCGATCTCTTAACGTTACACCTATCATTTTTCTTTCCATGGCTCGCTGCGTTGTCCTTAAATTAAGCTGAACCCTTCTCGTTAGCCTCCAAGTTTCTGCTCAGTAGGTGAGTGCCGGTAAGATATAGCTGTTGTACACTTTCCTCTTGAGGGAAATTGGTAAACTGCCACTCATGATCTGCGAGAATTTGCCATATGCGCTCCACCCCATTCTTATCCATTTATCTCCCTCTCATGATCTGGATCAGCTGTCACTACCTGCCCTAAGTAGACTTTTACCACTTCCAGCACCTCGCTGCCAATTGTGAACTGCTGTTCCCTTGTTAGACTGTTGAACATTACTTTGTTTTTCTGCATGTTAATTTTTAGACCCAGCGTTCTGCTCTGCCTGTCTAACTCACTGATCCTGATTTGCAGTTCATCTCCTGAGTGACTCAACAAGGCAATGTCATCAGCAAATTGTAGATTATTTAGGTATTCTTCATTAAATGCTCTCCCCAACTGTATTCAATTCAGGCCTCGGGACACCTCCTGTAAACAGGCGGTGAATAGCATTGGCAATATCATGTCTTCTTGCCTGATGCCCTCCCTTATTGGAATTTTATTGCCGACTTTATGGAGGACTATGGTAGCTGTGCAGCTGCTATAGATATCTTCCAGTATTTTCACATGAGGCTCTTCTACACCCAGATTCTGCAATGCCTGTATGACAGCTGAGGTTTCCACTGAGTCTAATGCTTTCTCATAATCAATGAAGGCTATATATAGGGGTTGGTTATATTCTGCGCATTTCTGTATCACCCGACTGATAGTGTGAATATGATCTATTGTTGAATATCCTTTACGAAAGCCTGCCTGATCATTTGGTTGATTTAAGTCTAAGGTTGCCCAGACTCTATTAGCGATTACCTTAGTAAATACCTTGTAAGCAACTAACAGTAAGCTGATCGGTCTGTAATTTTTCATGTCCTTGGCATCTCCTTTCTTATGAATTAAGATTATGTTTGCATTATTCCAAGCTTCTGGTACGGTCGAAGTCATAAGGCATTGCATAAACAGGGTGGCTTGTTTTTCTAGCGCAATCTACCCTCCGTCCTGCAGCTGCAATTCCCCTTTGCATTGCTCTGAAGGCTTTCTTTACTTCCCCTTTCATTACTGGCGGGATGACGCATTACTGTGAGCTACTGTCTCCATCATTAACGTTCTGACTACATAAACAGTACATTCCACAATAAAACGATCAGTTTCAAGAAAACACGTACACTCATCTTGTGACACTGGCTCTTCACAACATTTCACGCTTGTGATGTGCTTGGAATGTCAGTTCACTTTATTTCTTTCTAGGCCGGAGGTCGCAGCTCGGGCAATTATCCGGTTACTTCACCCCGCTGCTACTGAGCACCGTAGGGGACTTCAACCAATTTGCCCATAAAGTTTCTTGTTGGTACTTAAAAGAAACCACTGTCTAGCAGGCACTTTAAAACAGAAAGTGGACTTGCTTGTCAGTGGTAGTGCTTCGCAAGTTTCACAGCACACGAACATTTTTCCACTCCTCTTGTAAGCATCGTGAACAATCTCAATATATTGCATGGATTCCTCCTGTTAACTTAGGTGCAGGTGTGCAGTTTCTTTTGCCGCATTGTGAAAACGTAAACCTTTTGTACACTGCCAACATAAATTCTATTGTTGCGCCTGCTTTCCTGAAGGGCTCGGCTTCTGGGTTGCAAGAAGGGCACCGCATGAGAAAGAAAAAAACACTGAGAAATTACTCCATCTGAAAAAGAGCTTCGTCGTCTCCGTGTTCGTTTTCTCAAAGTGACTCCGTCCTATGTAGTTTTGAGTTGGAAAGCAAATCGGATCCATGTCTTCATTCTTTCCTAGTTCATTGTTTTTTTTGTGTGTGAATTACCCTTCAGTGGAAGCTTTCCAGCTGTCTTCTCAGTTCAAGGGAGATATTTTGTGCATTTTTAGCCATACAGGTTAAAACAAAAAAAAAATTGTCTGGAGTGCACAGGTGACTGACAACCATATCAAGTAGCAACCACTGCTACAACAGCGAAAAGCTACACAGTACTTTGCTGATGTCTGCAGTCCTGTAGCCACAAAGCATAGCACCTTATCTTCAAGCATGATACTATTGACATCATCTTGTATCGTGGTGTTAAGCTTCATTCTTGTCTAAAAGCAAAAAATCCACTTTGGGTCATATATACACTTTGAACTCGCAGCCATTTTGTCGACAGTCATTAAACATTCATCTTTCAACTTCAATGCATCTTGCCTCGGGCGTTCTTTCATCAGTGGTGTGAAATAACTCTTCGATTCCCAAGCTACCGTAAGAAGGCATCTTTGAAGAGATTTTCAGCAGGCCATGCATATGGACGCAGCGGTAGGTTTTTGGTGTAGTAGTGTTGAAATCTGGGTCAGTTGGTACATGTTCAGGAGTAAAACCAGTCAAAAAACGGGACACAACGAAGAGACGAGGCACACACACGACGACTGGACTAGCAACTGTGCTTGTTAGTGCTTGTTAGTGCTTTCCCACAAGCAGTGTGGGAAAGCACACTCACTCCTGTGAAGTCTGGTAACCAACCAGTGTTTCCTTGCTTCACTAACTATCTGCCCAATGACACAGTCTTCAGGACAAGACTCGGCTAGGCCCACCTTGTTCAAGCATGTGCCCGATGTAGAGTGCTCGAAGATACAAGGCGCAGGAGTAGACAGGACGAACAAAGAAGGAACACGAACAAGGCGCTGCATGTTAATCACCATTTCACTGGGTTTCCTTTTTCAGGGATTCATTTTCTTTTTGCAACCTTCGAATTTCAGCAATTTTTTTATAAAGCTGCACTCTTAGTCGTTTTATTGCCTTCACATCTGGACGCTTATGGTGCACAATGTCATCAGTTCGTCCAGATGCAAATTTAACCTTCACAGCAGCTGGGTGCTGACTTCCAGATTCTTGAGAGCCGCCCACCTCTGCACCATCTGTGGAGTTGGAATCCAGCAGGCTACTGCCAAAACTCACCGGAAGACAGTTCGAAGGAGTTGATGGTGGACAACTTTTGTCTTGGCAGTCAGTAGCTGGTGCTGAATTTTCTAAACTGCTGCTATTTATTGCATTTAATGAGTCCTCTGTTTCAGAGAGCGAGCACAGTGATTTCTCTTGCTGTACTTTCTGCCGTTCCGTTGACAGTGTAGGCTTTATGTAGCCTTCAAAGGAAGGAAAAATGCTTGGAACAGCAGTCCGTTTGAGTCGTCGCAGCTTTGAAGTTGGGCAATAGTCCGTGTCCAAGAAGTGCAGTGAGCAGACAAGGCTGCTGCAGGACCTGTCGTTTGGCACAAAATCTTCTCTCAATATGGCTTTTAGCCATGCCCGCCGCAAATCTTCATCAACTGGAAATTCGTGAAAACTGATTCCCAGTCGTTTGTGGGTGTCGGAATTGCAGTACGGGACGCTACAATAAGGCATTTTTCTGAAAAACAAAGAAAACGGCAGGTGAAATAGCCTATTTTATAGAAATAAACAATTTGTTCTGCGAGTGCAGAAGCTGTCGCTGCTCTGAAGCAGAAAGGCACTAGTAGATCTGGCCTCTAAGAGCAATAGTTCATACAATATAGCAGTGCTGCAACTCAGCTGGCCAAGAGCGAATAATCTGCCCGGTACGTGAGCCAGCAGAAAGAACAACTCACAGTTTTGACCAACATAACGCCTGTACAGTATTGTGCGTTTTTATCGCTGACTTTCAAAAATTTCCCCGCCTCAACCGCTGGCTCGTTTGCGGTGAAACTGCACACAGAGCTTGCGTATTATGCTAACTTTTGTATCGTAGGAACTTTGACAACGGTACATACTTAGTTCAGGCGCACATGATGCGAAAACGTAAGCGTCTACGAGAAATCGGCGAGCCAAAACCCGCAGACGACGCTTTTTCGCTGAAGGGCGGCAGTGGCGCCATCTGTTTTGGGCAGTGGAAACCGTCACGACAAGGAGCATTGCAAACAATATTCTTTAAAAGGTAAAGCCTCGTTAAATAATTTGTTCTGATATTTTTCCGCTTAATTAGACGAAAATGTTGTAAGCGCTTCAGTAGAAGCAGACGAAACGACAGGAACGGCATATTCAAACGGCCCGCGCTCCTTGCAACGCTCTCCTCGACGGCCTTGTCGTGACGCTTTGCGCTACCGCAAACAGATGGCGCCACTGCCGACCCGATGGAATACCAGCTCGCCTACTAAAACTACTCGGTCCAAACTCGAGAGAACAGCTGGCCGAGTTGTTTACCACCATTATTAACGGCGGAGACATACCCGAGGACTGGCGCAATGGCAGGGTGGTGCTCCTGCTGAAGCCCGGCGGTAATGCGGCCCACATCGGCGACTACCGGGCACTCACGGTCACTAGCGTGGTGTACCGAGTTTTCATGCAAGTCTTGAAAGCGTGGATCAGCGGATGGGCAGAATCAGCGCACGTCCTAACGGAGCTGCAGAATGGGTTTCGTCCGGGCAGACGGCTAGAAGACAACCTCTTCGTACTCACCAGCTGTACAGAAATTGCCAGGAAGGAAGGCAGGAGACTCATCTGCTGCTTTCTGGACGTCGAAAAGGCCTATGATAACGTCCCGCACGAAACTCTCTTCCATCGCCTTGGTACTCTGGGAATGGCACCACCACTTCTCGAGACGATAAAGAGGTTGTACAGGGAAAACGTAGTCACAGCCGTTTATGGCAATGTGCATTCGGAACGGGTCTACGTACACAGGGGGCTTCGGCAGGGATGTCCATTGTCTCCCCTCCTCTACCTCCTGTATGTGGCCGGACTGGAAAAGGCACTCCTGCAGGCAAACCTGGGATTCGGCCTTAAGTACAGCACCACAGGAATTGACAACTCCAGCCGACTGCCGGGTCTTGCCTTTGCTGATGATTTGGTAATCATGGGAGAAAACACAGAGGATGTGCAAAAAATGCTAGACATTTGTGCCGCGGAGCTGCGAAGCCTTGGCCTCAAGTTCAACCAGCGAAAATGCAGGGTTGTTCAGCTGGCAGGCGAGGCGAATGATCAGCTATCGCTGACGTTGAATGAAGAGACCCTGACAGTCGACAGATCGTATAAATACCTGGGCATAAATTTGTGTGCTGAGACTGACATGTTCAGACTGCACGAGGCTAAGGTCCGTCAATCTGCACTTCGAGCGCAATGCATCCTCCGACGTCGGTGCCTGTGGGGGTGCCACCAGTACACCATGGTCCGCGACCTCTGGAAGCTCGCGCACGTGCCAGGACTCACATTCGCCAACGCGGTGGTCTGCCTCCCATCAGCCACCAGAAATTGGTTAGAGCGCAGACAAACAGAGGTCGGCCGCACTGCAGTCGGATGTCATGGACGGGTGGCCAATGCAGCCATTCAAGGCGACCTGGGATGGTCTAGTTTTGAGGCAAGGGAGGCATGCAGCAAGCTGGAGTACCGCGGTCGACTGCAGTTCATGAGCCACAACCGATGGGCAAGGCGGGTCTTTGAATACCTAGCTGCGACATGCCTACGCACTACATGGGTGAAGCGCCTCCACAAGATAGAAGGCAAGTATGGACTGTTCCAGACACCCATAAGTGCCGAATCGGCAACGGCATGGAAACAGGAGGCAAGGAGACGGGTCCAGGAAAAAGAGAATCGCCAATGGCTGCAGGCGCTCGCGGAAAAACCGACACTGGCAGTGTACCGCGAGTGCAAAAACAGCATCGGACCTGAAAAGATTTTTGACAACGGCCTGGGTAGCGCATTGCTGTTTGAGGCCCGTGCCGGAGCGCTGCGAACACTGGTGTACCGCCGTCACTTCGACGCAACACCAGAAGCACAGGCAGCAATATGCCGAGCGTGTGGCGACGCGGAGGAAACCATCGAGCACCTGGTGATGTCGTGCCAGAGACTCCATCCAATGCCGACAGAGGGCACCACATTCCCACAGGCGCTCGGGTTTCACGGTCCTGCAGTGGACGACGGAGACAGCTCCAAGGTCAAGAGCGAGGGGGTGCTGCGAACCAAGCGTCGACTAACTCTTTGGTGGAGCACTGTGTTTAAAAGCGCGAAGCCGCAGAGTCGGAAGTGAACGAGGTCGATGAGCGAACCCCCCCCCCCCCCCCATCCACCTCCTGACTTTAGCCTTTGCGTTTTTTTTCTTTTTTTCTTTTCTTTTCTCTTTTTTTCTCTTTTATTTTTTTTCTTTTTTCTTCTTTTTCCATTTTTTTGTGCGTTTTATCTTTCTTTCTCCCCTTGTGTGCTTCGATCTTCTTGTTTTTTTTTTTTTCTTGGCCGGGTGCCCAACCTAGTGGTGCCCACCCGTTACAAAGGGCAAGGCCTCAAGTATCTATCTATCTATCTATCTAGCGAAAAAGCGTCGTCTGCGGGTTTTGGTTGCCGATCTCTACTAGACGATTACGTTTTCGCATCATGCACGGCTCAACTAAGTAAGTACCATTGTCAAACTTGCTACGATACAAAAGTTACCGTAATACGCAAGCTCTGTGTGCAGTTTCACCGCAAACGAGCCAGCGGTTGAGGCGGGGAAATTTTTGAAAGTGTCAGCGATAAAAACGCACAATACTGTATACAGTGCACAATGCACGTTCCAAAATATGCCCACCTGCTACAATGAAAGAACTGTTCGGTAACAATGCTGACGTACTGCGTTTCTTTTTAAATAAAGGAAATAGCAACTCATTTTCATCTGCGATCGAATCACGACGTATCTACAAAAAAAAAATAGTAAACAGTTCCGAGTGAGCTTTTCTCAGAATCTGTCATTTCTCAAGCTTTCATTTTCTTTCGATCCTAAAAATGAACGAGCTTCTAAACTCGCCCAAAGGCACTTCTTGTCAGCATGACAACACAATTTTACGTGCAAACTAACGCTGTTTAATGCCTTTGAATCAAGCTGTAGTGGGCCGCTCGGTACCAATCTCGGCACGCCCAAATCATCGAAATCTCCGCATAGCAGCGGGTAGCTTTCACCAGTATTATCCTCGTATCGTCACACAGCATAATAAACATCGTAGAAAGCAAGCGAGCTGTGCGCTTTCACGTCTCAGCTGTCGGGCACAATTTCAGTTTCGCCAGCCAGCTTCCTGCAGCGCCAACAAGCGCGTTCGAATCTCGCAGAGTAGAACGTGCACTGAGCGCGCAATGGGAAAACAACGTACAAGAAGATGCGCCTCCTTACGTCCTGTGTCAACGAGCTTTCACGTTTCTCAGGTTTCGCAGGTTTCAAGTTTGCAGCACAAGCAAGGTAGATGTATGCACTACTAGCGCTGGCACAACACATCCGCCTTGGTACAGCGACATCCGCGCATCCGCCTTGAGAGTTACGTAGACAGCTTGGCTGGCTTGGCTTGGCTCGGCTGCGTTTCGATCTTACGGAATTACAAAATAGAAAGCGCCATAGAGACGCTGTTGCCGACAGAAAGATTGAAAGAAATAAACGCAGCGGTTCCGCCCGCTATCGGAGCCGCAAATGCCATATCGGTAACGTGAGCCTGTTTAAGCGGTTCTGTACGTGTTTCTCCCTCCGAGCGGCGGGGTCACCCACCGCGGTGGCTCAGTGGTTAGAGCGCTCGGCTACTGATCCGGAGTTCCCGGATTCGAACCCGACCGTGGCGGCTGCGTTTTTATGAAGGCGAAACGCTAAGGCGCCCGTGTGCTGTGCGATGTCAGTATATAATTATCCTCAGGTGGTCGAAATTATTCCAGAGCCCTCCGCTACAGCACCTCTCTCTTCCTTTCTTCTTTCACTCTCTCCTTTAACCCTTCCCTTACGGCCGCAGTTCAGATGTCCAACAATATATGAGGCAGATACTGCGCCATTTCCTTTCCCCAAAAACCCTCTCCTGTATCAAATTTCCACCCCCCTGTAATGGCCTCAAGAAAGCGGAGGTGCACTGGCTTCTTCGCCTCTACACCAACACAGTACGGTGCCCGGCAGTGCTTAAACATTTCAATTCGGCCTTTGCGTGTGAGTGTCCATATTGTGGGGAAGTGTTTGCGGACACGTACCCCCAGGTGGTCGAAATTATTCCTGAGCCCTCCACTACGGCACCTCTTTCTTCCTTTCTTCTTTCGTTCCCTCCTTTATCCCTTCCCTTACGACGCGGTTCAGGTGTCCGCCGATATATGAGACAGATACTGCGCCATTTCCTTTCCTCAAAAACCAATTATTATTATTATTACTCCGAGCGGCTGCAGCTCCGAAGCGAAATGCTCGGTGAGCGGGTGCTCAGCCGATACTCTGAGGGCGCTCGGAGAAACAAACTAACCGACTAACCGACAAACCAGTGCGCGCGGATGGCGTACTACCTGCCCTTTTAGTATCCACTTATTATAGTCCTCTTAAGAGGAATATAAAACGTATATAGAGGGAGTCTAGGCCAGCAGA
Organism: Amblyomma americanum; assembly: GCF_052857255.1. NCBI lineage: Eukaryota > Metazoa > Arthropoda > Arachnida > Ixodida > Ixodidae > Amblyomma > Amblyomma americanum. The sequence goes on from NC_135504.1 coordinate 15,786,904, forward strand.
CCTATGCAGGGATTAAGTTGATAAAAAAAATTGCTGATGACCTATAGCTTTGTTAGGCCGGGATATATACGTAGCGAAAGCGCGGCGACTTCTGCATCGGAAGAGTGCATTCACTAGATGCGCCTTTATTCATAGTTGAAGCTTGAGCCGTTGTGGCGAAGTGGTAGCGCCTCCGCCTCAAAGGCTAAAGCCCCTGGTTCGATACCGCGCTGCACGGCGACGTCACGTCGGCCAAAGCGAGACCCTCTATACTTTGATTGCGCTTGACCGCCGTCGCGATCGGCGGCTTCGGTGCCCTCTGACCGCACTGGCGGAGACTTGGAGTATATACGTATCTGGTTTTTGGGGAAAGGAAATGGCGCAGTATCTCTCTCATATATATCGTCGGGCACCTGAACCGCGCCGTAAGGGAAGGGATAAAGGAGGGAGTTAAAGAAGAGAGGAAGAAAGAGGTGCCGTAGTGGAGGGCTCCGGAATAATTTCGACCACCTGGGGATCTTTAACGTGCACTGACATCGCACAGCACACGGGCCCCTTAGCGTTTTGCCTCCATAAAAACGCAGCCGCCGCGGTCGGGTTCGAACCCGGGAACTCCGGACCAATAGCCGAGCGCTGAGCCGAGACTTGGAGCATGTCTCTATTTCACGCCGAGTGCGCCAGCCGCCGCCGGCCTGGCCAGACCGGTTCGGCTCCGCGGCGAGGCGCACATTGTGACGTCATGTGCCTCCTCGGAGCACCGCCACGGCAAAATCGCAAGTTCGCGGCCAGTAAAGCTTTCGCTTTAATACCACACGAAACCGCACGAAGCAGACGTTCCAGAAAGGTTATTTGCTTGAGACCACACCATGCTTGAGACGAATACTTAATATTTGGAATGCCAAACATATGGATCGAACAGAACATCGAAAAGGCCGCCGCGGTGGCTCAGTGGTTATGGCGCTCGGCTGCCGACCCGAAAGACGCGGGCTCGATCCCGGCCGCGGTGGTCCAATTTCGATGCAGGCGAAATTCTAGAGGCCCGTGTACTGTGCGATGTCAGTGCACGTTAAACCCCAAGTGGTCGAAATTTCCGGAGCCCTTCACGACGGCGTCTCTCATAGCTTGAGTCGCTTTTGGACGTTAAACCCCCATAAACCAAACCAAACCGTACAGACATGACATTTATCGGCAGGATTGTTTTGTACCAGATTTCTTTGGGGTACTTGCTTGAATCAACACGAAGAAGTCTGATATTCGTATCGTCTGCGACGAAACAAAACGGCCACCCTCTCAGCGCTTGCACTGGTGGCGCCATCTGGTTGGTGAACCGTGAATATTAAGCGAAGGACGGAGGTCTTATGCTGGATGTTTGAAGACTCTTCAGCAACTGCTTTGACGATGATCACAAAACACTTTTTTTGGCCAAACTGCACTAGATTTGACGACTTTCGTGGTACAGCATCCTCAAGCCTCCAGCGAAACACTCCCGCACTTCCTTTGCTGAATCTTTACGGCCGACAAACGAGATGGCGCCACAAGTGCAATCGCTGAGAAAGCGGCCCGGTTTGTTTCGTTGTCCGTGCAGACGATGCAAATATCAAGACATTTTCCTAGTGATGCAGGCAAGTGCAACAAACAAATGTGGTATAAATCAATTCTGCCGACCGAATTTCATTTCTGTGCGAAATTTCACCTTGAAAAATCACCGGTTTAGCTGTGCGGTGCATTCTACGGCGCGCCTGTCCATCGAACCCAACATTCCAGCGCTACACACCACAATTGATTGTAAAACATTTATTGCGTCGAGAGCAGTTTGCAGGAGACACATACTAGATGGCCGCTATCCCATGGCTGGCGGCGACCTCATTGGCCCGCTCGATTGCCCGTACTTGAATGTTAGGGTCCGAGCTGGCCAGCACGGCCTCCCACCGCTCAGGAGAAGGGAGCTGTATCAACTCGATCCGCCGGCGGCTGATCATTTGCGCAGTTCCAGAGAATGTGGTCGTATGTGGCCCTTTCACCGCATTTATGGCAGTTTGGGTCGTACTGGCCAGGGTACATGAGGGCAAGCACTGTCGGATTCGGAAGGGAGCGTGTTTGCAGTCGGCGCCAGGTAACTTCCTGCGCTTTTGTTAACGACTTGTGGGGAGGGGGATATGCGCGTCTCTCCAGCCTAAAGTGATGGGTGATGTCATGAAATGAGATCAACCAACCAGTCCCTCGTGAAAGTCGGGTCGGAGGGCGCGCTCACTGCCCGGTCGACGAAACCTTGGGCTTGCGCGTGAGCCGTCTCGTTCCCTGGATTAGACGAGTGGGACGGGGCCCATATCAATTCAACTTCTTCTTTCACTCCCTCCTTATCCCCTCCCTTACGGCGCGGTTCAGGTGTCCAACGTTATATGAGACAGATACTGCGCCATTTCCTTTCCCCAAGAACCAATTATTTATAATCGGAAGGGGGGCGTTTCGAAGGATGCGGAGTGAGGTAGATGTGAAACGGCCCCTCGCGAATGGCTGTTTTGGAGTCGCTGAATATAATATCAGCACGCGTGTTCACATAGCTATTGCCGCTTCCTCCGCCGTCTCGGAGGTGGTTTCTATCGACGCAGCCTGGCGCCAACTGGGCGCCGTTCCCGTTCACCGCAACCAGTGCAAACATGGGTAAGGGTTTAATCAAAAGAGCTTTCCTGATGTGCGTCGGTAATTGCGTTTTCGAGTAGCGCTACAAATCACAACGAGCCTACAGCTGCTATATTCAGATTACGCACCTTAGCAGTCAATGAGGGAGATTACATTCCCTGATTTATACAAGGCAAGTGTACGAGTTGGTGACCACAGCTAATTTCCAGAGCTCGAAACTAAACCGCTCCACTTACACGTGGCTTATAAAGTTATGACTCAACCCTGTGCATGAATGAGTTCTCACTTTCGATTGTATAATAAGGGGGATAGCGCGAACGCAGTCCCCCACTACCAAAAATTGCATGCCCCATCTGCCCCAGTTTGGGGTAGTGGCAGGGGTCAGCACGAGCGCAGTGCAATGCCCGCGCCTCTCCCTGGAGGCACCGCCTCGCTGATCACGGTAACCCCGGCACCAGGTAAGTATGCTTAAGCACGGTCTCGCCAGCCCACCCGACCGGTAGGGACCCCGTTTCCTGCTCCGAGGAGCATCGCCAGAAAAGTAAAAAAACCGCATCTCTCTACCTGCACTGAGAATCCGTATTGGGGTATGGCATAGCCACTGTTAGCAACCTTCGAGCTATTAATTTAAATAATTCTTTAACTGTATGTTTGCCTATTGCTTGCTTAAAATGTGCTTTAAACAAAACATTTACGCCGACTCGATTCTCACTGTCACTGACTGATAGACGTTAAGGTTAACTAGTGGTGGCGCCACTTGAAGCACCTCCCAACTCTTGCACTCCTTGCATTCCTCCACTGCAGTGCGCTGGAAATTTTCTCGGAGTACCGCAGCTAGCGAAGACGGAGAAATTCCTCTCCAACAGTAAAGTTTTTCTCTCTCTCTTAACGGACCGCCTGTGTTTCCGCAAAGACGACCAGCTCCATGAATCTCACGACAGCCGCGCCTCGAGCTCCGATTGCTTCGAAGTTGCAGCATTCACGCGTACATTCCGTTCTTCCACAGCGACCGCAGCAAAGTGCCACGGATGCGCGAAATACCAAGCCTTAATTCTTTCAGCATGTTTCCATGAACCCCCTTACCAATTGGAGAAATTCTGCGCCGGAGCACAGGTGATGGACCGTGAGGCGAGCTAGCGCGACCTGCATGCTAGCAACGCCAATGAATCCGCGACACCGTGATCTGCACAAGCGTTCGACCAGGGCCTTACTTTTTGTCTTTACTTCGCAAGAGTAAGCAGATGAACATTCCGTAGTGGTAACTATCGTAACATCGACGCTCAAGAATGTGGTCTCGAGACGTTGTAACGATTTTAATTTTATTTGCCTGCGTAGGTATCAGCGCGCCGCAGATTTGCTATGCCAACTTTCAAAAGTATTTGTGATGTGACAACTTGCATTACCATCTTTTTAGTTTAGTGTAGCCAGGCCCTTGAATGCTATAGTCTAACCACATTATGCTGCGATGATTCTGTTAGAGTGTACAGTTCCTTCACATCTCTCTAACTTGCAATTAAGTTGCTCTTTACAGATCCGAGTTTTCAAAACTTAGTTCAAAACAGAAGTAGTGGATGTTGCTAACGTACACTATTTTATTTGTGTTGTGATGTTTAACAATGTTCCCCAAACCTGTGACAGTGCGCACTATCAAGGGCTATATGTGTGCATTAACGTCACACTATGTTTAAAACTCAGTAGCAAGCTTTTCCTTTCATAAGCAATGCAGTAAACAAAATTAGCAGGGTTATCACCCAAAATGCATTAACTGGACATATTTTCTAGGTTACCATATATGCAAGGAACCTGCAAAGTTTGTGTGCACAAACTCTTGGAACATTTTCCATGTGATGCAAACGAACAACAAACACCATTTGCTGCTCGCTTACATCACATGTACTTGCCCACGCTATGTTGCAAAATGAAAATATAAATCGTAGCCTTTGAACCTCCTTTCTTCTCATATATGTAAACCATAATACACCATCTATGAGACTGCTTTCAAAGTCAAAACTGTAATCCTAATTAGGCCACAAATTGCAATAATGATGCTGACGTAATTTTTAATTCACATTGTTGTGTAGACATGCAACGTGTATACATGAGTAGCAAAATGCATGCCAGTGAGGGGCGAGTGCACGCAAACGAGTGTATGCTTGTGTCACGTGACATTGGTGTGCCATGTGATCTGGTAACAGTAGAGCACAAGACCAGGTAATACGCTAATGAGAACAGGTAATGTCGCTGATGAGAATGACCCATTAACACTATCACATCATGGCCTTACAGGTAAAGCTTAAGTGTCCCCAAAATTTCTTCAAAGAGGAATTGAAAGAGCACTCATGCAACCATCACAAGTTTGTGCTGTTTTTCCCTGTTTCAGCAATTTCTCCCGCAATTTTCCATTTCCTCTGAAAGAGCACTTCATATTCACAGTAGTCTGTTTGTAGATGACTCTGCATTGCATAGACTCATTGACAGTCCAATCGACTGTGTGGTGTTACAGGATGATTTGAATATTGTGTCTGAATGGTGTAAGAAATGGGGGATGTTTATTAACTTGCAGTAATCTGTGTATACGCGAGACACAAAAAAGAAAATAACCGCATGAATTTTCGTATGCGATTAATGGGACACAACTTTCTTCTTCAGTATCAGAGTACAAATATCTCAGCGTATACATAACCTTAAGTTGTAGACGGCATGCCGATTATGTAGCAAGAAAGGGTGTCGCGTTCTTGGTCTTTTAAAGCGTAACATCAAACAATTCTCTTTAGAAGCAAGAGAGTTAGGTTTTCAACACTAATGTTCACCCGGTTATCAAATATGCTTGTGCAGTATGGGACCCTTGGCATAAAATAGATACTGATAAATTAGAGGGGGTACAAAATTTGGGTAATAATTATACCAGGAATTTTAGCGTTTCGTGCACTAAAAACTCGCTGGGATGGCAGACGCTAGAAAAACGCCGATACTGTTTGAGGTTAAAATTTTTTCATAGTATTTACTATTGTAAAACTGGCATAAACCGTGACATGTATATCCAAGCACCAAACTATGTTTCGTTACACTGTGACCATCCATTAAAAGTGAAGTAAATTAATTGCAAATCAGAAATGTGCAAGTGTGCTTTTTTCCCAAGGTCTATAACAGATTGGAATAGGCTTTCTGAAGAGGTGTTAATTGCATCATGTGATTTATTCTCTTAATCTCTGTGAATACTATGGTTGGGCTGTAATGATGTTACGTTCGTGGTTGCATTGTATGTGTAGCAATTTGTTACCTTTTTTTCATTTGCATGATGTGTTATTCCCCCCCCCCCCCCCCCCCCCACATTGTAATGCCACTTGTGGCGCTGTGGGTATTACAATAAATAAATAAACTCAGGGTTGTAGGCACACTTACACTTACGACACCCAGGTGTCCTCCTTTTTTCCTGTTTTCCACATTATAGTCATGCTCACCTAACCTTTCGTTTAAACATCTCCCTGTCTGTCCAATATCAGAGCTGGGCATGGTACTTTGAATAAGTATCTTCGATACCGACACCCGAAAGGATAAAAAATTGTATTTCCAAAACCGACACAAGGTACAGAATAAAAATTGCTTTCCAATACAGATACTCAATACATCAAAGAAGTCCAATATTGTAAAGCTGGTAATATCATTAGCTAAGCTTTCTCCGTTGTTTCTGGAACCGTAGTGTATTCGATTCATCACACTGTTTTTGAAATGTGTGTGTTGTGTCGTGTCGGGTTTTATGGCACATAGGCAGCTAAGACCATCATGCGCCAAGCTCAAGGTATAGAATTGGTTCTCTGTAGAATGTTTAGGAATATGAAAAATCGTCGATGGTGTAGATGGCCTAAAAATATTAAACTGCCTAGTAATAACAGAGAAGAAATCTGGAAATAGCTAATGGCAAAAGCCCCAGAGAAGGTCAGGTAGGCTCAGCAGCTATCCTTGGCTGTGCAAGGATCCTGAGGCTCCCAACCAATGAAATAAAAAGCCTCAGCCTTCTTCTCAGGAATGAGGAAGTGGCTGAGGTGCATCATGTACTAGAGCAAACCAGTGGCTCAAGATTTACAGTTTTTCAGGTACCCCTGCTTTTTTTAAAAAGCTAAAAACGGAATGTATGTTAACGCTGGCATAATCATCTAAGAGCAGTGCTTTGGGAAAGACCGTGAGTAAGCCGGATGGCTGCCCTCACAGTTTATGCAAAGGTGGGGTTCAACATCACAGTTTTTAGCGGGGTGGTCGTGGGAAGCACATTTCGCGCAGGTCTGTTTGCCCCGGCAGCTATGCGAACCGTGGCCGTACCTCTGACATTTGAAGCACCGACGTGGATTTGGTATGTATGGTCTGAGTTTGGGCTTTGTGTAGCCTACTTCGACAGAATCTGGTAGATTGCTACAGGCAAATGTGAGAACAATGTGCTTCATTGGTGTTTCGATGTTGTTGCGCCTTATTTTGATTCTGTAGACATTTGTTATGTTGTCTTCTTTAACCAAGGAGTTCTTCTTATGTTAGGAATTTCAAGTCATCATCTGAAATTACTCCGCGAACAGTGTTCAATGATCAATGCTGGCTGATTGTCACTGGTGTGTCACCAAAGCCTGTTACTCTTGACGACTTCTCATACTGGTGATTGTAAATGACTTCCAACAGATCGCCATTTGCAAGTTTCTTGATTTTGTAGCCTTGTCCAATGCTCTCAGTTAGGGTTCTTGTAATGGTAAAGGGTGACACTAGTCGTGCCGTTATGTCCGCATGCTCACTGTGGACGCACCTCGGAAAGTTGTTTGCGTTCTTTTTGAAAAAAATTTAAGTGACTTCGGAGCGCCCTCGTTTCAGAGGGCAATCGGTTGCAAGAAAAGATGTGGCCATACAATACTTTGTAATAAGAACACAGCACACTACTAATACAGCACACACAGCACACCACAGCACAGCGCAGTAATAAGAGCACAGCGTCACTAACAACCAGCCGAACCGTCCAGGCACAGAACAGAGACCGCGTTCAGTCCAGAGCACGCACGAGCGACCGAGCGTTCGGCGCTCGAGCTTCGGAACTGAGGTTTGCTGCAATGACTGTATTTCATTGTTCAAATTTTTGTAGGTTATACAAAGCTCTGATTTCAGTGTAGGTAGCCTCACTGTCATTAGAACATGGTAAACTCTTCATACAGCTCATCACTAAAATGTCCTCTGTGCCCTTTAAAATACACCTATGCTTGGTGAGGTTTTACAACTAAGCAGGTTCAGCCACAGCTTCCATGTCCAACAACTAGAGAAAGAATGATGCTGATGATTATGATTTTTATGGTGCAATGGCATCTGTGGCCAAAGAGTGCCATGGCACAAGGTATTTTCGATTACTCAAGGTGGGGTCAAAGACCCATTTCCCAAGCATTTCACCCTAAATAAGCCGAGCACCAGGCCAGGGGAAAGCTTGTACCCATTGTGTCACCGGTGGGTACCTGGCAGCGCTGGGGATCCAACCCCGCATGCGAGAGAGAAAGAATGAATGCATGGACAAAATAACAAATGGCTCAATGAGTGAATGAAGAAAGGGAGGGAGGGAGGGAAGGAAGAAAGGAATGAATGAACGAACGAATGAATGAACAAATGATCAAAGGAAGACAGAATGAAAGGAAAAGAAAGACAAGCAGCAGCTGGAGCATATCAGTCCTCAGCGTTTCGTAGACTTGCAGCTTGGTGGCTGGCTATACTTAACGGGTTAGCCCAGTGGAAGCTACAAACTCATTTTATGTTCATCTGCAAGATCTTCATAGTACGTTAGCACAACCTCAGGTAGAAGTAGGCTTGAAGTGTGCAATAAAACAGAACACAAGCAAATAGCAGCATGCGTGTCTTTCTCGATGTCCCATTTTCCACTGATTCACAAGTGTAAATTGGAACACAGTTCAGCAGCCACCGAAGTTTTCAGAGCTACGTGGCTGTTTAAGTTTTTTGTCGAGTTACAGCAGAACAAGTACAATGCAAGATTGCTATCTACACACTTAGGCAGTGCAACTAGCGGCATGCAATACATTGGATAGCTGGCCTTTAGGGAATGCTGGTGTTGGTGGGTTGCATGAAACGGAGGAAAGAACATCACATAAAGTTGCTTGCTGGCGCTGATGAGCTCCTGCATCTGAATGGTTTCGGGGCTCACATCGAATATATAGACTTCTCCAAAAAGCACACCCTGGGCCTTCTGCAACTGCTCTTTGGCCTGTTGCGAAGAGGTGCAGAAAGCTGGTCACACCACTTCCACTATGCTCACATCAGATGCCCACAACAGTCCAGCGAGCAATACAGCCACACCCAGGATGCGCATTTGTATAGGTCTATAGGCCTCCACTGGTTACATGCATGTCAAACACCTGCTCTCTGCATTCATGGAAACGGATCAGAGGGCTCACTGTACATAAGCACACGAGAACTGCACAAGAAGAAATTCAATTATAAACATTTTTGCCGAGCACTACCAAATTTAAAGAATGCCAGGTAGTCACAATTATTTTAGCGCCCTCCTCCATTACGGCACTTCCTTCTTCGTCCCTTCCATCGTGCCGTGGTTTAGATGTCGACAGAACCTTTTGTCCTTGCAAACAACTAAATAGGGTGATATTTAAGAACATTATCTTTGTTGCATTGTTCTTTCTGGACCCCTTAAAGCACCTAAACCCATGTATCCTTCAATGTCTACCTTTTCTTTACTCTCTTTATTTTGGGACTAATCATATTGAAAGTGTTTATGGCAGACAGTTTCAGCATACAGCAAGTCGCTATAAATCTGCCATGTTATTGAAGGCCTGTAATTTTGCATGCCCTTTTATGCATGTATGTCGGGCAGAAAAAGATGGAGGCCAACACACAGTGTTTCTCAGCCCCTTTTGAAGGCAGTTTGGGTTCCCTCCAGATTAAAGGATAGAGAACATCTGTCCTAGGAGAAATGGCCAGCAGATAACCTTTTATAGGCTACTAAACACATAAACATGATACACCGAGACAACAGCGATGCAACCCATTACATAAGTTCATGTTTTTTAAGTATTACCTGCAAGCAAACAAACAGTCTGGACATTAATACAGCCTTCTCTTTATTTTTCATGCAATTGGCATATGGCCACTTTGTAGCTATTGATCCTTTGCCATGTGTATTGTTTCTTGATATGCAATTGATTTTCAAGCAAACATACATTGTTCAGTTCTAAATGATTGAGTAGGGGCCCAGGGCCTGTCAAGACCAATGTTCTTTCCTTCAGCCCGCATCACCCTTTGAGATAAGTAAATCATGGTTTTATTTCTTAAAGTCACTCAGCTATGGTTACAAAAATAACTAAGCATTCCCTACAGTAGTGTTTTGAAGGTAATCCACGCTAAAACACATCAGTCCGCAATGTGGGTCCTCAGGTGACGCTGCAAGGCACACTTCTGGATCGTCGAATAAGGGCACATGCTGCACTTGAACGGCTTCTCCCCGGTGTGCCTGCGCATGTGCCGCTTGTAGTTCCCTGCTTGCGTGAAGGAAGACCAGCACACCCTGCACTTGTACGGTCTCTCACCAGTGTGAGTGCGCGCATGCGTCGTCAGGCTGACTTTGTAGGTTGTGGTATAAGGGCACCGGTCACAGTGGAACACCTTGTCCCTGACGACCTGTTCCCGGTTCATGGAAGAGCAAAGCGCAAGCATTCCAAGTCCACTTCCGTCCGAGGTTTCCTCAGTCTCAAGCATAGCTGAGCTGGATTGAAAATGTGCTCCGTGACCAACCAGGCTCCAGGTTTCTACCGCACCAGCTGCATTAAGTGAAGACAAGGTTAATTTAGCTGTACACATTGCAGCAATCTCAATTCGACAATGCGCAGCACGTTACACACCTCCAATCCAAGCGAGTTGGTCTCGGTAAAGACTACAAGGAAATTTGACTGAACTGGGCAAGAATTAAAAAACTGGTTTGCTGTGGTGAGAACTTGTCATATTTTAGCGTTCATGAGACACTTACTAGCAAAACGAAAACACTTCAATGCTGCAGGTTTCAGCCATAGACACCTAGGCAGAGAATTTACAATAAAAACCATACTGATAATCACGAAGCACCAATCAGTGCATTGTGTTAGGTATAAGGTGTGCAAATAGCACTTTTTCAAAACCGAATCGAATATGAATCAAACAGTGACAAAATCGGCTCAAATAACCTTACACATGTATTTGCTACTTCTGCGAATATTCCTACAAAATGAATAACCATGCGAAAGAGCTATGCGTTACCGGCGGCGCTGCGGTACGGTGCTATAACTTGTGGACCTACATCTATACTTGTCAAAAGATGCAACACTGATCTCTACTTGAAAGTATGCAACACAAGGTCAGTATATTAACTCTATTCCCATCATCTCATACTTATAAGAAAATTAACTCTTGGTATTGGTGACATCAGTGAATAAATTAGCACAACATCTCAGTAGATTAGAGGGGCAAGAGCTAAGTACAAGTCATGGATCCCGAGATCAGGCGCCAAGTCGGGGCGTGCTATTTAGGTAGCCCTGCAGCACTGCCAACTCTTGGAGGGCATATATGAGCATCATTAACAACACCACACAAATAGGCCACATCGCGGCATTAAACATTCCGTTTCACGCAGAACAATCATGACAGCATGGTACGCGGCGTCAGAGTAGGCTGTTCTTCAAACAGCTGCCAAAGAAAACTAAGGCACATTTAGTTTGAACTTCATGCCAGTTACCCAATAACTATTCAATAACTTGGAAACAAATTCAATTTGTTTCAAATAATTTTCTACATCCAACATTTGATTAGTTCAGCAAATCAAATAGGAGGATATTTGATTTGCAATTCAAAAATTTCAAATATTTGGTCATCCCTACTGTTAAGACACAACCATACATTTTTGCAGGAGTACATATCCTCTACAAGCTCTCTAGCAACCCATGCAAGCATTGCCCAGAGTGGTCATAAATGACAAGACAATATAGCATTCTGGAGACAGAGTTGTTTCCACTGTATTCATAAAACGCATCACAAGGCGGGTCCTTCAATAAGTATCGAAAACAAGCGATGGCGAAATTAAGAAACTCAAGAAAAAAATTAAACGGCAATTACACTGGTCGTACTGCGAATGACCAGTGCCAGCTGGTCCACCTCTTGCTTTTGCAAATGTAGCATTTGCTTTCAATGCTGCTGCCACGCACATGTGCGCAGGGACTACGGAACTTTATTTATTGGATGGGGGCGGGGGGGGGGGGGGGGGGGGGGGCAAGACTTTACGCTTGTGTTATTTACTTCATGTTTATTTACATAATGTTTTATATTTTGCTTATGTTTTTTCTTATTTTTCACTGTTGAAAGGTATATCTGTTAGAGGCATATAAAACAAATTGAAATGGGCAGCTTTATAGATGTACGCAGGAGTGATCAATTGCATTAGAAAAGTTTGTGTATAGTCTGTTTAAATTCTGCTAATCATGCTCATGAGCCGGGGTCGGAGTCTACTTCTGTTGGGACATGATTGGTTTAGGTTATCCAAACGAAATGGTTTACAACTGCCTACAAAGCCGACCAGCTCTGCCCCACTGTGCTTTATATTAAAAGCATCCTAGAACTGAAGCATTTTAACCATCAGAAATCTGAGAACAGTCTCCACTTCCCCCTTGTAGACCAAGGGGGTAGTGGGGGAGCTACCACGCACCTTGCGCCACTGTTCCAGGGTCCCTGCATGTGTTTTATGATTGTGTTCCCATTTCGGGAGGGTTACAATGGTTACTTTAGGGTCCAAGAAATGCATTCACATGAACTTCGAGCACCTTGTCATACAGCATCCCAATAGCATTTGTCCTCTGTTACATGCAGCATTCAGAGCAAGACTTTCCACTTCAGCAGCATCCATGGACCTCCAGCAATGAGACTGATGTGCCATGCTACCACTAGCGGCTTTACCATAATAGCTGCAGCTGCTACTGCGCAGAATGCCACACCATGCAGTTTCAGGATGTTAACTTAAGCAGGGTTTCAAGCTGTTTGGCACCATGGTTTTGCGACAAATGCCCCAACCGACAACAACACATACTGTACGGGACACACTCTTGACCACATCCATTCCTTGACTGTGTTAAAAATCTTTGAGAACACCTGTTATCCGGTCTACCTGGACATTTTTGAGGACGCCCATTCTTTGGCCTGGCTGAATAACATCGTGCAGCACACCCATTCTTTAACCTACCAGGATAACAAGTTCTGTAGCCAGCAGCTGCATGTGCAATTTATCAGTGTTTATACAATGCCAATTCCAAAGCCACTCACCACAGAGAAAATCCCTGATACTGCTACCACTGTAAGGATTAGTAGGTTTCAATTATATTCTTATTAACAGAGTAAAACCTCGTTAAACCTGCTTAGGTGATAGTTCCACTTAAGATGTAGTTGCATAGACTCCCCAACTCAATTTCCATTAAAACCTCGTGCATTTGTTGTCCGCTTGTGGCGTAGTGACTATTGCGAACATCTCAGTTAGCGCGTATCTATCGTCGCATACAGGACTGAAGGAATCTTCCATAAAGCAACTATGAACACAAGGAATTGTCATCTGTGTTCCCTAACACACAGGCTGCAACAATGTACAGATATTGACACAACGCAGCACATGACAAGTACACTTGCAGATGCTGACATGTGTGAAGAGAAAGAGAGCACCTTTGTGACCTTGCAGAATGCATCTCTCCCTTCCATTGCAGGCTGTCACACTCTGGCATTCCCACTTCCCCACAACCTCCTCATTCGCAGGCAATGATGTCACGCGACTTGGCTTCTCTGCAGTTTCTGTGGCCGAGACCAGATGCCGCAAGCTTGAATTTTCCTCCTTGCACTGCATGGCTGTGGTTCGACCCCATCTTTCTGATTAGTCTCATTAGGCACTATCATGGATCACGCGATGGTGCTGTCTGAAGTGACATCACTACCCAGTGCATCTCGTATCGGTGCGAAGTTCCGAGTGCTGACGCAGAGAGGCTCGACATAATGCAGAATATCGAGCGGGGAAGAAATCTGTGGTGGTGCGCAAGATTTTCCTTCCACTAGCAATAGCACTGCACCTGTTTGCACAAAAGTGGGGCACAATAGAGATATTCGGACGTGCCTATGCATCATCTGAAAGGAGAAAACATGCAAGCAAAGATTTGTTGGGGATGTAAACTAACGCCTAGTGCATAATCTGAAAAAAAAAAAAAACATTCAAGCAAAAATTCGGTGGGGTGATCAATGTAAACTAATGCCCAATGCATCATCTGAAAGAAGAAAACACATGAGCAAAAATTTGATGTTGATACTTTTTTAAATAATGTTTTGATCTCTTCACACTACATGCACATCACACAAAAGAATGTTAGTCAACAGGGTGAGTCCTCTGGTGACGCTGCAAGGTGTCCTTCTGGGCAGCTGAATAGGGGCACACACTGCACTTGAACGGCCTCTCCCAGGTGTGCCTGAGCATGTGCCACTTGTACTTTCCCATCTGAGTGAAGGCTGCCTGGCACACAGTGCACGTGAACAGCTTTTCCCCAGTGTGAGTGCGTGCATGTGTCTTCAGGTTGAGCTCGGAGGTCGTGGTGTAAGGGCAATGGTCGCATCGGAACACTTCCTTCTTCACGGGCCGATTCCGGGAAGCGGAAGTCTCCTTCCAACTCGAGGAGCAGTGAAGTCCAGACGATCCGGTTCCGCAGCTGCTACTTCCGTCCGTGCTTTTCTCAATTTCGTGTGGAGGAGAATTTGATTGAAGAGGTGTTACAGGCTCGCCGATGCTCCAAGTTCCTGCTGGTGCAGCTGCATTAAGAGGAGATAGGAGCAATTGAACTTCTACGTCAGACAGTTATTTCCAAGACTAAATATTCGCAATGTACCACACCCGAAGCAGAGTATTCAGGCTCTGCAAAGCCAGTCATGCTGGACACAAAAAACTATCAGGGAACCAGACAAGCACCTAAAAAGTGCCACTGAGGTAATTCCCATGTCTATAGGACACCATGGGCCATGTAAATATAACCACAGGAATCATTCAAGAAGAGCCAACTTGCACAACTTCAGTTACTTTAGCTGCTATGAAAGAAGTTTTGGTACGTTAACATCTCTGGTACACAGGCAAAAAAGTTTAAAATGCTCTGTTTTGCTTGCACATGACCATTACATCATTACTTACATCTCTAAGAGAGAAAATGACACTGCTAAAAAAGCTACACAGTGGCACCTTGACGAGCGCTGGCCCCTTCAGCAACATACAATGCGAACATGATAATCAGATGTCGTGATGGTTTAAAAATGAGACAGCTTCACTGTGAACAAGGAGCCCATGAGTACTCTGAAGCATCATCTCGTCGTTGTAATCATTTACTTCAATGCTGGGATGTACAGTACTCACGGATTGAAATAGGACATTCGGAGCGCGTGGCCGTCGCTTCATGGAGCGCCGCCCGTAGACGCTCATGGAACCAAGGTGGTGCATTGTGGTATGGCGTGAGAGGGAGAACATCTACAAAGCAGAATTGTTCCTTCCAGTAGCCAATCAGCCGGCCTGTGGTTTACCACATGCCTGCGTGGCACTGCAAGGCTAGCGCTCCGAATGTCCTATTTCAATCCGTGAGTACTGTACATCCAAAGCCTTCATAAGTGGAAACCACACTAGCACGTTAAAGACTGGAACTGGAGGTTTGCCCCAGTGTGTCCATGCTGAAAGCAAAAAATAAGAGTTTGAAAGACAATAGTAACCACTGATGAACGCACCCTAAGCAGGCGAAAAGCACTGGTAGGGAAACTGCCTGCAAATGCACCATGAAGGGCTAAAATACTTCAAGAATGCCCATGAAGGAATATGACAAACAAGGATTATTTTGAGCAATAAAATTACTCCACCAGACTCGCGCATGCGTGCAACGCACTTTCATCAACGTTATTTGAAACAGTTTTAAATGGTCTTGACAGAACTACTTTGCACATATTGTAAATTGTACACATTGTACATATAGGATTCAAGCAGGAGACTTTTCTGGTAATTTGTTTCGGTTCTCCTACTCTAACCCTGGAACATCCAAACTACCCCAAACAACATCAACCGCACAAGAGGTAACCTGCCCCCAGTATATGCCCAGGGACTTTGCTCTGCAACTCAATGAAGAAAAGTCATCATTGACCGCTTCCCCACAGTGCGACGTGACTCACAGCCTTAACCCCCCACGCCTTTCGCATCACATCACAGCTTTCATTCTTTTGACCACCTCCTCCCCTCCATGCTTACTTAAAGACGCTAGCTACTGCCTCCAGTCACCCTTGATGAAGGAGCCGAGCCGGCTTCGAAACGTTGGGTTTCAAATTAAAGTTTTTTGATTGGAGATGTGCAGAGTTTATTATAAGAGTCATTTCATTGTGAACCTCTCTGGCTTAATTAGACTTCAAAAGATGCACTTTTTGGAAGAGAGTTCATTCGTTGTGGAAGCGTAAGTGTTCGTGGACCAGAAATCAGACGGCCATTTCATGCACCCTTGCAGGCCTGGGTTCGTACACAGCGAACTTGCGAACCTGAAACGGTGGAACGTAGAAAAAGAAGACACTGTGACAACAAAGATAAAAACCACCACTGTAGCAAGAAGTAAGCAGTTTTTCAGCCAAACATTGGTCAAGATTGCTGTTCCCCTAGTGTAAGCAGATTTATGCTACCGTTACATTACAAGAATCGTTATTTGAAATGAATTAAATAGCCATGTGATGTCATTACCAGGCTGCTACGGGAGATCACCTGACGTTATTGAATTCAAATGACATATCCCAACGGAGCGAGTTCAGCGAACGCATTCGAATTCAATCCAAATGCTTACTCTCCACCTTAGGTCAGCAGTGAAAACAAACACCATGATAACATAGGCCTTCGAAGAAATAAATGTCACTACTTTTTGCATTAAATAACACTAAAATAAGCTTTTGCTAGAAGCTAGCAACACTGCACGCTGTCAGAGGGAGCTGTTACACATGGGTGCCACTGTGCGCAGTGCATTCTCTTGCACAAGCTACTTGCACACAGTTGCCTTGCCAGCTGGATATCTGACATGTTTGTGGTTGCCCTGCATGTTAAGTAAAGGGTTTCACCTAATAAATGTCAGTATCTTCCCTCCCTAATGTTTTTATTCACATTGACTGGATTCTTTCTGGTCTCGAGCCCTGTCTTAAAATGGATAGACACTGTGGGAGTGTTGTAAAATGTATAGCTTTTAAATAAACATAAAATGTCTAAATGGATTCAAAACCATCGTATTACAACTTTAATACTGCACATATTTCTTTTCATTAGTCGCATTTTACCCTTCAGCCGCCATTGCTATCACGTGTGAATGACATTATTTTTACAGTACAGCACTGAAAAGGATATTCACTGCAATGGGTCTTGTTTCATATGGCATTAAATCTTCCCAGTATGGTGGGATATTAGAACCATATGCAACATTTATGAATACAGTTGAATCCCGGCACAACGAATTCCACTTCAACGAAATTTTCACCACAACGAAGTATTTTTCATTCCCCGCGAAATCCCCATAGGAGTGAATGTATTAAAATTCCCTCGAAAACGAATTATTTTGTGAGCACGCATTCGCTTCTACGAATTTTTCGCGAGCCTTCACCGGTCAGTGGCCCGCCTTTCTTCAAAAGTTGGGTGCTGTACGAGATTATTCCCTGCTAAAGCAGTGGCTTGGAGCACCTAAATAATGCACAGAATGTATGTTTACTACATTTTCATGTATTCTTTATGAAAAAATTTGGTTGGGAGTCGTTTATTCGTCGTAGGGAAGCAGCGAGGGGACTTGCTGGCGCCGTGCGAAGGCCGAGAGTCACGTGATGCCGCTGCTGGCAGTGAAACGCAAACGGGCTAAGCTCACAGATTTCTGGCAATAAAACTGTTTTGCTGGAGTTATTGCCTTGCATTTTTGGTTAATTTCTCGACAGCGAAATTTCGCGACAACGAAATTTCTCGTGCTTCCCGTCGATTTCGTTGTAGCGGGATTCAACTGTACAGCGCAGTGCACTACTATGTTGTTTTAACTGCCTTTTTGATGCGACAACAAAAATGCTGTCCTTGAATATAGGTTATCTCAAATTTTCAGAAATAACGTAGCCAACTGTAATTAAAAATTTGCGGGTGCATATTGCAATACTGCAGCTGCACCCATGAACAATAGCTGACTGGAACAAAAGTAGGCTCTCAATTTCGTTTACACAAAGAGCATATGTCATTCAAAACACTAGTTAAGTTGGCCACCTGGTGGAGGTTTGGTAAATCCGGACTTCAGCCGTACATTTCATCTCCATCCCACATGCCATAGGACATGTCCTGACAACAACAGCAAAAAAGAAACGGTTAAGAAATTCTTAAGTGGTTCATTCGTTTAACACTCACACTGAGGCAAAAAAAAAAGCTCGCAAGACATAGGGTGGATTTACATGAAGAATTGAACCGCAGATCTCGAGGATGAAACTGTACATCACGTGGCTCGATGCCACGGATTCAGGCTGAACTCCTGTCCGCAGACAATGCCGACAGAAAAAAGAGGGAACTTTTTCACTTTGGGATCTGTTTTCATCCACTGTATGCTTTCAGCATACAGATGGTCCTCTAACATGATGCAACATCACTGATTCGTCCATGACCTCACCCATTGTGTGAATCTACCTTTAGGAACAAAAAGCCCCTGAAGTAGACACACCACAGACGTATTGGAGACTAACAAAAAGGGTTTAACTTAAGGACAGTGCAGCGAGCCATGCAAAGAAAAATGACAGGTGTAATGTTAGGAGACAGGAAGAGGACAGTGGGTCAGGGATCAAACATGGTTATTGACATCCTAGTCAAAATCAAGAGAAAGAAATGGGCTTGGGCAGGGCGCATAATGCGGAGGCAAGATAACCGATGCTCCCTAAGTGTAACAGACTGGATTCCAATGGAAGGGAAGAAGTTTGCGGCAATAGGGTGGCCGCAGCTGGCACGGGACAGGGTTAATTGAAGAGACATGAGAGAGGCCTCTGTCCTGCAGTGGGCATAGTCAGGCTGATGATTAATGTCAACAACGAAGGCACATTTCTCCAACTAAGCACTATGCTGCTGACAGTGTGCAGGGACTGGTCAAGGCTTCTAATACCTGCCGGTGCACAGCACATTCTCTGGCTAATACTTCAATTCTGTGACACGCAATCTAAACACACAGCTGTTCTCTTCAGATGCTGGAATCAGCTTTTTTCCTCTGCTCCCTTCCGATCTTCAGCACAGTTATAGCAGCCTGCAAAGTGGCAGAGGTGAGGGGACAGTGCACCTGCACACCATGCACTGTCTAGGGCATGCGAGGGTGGGTGGTCCTAGTTCACTTGTTCATGGGGTCATGCATAACTCACCATAGCCCTGTACACTGCATACATCCCTGCTGGCAGCAGACCTGCAAATATGCTGTTTTTTTCTCCTAGTAGATCAGCCCAAAGTGCATTGACACAGGAACAGGTGCACCGAAGGCAAGAACTGCGCTTTTATATAAGCACTATCAGCCTTTATAAGGCCAGTCACGCTTACTTATGTACACCCAATGCACATGGACAATGATACTTTTATCACAGAGTGTGCGAAGGTGACAACTTGTTGTACAAGAAGCAAGACGTGTTAAAATACTGAAAACCAAAACAGGTACTGGGATTATATTGTCACGTAGTGGTGACTGCAGTCCAGAGAGCAGGAAAACAGCGAAAATGGCTTCTAAGCAGAATTCTTTAATTTGGGCTGACTTGCACCTGCAAAGAACTGAATGACTCGGCAGCGGCATAGCAACAAGCGTGCTCGGTAGTCGTAGAACAGACTGCCCACCACTCTCGGCCATGCTCAATTTAAAGCTGTTAGTGAACTTTAGAGATAAAGCGTGCAAAGTTACTACAACATTCTGGAACAACTTAGAATTGGCTCCGCCTAGATGCGATCAATCGAGAGAAATCTGGTCGAGACTTGCATTACAAAAAAGCGATCACAAAATTTGAAGAATAAACAATCACTACAAGGATTCGCAGTAATATTCTAGATTTACTGTTCTGACGATTCATTCTTCAGCTTCTTTAGCAATTGTCACTGCCACCTCACATACTGCAGCTGGCAAACTACATTACTTGCTTGCTGTCACTCTTGGTACGGTATGGCATGTGGGATTGGTATGTTTAACGCAAAGCCAATTGTGTGCAGATATTTTGGTGTTCATCAGGAACCATGTGAAATGTTTTTTCTCGCGATTCCTTGTTTTGCAAAACAACGATTGACTAAACCATTACAGTACAGCACAACTAATACATGGAACTCATACACTCACCTTCGGACGGACACCGTGGACTCATGCTTGTATGCCCAGCCATCAAGAGTGTCCCACGAGTGATCAAAGTGAATGGTTTGGTCCGGTTTATGGGGTTTAACGTTCCAAACCGACTAAGGCTATGAGGGACCCTGTTGTGAAGGGTTCCGGATAATTTCGACCACCTGCGGTTCTTTAATATACACAGGCCCCTAGCAGTTTGCCTCCATCAAAATGTGACCGCCACGGCCATGACCGAATCCGCACCTTTCGGGTCAGCAGCCGAGCACCACGACCACTGAGCCTCCACAGCGGCTGGTAAAGGTGAATGGGTAATGGCAAAGTTTCGTAATGAAAATTTGGTGCAATGTATAGAATCTATGAGAGGCACAATACAAGAGATTTGATGTGAAATGCTGTTACGGTCCCCCAGTGTGGATATGCGCCATCTTTTGATAGGCTAACAACAACAACATCAATACTGTACAAAGAGTGGAAACAGTCCTGTGACACAGCACTTTAAAAAATGTTACCATCTTAATAATGTTCAGAAAACAGCAACATGTTTAATTCGATTGTTAACCTAATCGTTAGAAGAGAGCAAAGGCTATTTGTTAATTTCTAACAAACAAATTTCTAACACTCCAATGTAGCATGCAACATTACTGCACCTTACACAATTTCATACTATTTTAATGTTTGCTGTCAAACCGAACAGTTGTGCTTCTACTGTGGTAATGTAACAAGTACTTCTGCATCCCAGTGGGTGCGCCGGCCAGTGCTGCCATCTATGAAGCAAAAAGTCGAAAATCTGCTGGCTTGTTTCGGTCAGGGTCCTTTGATAATGGCGCCCTTTGATAAGGTCCTAAATTTGATAAGAGCTCTGCCGACCGGTACTATGCACCGTCTTGTATGCTCCGTCTCGCAATACAGTGGCAGCGGAGTGGAAGCTATGAACGCCAGACGACAGTTTCTAAGATCATGGGGTTGCTACGCGAGCGCGTAAACTCGTGAAAGCAGTCGCTTCGCGCCCGCAAATCCGACTTCACATCCAAATGCGAGCAACTTTAACGGCCCCGTAAATGCTGCGCGTTCAGTGCGCTTTGAGAAATGCTAGAGACAAACGTTGATTTTTTTTTTTTCAGCATTCCACAACGCCTGAATGACTACAAGCCTTGACTACGCGCGGCTCAGTCAAAACACGCTGACAGACATGCAGACGATACCTGTGGAAGATGAACGCCTCCGCCGGTTTGCGCGACCTCGGCGCTCAGAGTTGGTAAACACGTCCATGAGTACAGATTAATAAAGCATAAGTACACCATAGCGTAGTGAATAACATTACGCAAACAGTCTTCGATAAGTCGCCTTCAAAAACACCGTTACATCGCCGAATACCACAGGCAGTAAACACCGCACCTTTCCGTACACACGATGGGCATTGTTTCAGCCATGCCGTAGGCTGTAACGTTTAGTTGCAGCCTTTGTTTTTGTTGAAGAAGTAGTTTTTTATAAATATCTGTGATAAAATATATTTAATACTTCCGTATTTGCGGTTCAGAAAAGACCGTTAGCGCCAGTTAGCGCTTTATGCACAACATGAATTGGTATGGACGGCTGAAACCGTCTGCATAACAGTATGTATAATTACTTAGTTAACTTGTAATTACGCGCAAAATAACATATAATTTTAATTACTGGCATTTATTACAAGTTGAGCATTAATATTCTTCTAAATGTAGTACCCCTAACAAACATGCATGTGGCGCGACTGAATTGACAATCGGCTGCGCGTTTGCGGAATCTGACCGATAAAACCTAATGCAATCGGGATGCTTTCTGCAAAGCAAGGGGAGTTTCCTCGGATGTAGCTTTCACACTGACGGTGCAGGCTAGCCATTGAAGGTGTACCTGAGGCACCGGTGATGTCTGCGTACGAAGAAGCGGCCCAGATCTTCCGCAGACAGTTCACCTTCCAAGGTTCGTCTGCATGGCGACCACCCGACCCGAGTCGCATCTGCTCCGAGGCGGACGTCAGCTGGACGCTGCCGCGCCTCCAGCAGATGAAAGCTGAACTGAACGCTACGAAGAGCCTGCTGAACAACATGGAGCCAATCGAATGGCGCCGGCATACTACATGGACCAACCGGGCCAGCAACGTCATGCACCAGGTGCGTCAGTCCGCCGCTCCGGAACTGCTCACTCAAGCGTGGTGCAAGTTCTACCAGCTGCTCCACGACTACGACCTCGCGAGGGCCGACCCGTTGAGGTCTTTCCACTTGTGTGAGGCACCTGGGGCTTTCATCCTGGCCCTCCAGCACTACCTACACTCGGATGACGACCGCGGAAGTGACAACTGGACGTGGTTCGCCAACACGTTGAACCCGTACTACGAAGGGAACGACTTCAAGTCAACCGTCACCGA
Source organism: Amblyomma americanum (assembly GCF_052857255.1). Classification (NCBI taxonomy): domain Eukaryota; kingdom Metazoa; phylum Arthropoda; class Arachnida; order Ixodida; family Ixodidae; genus Amblyomma; species Amblyomma americanum. The sequence continues at coordinate 15,809,320 of NC_135504.1, forward strand.
CGATCGACTCATATTCGCGACGCTCAGGCAGTGGTACTTCGGCCAGGACCAGACGGGAGACGTCATGTCGCCTGAATTCCGCGTCGAGCGCTTCCTGGAGACCAGGGGAGAGGGGACAGCTAACGAGTTCGACCTGGTCACCGCAGACGGGAGCGTCGACTGTCAGGACGACCCCGCCGAGCAGGAGGCGACCGTCGCGCCGCTGCACGCCGCAGAGGTAGTGGCGGCGCTCAAGTTGCTCGCAGACGGCGGGAACCTGGTGCTCAAGATGTTCACCTTCTTCGAGCGGCCGTCCGTCTGTCTGCTCTACTTGCTCAACTGCGCCTTCCGACACGTGCACGTCAAGAAGCCCGTGTGCAGCAAGCCCGGCAACTCAGAGGTCTACGTCGTCTGCACGTCCTTCCGCAAGGAGGCGCTCACTAACGCCCATGTGGCGGCGCTGTCGAAGCTTGTCGAAGACAGACGGGCCTTCTGTCTGTCCCACCTCGAAGATCTGCCCGACAACTTTGTGGCGCAGGTCGAGAGCTGTGCGCAGTACTTCAAGGAACTCCAGGAGAAGACCATTCGCGAGAACATCGACTGGTTCCAAAATGACATGGACGGCTATATCTGTAAGCAGTTGCAAAGTGTTAAGGAGACCGTGGCGTCGCTGTATGTCCAGCGCTACGGGTGCAGGCAAGTGGTGCAGGCGCCGCTACCCCTGTCAGAGGGAAACTTGTTCCTACGCTTCCGTGGATGGAACGTGGCCAGTTTTGCCGAGCGCAACAGCCGCAGCGACTGGTGGAAAGAGCACACTGAAGAGCTGCGCAAGCTGCTTGGATCAATCAAGTACACTGCCCTGCATAAGCCAGTCTATCACCGAGCACCGTCAGACAGGGCTGGTCCATGTGCATCTTGGATTTGCACCGGTCGACGCTATGGGAAGGTTCCTGGCCTGTCGAAGTTCTGCTCACCAGCCCTCCTGGACTTGGCCTTGATGCTTGGACTTGCAGACTCCATCAGCTCAGACAGCGATCTCATCGAGGGACTTGATGCATCGAACATCTCTTTTGTGGAGTGTTGGGAGGACAATGCGAAGTCTGCTGCAGACATCTCAAGGGCAGTGTCCCAGCTGGAGTTTGGAACGCAACTGCTGGTCAAGTTCCGAGAGACGCTCAGTCGGTTTTCAGCTGGAGTGCTCTACCTGCTCAGCTGCCTCTTCAAGACGACGCTGGTAACATTCTCAGAAGTACCTGGAACATGGCCACTCTGGACCTTTTCAGATGTGGATGTTGAGCGTGCAGACATACTCCTAGAGTACTTTGCAGAAATAGCAGCCGTAGAAGTGGACCACTCGTCGACGGTTCTGGAAGTCGTTCCATTGCCAATGCTGTGCCACTCGAAGTTCAGCAAGTTCCTCAAGTCTGTCAACGACAGTGTGCTGCACAAGTTTGTGTCTGCTGTCCTGGCTGCTACTGATGGTAGTAATTGAAGTATGGAACAGCTGCCAAGCGTATGACCTGTAGACTATGTCAGCAGTTTGTGTGAGTGTAAACTTTATACCTTCAGCAAGCATCGGGCAATACATTCATATGGCATTATCATTTTCATCCACTTTATTAGCAGAGACATGTTACCATGATGTTTATGTATGTGTGTGTGTGTGTGTGTCCCTGTGTTCCGTGAATCGCGAATAAAACAATCTTTGCATGACCAGAGTTGGTTGTGTGATAATCTCGGTTCGTCTGTGACTAGTGAAAGAAACAGGCTGTTACAAAACTGTAGCGAAGCGTTCCCTGAGAATGCGACTTCATTGTAAAAACTGTTTATTAGGCACTGTTCTTCAATACACCATGAAAGAAGTAGCCTTTGTGTGTGTAGAGAACCTAACTTTTCACCATAAAGCAAACTCCACAAGAGCTGAAAAGAAACTCGGATGGAGCCAACCCTGAAGCACATTTCACTTTTTTTTTTTGCACTGTTCTTAGGTGTTCACTGACTGCACCAGCTTCGAATTCTTCACAGAGGTGTCAACGAAAACGGGAAAATCGCAACTATGTACACGAGTGTCTCAAAGGATCTTATTTACATAATGCACAGAGGCACGGTCCAGGGGCCATCATTTTGGGAGAGGGGAAAATTTGTTTTCCAAATGTACGATTAAATTTCTACAACACGGGGCTTTGTCAGAAATGAACGGCTCTTCGCAACAGCTGGCTTCGGCATTGCAAGAGCTCCAAATCCACTCGACTGGCCGGCAAAAGAAGAACTACCTGCCGGTCTTCCCACTGTCTTTGTAGTAGCCTTCCAGGGATTCCTCGCAGCCGCCTTTCTCTTAGCTGCCGCTTGCCTTCCAAACTTGTTTTGTGACTTTCCACCGTAACCCCCCTTCTTTCGGGGGAATGTGCACGGGCGCTTCCCCGTCGAACCGCCACCAGATCCTGACCATGTTTTACGTTTGCGATACGTGGTAGTGCTTGCTGTGCTGGTGGACGCAGCGGCAAAGTCTGGAGGTGGCTTCGGGTTCTGGAAGTCACTTTCGGCTTCATTTTCTGCGTCCGCCATCTCTGCTTCAATCACCATTTTTTCGGCCGCGTAACGTTCTGTGACTTCCAGCAGCTGGGCACCATACTAGAGGACAACAAGGGACGACAACAACAACAAAAAAAAAAAAGAAATTAATACGTTCGCACAAGTAAAAGAAAATATTCACAATGCAACACTTCTTTCAATACAGCACTGGATTTAATGCCACGTCTGCCTCTCACGCTACCGTGTTGGGTCACTTGCACGATGGGCACATTTACAAATGTGTGATAGACACAATGAATAAGCCCCTTATTTTGCTTGTCAAAATGTGAACATTTTCTAATATATTACCCCGCATAACAAGTTTTTCCAAGGTCTCTGCTCATTTTCATTATTATTCGGAAAAAGTGTGTTCATTACACGAGTAAGTACAGTATAATTACCGTAATAATACAATTATAATTACAGTATAAGTAGTATGAATACAGCAGTCTCAGAAAGCACTGCACAAGAGGAAGCAATAATAAATTAGCTATGCTTCTAAACAGAAGCTTCCATACTAATATTTGAAGTCGAGGTTGGGCCATGCTTCATCCAACTATCCACACAGTAGCCTCTAAACTTGGCACACAAAGACAACTTTTACTTTTTAACATGACAGCTGCAACCCCAGAGTCAGTGAGTAAACAAAAGCAGCTAGTCCACCTGCCACCTAGGTCACGTGACTTTGTGACATCATCATAACCTGCCCACCGTGGCAGGCAGCAGTTAAATTAGTGACCGTTTGCGAGAGGTTAACCTGGGTCTCACAAGCGATTCAATTTGCGATTCAATTTTACGTAAAACAAGCCCTTGTGCACTTATATAATAATGTTATGTAACTTTTTGCCAAGAGCTTTCAATGATTTTTGCTACAGGAAACTTGCTAGAACACATGCCATTGGCTTGTCTTGGCATCAAGCTACGCAATAAAGGCAAAATTATTATCCTGTCTATCATAGAAGCTGAGTTACAGGGTTTTAAAGTTGCCACTTCACAAACGGGAAGAGAAACTTATATTCGTGACGATTTCAAAATTCTATAACTCACCTTCTACAGCAGGCAGGATGATAATTTTACCCTTACTGCATAGCTTGATATTAAGAGAAACCAATGGAATGGAATCTAGCAAGTTCCCTGCAGGAGAATTTCTTTTAAACTCTTGGCAAAAAGTTACATAACATATTGCATAAGTGCACAAGGACCTGTTGGACATAAAAGTTAAAATGCATATTTGGAATCAGCATGCAAAAATACATGTTCTCTGAAGATTTCATAACTGTGACTTCATTAATAAAAATTCATTTCTAAGACCCTCTTCCACCTTTAAGGAAGAGAATAGTGTCTGTGTCTAACAAACATCACTCACCATACACCCGCTGTCAAAAGATTATGGAACACTACTCTTAACACCCAAGGTGCACTGCTAGAGGTTTAACGGCGCAGAGTGTAAGTTGCGTGCCTAGAATAAGGCTGTATAGTATATCTATCCCCATATATCTGTTCCCTGCAAGCGCATGCATGTAACTTGAAACTAATCACAGTGGTACCATACACATAATGAATGCACTCTTTTACCTGAGAAAACGGCACTAATTTTGAAAGCGTGTTCATTATGCGTAGTAATTTGGTAAGAAATCAAACTATTCTCGAATATTAACAACTAGTACAGTGTAGGAGATGCACTTATTATGCAAGTAAATAAAGCTATAGGAAGCAATCATGACAGCATGCACCCAATCCACTTACAGTGCTGCCACTGTACGAACATAGGTACAAACTTACCTTGTCAACAAGCGCCTTCGTCATGTGCGGAACCTGCAGCATGGCCTCTGCAGTTGTCGGCAGAGTATCCGCAATGCCGCGGAGTGCGTCAATGTGGATAACGTTGCTGTAGTGCGTGTTCTTGGCCAGTGCCAGCGCCTTGACGATCGACACCAGTTCCAGGTGGCACGCTTCGATGAGCTTGGTGATCTCCGGATTGAGTCTGCTTGGCTCAGCCGCGGCTTCCTCAGCGGCACGCGCGGCCGACTCGGAGGGCCGCGACTTCTTCTCGATGGCAAGCGTGATGCGGCTGGAGCCGGACAGGAGCTGGGGCAACTTGGCGCCAGGACGGAGATAGGACATGGCCATATCCAGGTGGTTCATGGTGATGGCCTCCTTGAGGTAGCCATCAAGCACGAGTCGCCGGATCAGGCGGTTGGCGTCATTGCGGTGGTAGCCTTTTCCGCGCCCATGTAGAGGAAGTGTGTCGCATTTGAGGTCTTTCGTCTTCTTGTTGACGGCACCCTTGAAGATGTCCACCAGCTGTGTGAAAATAGCACATAGAGAGATTCAATTGGTGGGTGATAGAGAGGTGAAGCAGAAGCACAAATTATCTGGGGAAAAACTTGCTGCTGCTGTGAGCACAAGATGTTCGAATCAGCGTAAGATCTACCACAAAACTGCTGGTTGCAGCTTGAGTCAGCAATGAATCAGCAGTCGAACCACCAACCAACACATAACATAAGTGTATATAGGGGCTGTTTGTGAAGTCCATGCTGTTTACCATGGGAATGGGCAGGCACTACTATGTGCGGGCCAAGCACCTCATGGCTCGCTCCAAATAAAGACGCTTCCTTTGTAACTTCAGCGTTCCTCCTTGAAGCACACTGCAACGTGTTCTCGCAGGGAATGGCAACAGGTTGCACCGCGTCACTCTACACCACTGAAGAGCGTTCATTAAGAGCAATAGTTAAGAGGACTTGCGCAACAAAGCCGCAATGCTTCGCACTGCACTTGAGAACAGCTTAAGTGTTGTCCAAGTTTTCTGCCTCAATTTATTGCAAAATCAACCTGCGCTCAAATTTCGCATTAGAAAGTACTGCAATTGTCAGTTGATTTTTTTTTCTTTTGTATAATCACCGGTGGCATAGTTTGACTGTGGCAAAAATTTGTTTTCTCACTCCTTTATCCCGTTGTCGTAAATGCCTCTACTGACAGACACACATGCACACCTTCGTTAAGTGATACCACATTTACTCGAGTAATTTCCCCACATTTATTCCAAAAATTCAGGCTCTAAAAAGGAGCTGCCAAATTTCACGGAGATTTCGTGAACAAGTCCCGAAAAAGCTCTACAAATGTCGTAATGCTCAATGTACATGATCTATTGCCATGTATAGGCTGACCCCGCAACTCGTGCCTCTCTCTGGCCAAAAGAAAGTTGACTCAAATACAAGTTGCACAAACCCCACCCTGCCCCATATTATGTAGTCCATCGCAGGATGATATGACAGTGTATGCACAGCTCAAAGCAATAAATGCAGGATGATACAGTCGCAATGCCTACAGTCAGAGGCGAAAGGAAATATAAGGCAATAAAATGGCACCCTCGCACACGGCCTAGCTGTCTAGCAGCATACCGAACAGCCAACAGTCGAGTAGTTTTTGGATTCTGGCATGAAGCACACTCCAGAGGCTAATGAAAGTTTGCCCTCACAGCAGATCAAGGTAATCAAGGCACGCTGGTTCTTGCACCCAAATCTAGCACTCTGACCCAAAAAAGCCGGTCATGTTTGCCCTTCGCACTATGCAGCAAAGATACAACTCCGCTTTGGCTTTGCCTTGCCAGTGTCATCTTCCTTAGAGTGGCATCCCCTCATCACTCACTCACTTTCCGCACTTTCACGTGGCAATGTAGACGTGTCTATATTCCCAAGTCTGCCCTGCACACACCCACGTGCATGCTGGTGTGCTTGCGCAGCAGGAAACGCAAAATATGCTAGATAATGTTTCTTTATTTTTATAATTAGGGGTGAACAAATTACACGAGTAAATACGGTATTCTATAACCGTAGAGCCTGTGAGGTATACGAATAAATAAATATAGAAAAACTATGCAGATGCTTAAGTAAGAGTGCAACGTGACAGCGGTGTGTTCTCGACCCATCACTAACACTGGTGGCTGGAGCCCTTGGACACACACGTCCACACTCGAGCAGAAGCAGCCAAATTGTGCTGGGGCCACCGCATCTTGACGTTCCCTTGGCTATTGTACTGTCCAAAGTGGCCACTTGTCCGAATTTGGGCTTTCATGTGCAGATGCCCATGTGCTCTTGATTTTAAACTGACTTGCGCACAGATGGAAGTCGAAGACGACATCATCCAAAGCATGGTGCAAGAGACTGGCAATTTAACATGGGGGATGTTAGGCTGCGGTGATGGCGTTAGTGGTCGAATGCAGTGGTCAGTGAAGCAGATCTGTTCATGCTGCCGCAGGTTCGAAGCCCACAAGCACTTGTTACTCCACCGCCCCGTGCAAGCAAGCACAGTTTTCATCTCCCATACATTTTCCATCTGTCCCAAGTATCTTTTCAATTCCTATGCTTTATACCTTTCCTCTAGGCGAGAGGGACAAGGCAAAGATATTGAGTGAAAAATGTTCCAGCAAGGAGTACACCGCACTTCACACATATCCTGTGCACAAAACCACAATATTGTGAACGTCATGCCTCACGATGACTCGGTGAAGATTTTAACGGCAAAGCTATGTGCGAACTGCCGCACTTGGTTAGCGCTTCTATACTCTTCAGGAATATGTGGCGCTCTGCAACAGTGAGACTGAAATTTGACCGGCTCTGCCTAGAAGTGTAAAAGAATTTTATGTTTATACAGTGTCTATGTTTGTTATATGTTTGCACAGCCTTTTACAATTTTGCAAAGTGTAGACTTGGCAAGTAATAAAGCGTACATTAAGCGAAGTCAGGCCATTATGAACCACCCTGAAAAATACAGGAGTTGTCTACGCAACAAACAAGCAAAGCAGACATTCACAGCTAAGCCCGCCCTTGCTCCCTTCAAGCATATCAACTGTTATGACGTGAGTCCTTTCCTCGGATTCCCTTTCCCTTACTCGTGCATATAAGAAATGTCCACCCCAATAAAGTTGGCTCTTTGCCTCGCTGGCATTCCCAAGTGCAGGTGTCAGTTCACTTCACCAATGTCTGTGCTACTGCTTTAATTTTTGCTGGTTACATAATGGTAGTACCCATCAAACAACTAAGGTTCAAGCATTCTCACTGCTCAGTCATCCCACCTTGCCAATTAATAGGCAATGCAGAAAAGAACGACACAGTTTACAGCAAACTAAACACAAGCAACCAAAATGGGTGTCAGCAAGGTTGCCTTAGTCGCACCTGATTAACGGTGACATTCAGGCGCTGCCGGTTCAAGGTCTCCACACATCGAGCCACTTCTTGAGCATCCTCAGTGACGTCCGTCATGACCCAGCGCGTTTCTGCTTGGCAGTTGTCGCAGGCAAAGCGGCGATTCTGCCGGCAGAACTCGCGGTTGAAATTTTCCCCGAAATAGTGCAGAACCTGCAAGAAGAAAGCCCATAACAAAGGAAATTAGGCATGTGACTTGGATCTTCTGGCGAAACAGCTCTTGTCATAAAGATCCTATTTGCAGTCAGCAGCTCCTGCCATAAAGATCCTATTTGCACAATCAGCAATGTTTATCATAAAGATCCTATTATCACAATCTCAAATGTTCGAAGAGAAAGTTCCTTGCTGCAGGTACGTATCATTTCTCTAGTTAAAGAATAGCTTGATTCTCAGCTGGTTAGTTGAGATGCTCATAAGGGGGACGCAGCTTACAGAAAAAAACAATCTTTTTATTTCTTGATGGTTTGCAAAGAATTTTTGACCTTATGAGAAATAATGTATTCACTTCTCTCACAAAATTTGAGCATTATATCTGATGAACATCGTTTTCTATTACTTAGTTTTCCTTTGAATCTTGTGAAGAGCCAACAGAGCTAACAAAATGTTGCAGAAGATTGGTTTGACATTCATTATGTTCCTATAGGCATGCTACAGGTCAAGACATACTTATAATACTTTGTTAGCAAAACGCAAATTTTCAGTTTTGATTTTTTTGCGACACAGTGCCCACTGACACATCAAGACTAAGAAAAAAATTTCTTGCAAAAAATTTAAAATATTTGAAAAACAGAGAATGTCTTGACGTGTATATAGCCCTAGGAGAGAAAAAAACAAACAAACAAACGGAATCAAGATAGATAAAACAGTCAAGGAGAAATCTCCACAAGGTATGGATCTAGTCAGAAAATAAGAACATAGAAAAACTCCCAATTGGCTGAATGTTTACCAATATGTAATAATTTTAGGTTACATCCCAGTGGATTTAAGCAACGAAACTTCGAAACATCATAGGAAACGAGACGTACGAGCAGATAAAATGATTTTTAAAAAATTTTAGCCATTATTCATGATTTGAAAGCCACATCCCTCCCCGCTAAAAACACGGCTTGAACAGTTCAACATGAATGAGGTACAAACAATGATGGAGCAAACTGCTGCACTAACAACTGAATGGTTTTATTCTTTGCCATGAACCAATTTTTGATGCCCTATAATCCAAACAGAAAAGGATTAAAATTTGTTAGAACTACACAGAGCTGGAATTAGTGAGAGCCTTTTTAATGCATTTGATGTCAACTAGTAGTACCAAGGCATCTATTCAAATAAACATGGTTGTTTGAATTAAGCAAGTTCATATGAATAAACCCACCCATCGCTTTTGTCGTTGACAATTTTTTGTTTTTTAAACTTAGTGTAAAAAATGTGCGCCTGACCTTCAAGGCCGATGTTCATCATGTTAACTTTATCTCGGCGCATTTGGTCAGTGCCGTTGACTACCACAAAATCATCGGATCGAGCTGTGATGCAGCAGACTTCTTCTGAAGCGAACAATTCTAAACCCTGCTGACATGAACGCGGGTGACGCGGGGATGCAACTTGTTGACCATGGGCTTTTGTTGGTGACACACCGAAGGACGGGCAAACAGACAGGTGAACAGGCGGGCAAACTTTTTCCTCACATAATGAACCCTCCTGCCAAATTGATGTCAACGTTTCTGGAAAAAAAAGTGGGTTCGTTAAGCAAGTAAATAGGGTATACCACGTGCTCAAGGCAGAGTGCAAGCATACAGTCTCTGGCTAGTTGGGCACCTAGAACACCAAAGCAAATTCGAACTTCAACAGACCAAAAATTTTTGTTTGAATTAGATGCCTTAATATGACCCAAGACCAAACGTGATTTGCTTTGTGGATATCTATGCATACAAAAATGTATTTTGGTATTCAACCATAAGTCTCCAATGCATGTGCCGGAATAAAAAATTATCATTTTGCATTGGTTTTATAACTGCATAAACCCACATTAATTAGTATTTCAAGGGACTAGAAAAAAAGACCACATTTTCGAAAAGTTTAATAAGCAAATGGCCCCCAAAATACTGCCAAAAATCGTCTCTCATCATAGAAAAATTATTTGGCATAAAAAAGAAAAACAGTCATCAGCTTCCGAGTAAAAACTGCACAGCAATAACAACAATTTCTCACAGTTCCGTCACTGTTTTATTTGTGCACACTGTCGGAGGTGACGGCATCCATTTGAGGAGGCTTCACGACACTAACAGTGAACTCGTGTTGAGTATGTAGTTTCAGTGCACAGATGAACCGAGCAGATGGAAGCAAGGGGACAGCACAATAACGCCGGTTTGCTAAAACGGCGACACACCTTCTAAAAAAAAAAAAAAGACTAGCAGCGCACCAATCAGTGCCCCAAAAAGTATGCTGCTGAGCTCGGCCAGCTGATGTGTGGTCATTAGCCACTATCACTGTGGGCTGGTGTCGAAGCTCAGAAAATGAAACTCTACGGCAACAGGGGCCTTCCAATCACTCTCACACCTGCCACTGGGCACAAGTCAGAGTTTGCACAGGCAACATTGTGCCATGCAATTCTGCCCTGAAGGAGGGATACCCGTACGATCGCTTGCCGTGTCAAGGTACAACAGGCAAATTTTTCAGCTGACATCAAGCCGCTAACTTGGCATGTCCGACCATGGCCACTGCTCTTTTGCACACAGGGAGCGCTGCGGCAAGACAAAACGTCTAAATTAAGCGAAAGCATCGCACAAATTGGGTGGCTTTACAATTCATTGAAAACAAAGCTGGCCAACCAAAATTTTCCGATTATTTTGAATTACCTGAAAGTACGAATTATCCGAGTTTGAATTATCACCAGTCTACCGTACGTAAAGCAAAAGTTTTACAGTGTCAGCGTTCAAGGAAAATGAACAGCGCCAGAAAAACTTTACAGTGCCAAAAAAAAAAGGCACCTGACAAATATTTATGCTTGTGCAATGGAAGAACACAGCGAAGGCTGTTACACTGCACTACACGCGCACTGAAAACAATGTCGGTAAAAGGAAGTAACACAGCATACGCAACGCAACTCAACAGCTACTCTGACCTCATACCTCCTCTTACCCTCACAGTCCTTTGCTGTGTGGACACCTACGCCAGCGTCGTGGATACACACCTGTGCCCGCCGGCAATCGGTGCGGTTCTCGCAGAAGTTGACCATGTGCCAGAGGTTGGCAATGTGCGTCTCCCGGGCGGATGCATTTGCATTGGAGTCCTTGTCAATCATGGAGCGGATGCGGTGCATGTCATGGTAGTTGTAGAAGAGGAGGCAGGAGGCCCGCTGGCCGTCACGCCCCGCACGCCCAGACTCCTGGTAGTAGCCCTCGATGGACTTGGGCAGCGTGTGGTGGATCACAAAACGAACATCCGGCTTGTCCACCCCCATCCCAAAGGCAATAGTGGCACACACGACCTGCAGAGAAAGGGCTGAGATAAGGACTCTCAGCAAATGCTATTGATACCCGTTCATTCTGGTGGCATAATGAAACGGAGCTGCACTGCCGTGAAAGCAGGCTGATCACAAGGACATTACCAGAACTTTAATTGCAGATTTTTCACCATAGAAGGAATGTCCACAGAAGAGGAGGTCCATACAATAACAACACAGGACCTCATCTCCAGCTAAAGTACAAGCTGACCTCAACTTGATGACATTTGAATTCCATTTGAGTCATACCCCAGCACTGTCCTTGTGCAGTCCTTTTCCCAGTTATCTGTCTGTTCCCTGCAGGATTTCTTCTCTCGGAAATATGCACCGGCTGCTTCAGCTTCAGTTGCAAACCCTTCCTAAAGCATACACGATAATTCCTGAACACGAGGGTTGTACCGAAAGTAATAAAAACGTTGCTGTAACTATTTCATTAACTGACATGTGTCGTTGAAATCTCTACATGCTTGCAGAGCAACTCTTTCTCTGTACACAGTACTATTCACTGTGGTTTCCATCCCAAGCAACACATTTGAGGCAGCGTCAATTCATCTACTCGCTGACGATTCGTGTCAGTGGTCGCAGTTGATGTTCTCTTACTGCATGGTTTGTCTTTGACGCTGGTATTCCTCGTTTAAACTTCTTAATTCATCTAAGCACATTGCTCTTGTCAGTAGCGTCAACTCCGTAAACATTCAGTAGCCTTCCGTGGATGCCGAACAGCTAGCATTCTTCTTTCCTTATGAATTTCATGACGGCCCGTTGCTTCTACTTAGAATCCGCTCCCTACATGCGGGATAAAGATCAATGCCTGTAAAAATTTAAGTGTTACCACAATAAAACAAATGTTTATCAAAGAAGACGAGTTACTCTAGAAACACGTAGAATTTGAAAGATGTATATCAGGTCATAAAGATGTTATGTAAACGTTTGCATTACTTTTGATACAACCCTTGTATTTTCTAGCAAGTGTAGTTCACGCGGTCTTCTTTATCCATAATGGTAAACATCAACATCAGGGCAAGAGGAAGTTATTTTGAACCACCACACAAAAAAGTCTGTCTACGTTGCCACTGAAAGCAAGCTAAACACCACTCGCCACTGACTTTAATCCTTGCTGCAAATTTTACTTTTGTTACGCTCATTCCACAGAACTAGCTCTAAGAATTTCGTGATCAAAAATGACCTTTCACTTGTCCAAAAAAAAAGGCGGCACTCTTACCTGAACCTTGTCATCAATCCACTGACGTTGGACTGTACATCGCCTGTCATCGGCTAGTCCAGCATGGTACGACACAGACGCAATGCCTTGCTTACACAGGTCGCTGGCCAGCTGGTCACACTCCTTCCGGGAAAAGCAGTAGATAATGCCGCTCTGTCCCTTGAACTTGTTCTTGATGACCTCAACAATGTCGTTGACAACCGACTTGCCCGTCTTGGGGCAGACCTCGTAGCAAAGGTTCGGGCGGTTGAAGCTCTGCAGGAACCATTTGGGGTCCCGCATCCCCAGCTGGTGGAGGATGTCTGTGCGGACGCGTGGTGTTGCCGTCGCAGTCAATGCCATCATTGGCACGCCGGGAAACTTCTCACGCAGCACGCTCAGGCGCTTGTAGTCGGGTCGGAAGTCGTGGCCCCACTGGCTGACACAATGTGCCTCATCGATGATGAACCTATGTTGAATAAATGTGTTCTTACAGCAAACACATCAGTATATACTGCTTGCAACAGTGTGCTCATCAGAGCCAACTAATGCTAATGCTAATTTTCCTAAATGCTTCTCTGCAAGACATTCTGAGTATATTAAAGAAAACCTAACTGCTAAAATGTCGGTAAATTACGGTGAATTATGGAAAACAAGACATATTCTAATGCTTACTACTCCCAATAATTCTTCAGGCTGGTGGTGTGGTCTTCCCATCAGCAAATCAAAAAATAGCACTATAAAGCATGCAATCAATGACAACTATCAAAGGTTGTGGCTTTTGAACAAATAACTGACAGAACACAACATACCTTGACTATCTGCTTGGTAACGTGCATCAATTCTTGGTTTACAGCGCAAACACCAATTTGGTGCCATTCAAAAGCTTTTACTGAGTTTTTGCCAAAAAAATACCACTTGATGTCACCTACTGCAATCTCCTGTATGCTGGATCAGGAGTATGGCATCCTCTCCATCCAAACTATACACTACCACAACATAAAGTGCAGTTGGCACCAGCAGTTCACAGGATATGTTTCCTTAGGAAGAAATTTACTGTAGTATCGCATCACGACACAGTCGCCTAGCACTGATATCAGCAGATAGAGAATGCATGTCTCCCCTTACTGCAGGCATTACAAGTGATTTTTGGATTTGCCAAAATAAATATTTTTTTCCCACACAAACATCTAACAAACACTTGAGATCCTGACCATACATACATTCAAATCACCCCGGAAGATGATGCCATTGTTTAAGTATTGTGCACATGTTGGAGAAGCCATAAGTCATAGCATTAAATTTTCCTTGCTACGTAGTGTTCGACTCGCATCTGGCGATCTTAGTGCATATCCAATTTGGCACTGCATGGAGTTCCCAATGAAATTTTTCACTTTGAGGAGGTTTAACTCGGCAATGTGCAGATAATCCCACAAAATTTTGGCGCTGCGCATCCATTACCTAACAAGAATAGTCAATTTTGAAGCGGGACCACAACATCTTCTCAACTCATATTTATACCATCAGACCCAGCATATATCATAATGCACATCTTTCTTTAACAGGAATTTTTCTAAACACATCAGTAGTTCTGTCTGAGTGTCACTGGAAGTAAGTAAGTCTCATGTAGTTATCTTTTAATCCTTTAGGATGCTTTGTACACCACTGTGTACATAGAAACCTTGCAGCTTTTTCCGAGAGTGTGCTGCACCTAGCAGTGGTTTCATTGTTTCAGTCGAATTGAGCATCCTTCTTGATGCAGAAAAGTTGTTTTTTTTTCTAGCCATGTAGCGAACGCAGTAAATAATATTTCTCAAAACAGTCAGCTGGGTAGCATGTCCACACGTTGTCCACCATTTTTATGCATATAGATTTTGCCCCGAGTGATAACATTCGGCTATTTTTGCTCAATTTCGAGCGCAATGAGCATCTTCGAAACACAAAGTGATTCCACGACAAATCCACGACAAAGTGATTCCACGACAAAGCTTTCTTGACAAATCCGGGCATTTTGATGTTACTATTCCTCTAACTTTTCTGACACTTCGTATGTATTTTTGCACATCATAGTCAAAACTACTTGCATTTCACAGCGCAACTGTTTGTAATTTTGATTTAAATATGCACTCGGCTGAGTACAATTTTAACTAAATATTCATCATAAGGCATTGTTGCATGTTTCTTTCTGAAGGTGCAGAGACCCACAGCAAATAAAATAGAAAAACATCAAACAGAAAGAACTGTGCGTCTGCTGGCTGCAAAACTTTTTTCTGGGAATGCCCAGATTTGATAAAATTTTGTTGAACGCTAACAAATTAAACTCTCATTAAGTGTGACAAGGGCATATTAAGATGGGCTTCCAAACTTCGAACCTCGTGAGGTGCTTGTTTGCATGTAGTCGCTGAAGAGCATCGAGGAGCCGGTTGCTTGCACTGATCTTCTCAGGTGTGACGTAAAGTAGACGTAGCTGCGGTCGCGAGGACCTCAGGTCGGCATACACGCTGGAACTGTCGCTGTCACCAGACAGGTGGTTTGCTGGCACATCCAGCGATGTCAGTTTGAGGACCTGAACAATATGGCAAAAAACTGCTAGTCACTCATCCCAATAGCCTAACACAAAAGCATGCCTAAAACAAGAAGCTGAAGGCGCAGAAATGCCTTGTCTTAAAGCAACAAATCTGTAATGGCACCAGCACTCTAGGACTTTTTCATTCATTTTTGATCAAGTTTCAGTTTAAACTGTATGACTGGATAAAATGGCGTAACGTCTTAGCCACAAGTCAAGCCAAATGACCACTCATTTCATTTATCTTACATTTACCTAAAGTAAAGGGCCATGGACTTTTAAGGGATAGACTATATATTAAAGGAACTATGCAATGAATAAAAAGTCGCTTGCAAATGTTTTCAATGCTTAGAAATGATGCTAAGAAGCATTCACACCAAGTAGAGTCTTCGGAACTGAGCCGGCAATTTATTATGAATTTTTAAAAACCATGTTTTTTATAATTCGCGGGCCGATTGGTGTGCCCGTAGTGACAGATTTTGAAACTAAAATCGTGAAAAAAGACGTCACTGTACCCATGACGTCGGCATGCCACCACACGCTCTCTTTCGCTCGAGCCACGGCAGCCACGTCACGGGCACACTTCCGGAAGCCATGAAAATCGTGTGCTCGTGCCGCCGCGCGACCCTCTCGGGCAAGCGCGAGCCAGGGCATGCATTGCCTTCACGCATATGGTTTCAATGTTCCTCTGCTGCCTCCTTTTGTCGGGAGTTCCGGAGCCACTCGGAGTGGCTCGCTGAGTCGCTGCTGTCGTCGCTGGCGTTCAGGCGGTACGGCGTGAACGCATAGCGCTCAATGCCCATTGCGGCCGTAAGAGCGAGCAGTCGCGCCTCGAGGTCCGGGTGCATTACTGCTAACTACAGCAGACGACAACCAAAGAAACCCAACGCACGCCGCAATCACGCCGCCGACGCTGCTGCTGGGGTGCTAGGAGCGACAACTGGAAGTTGCAAAAAGAACGTGACGAAATGCCTATCTCTCGTCTGCTTTACATAATCTCAATTAATTTATTGCATAGTCCCTTTAAGGTCTAGAACAAACCATAATATAAAAGTGCCCTAGCAGACCTGTAAGGAATAGTAACAATAACAACTAAAGATCAGTCACAAAGCAACATTTCTAACCATGGTAAAACTAATTAAGGAACATAAAAGATGCTGCTTAGCACACAGTGTGTTCACAAGAAGTAAAAATCAAAGAATTCAAACATGTTAAGAAAGGCTGAAAGAAAGAAAAATGATGTAATAAAAGCAGTAAGGTTCATATTATGCACCAATCGGAGATTTACCAAGGCGACAAGAGAAATGATACTAGACGAAGGCACTAAGTCTTTCTTCCAGGAATTCTCTGCATCACTGCAGGTCTGTATTCCTTTCGACATGTTCTTTAGTGTATGCTTGTCTTCACTGCAGCATAACAATAAATGACATGAACCAACCAATGATACGACATCAACACACCTGATCCAGAATGAGTGACCTGAGTGGCGATATGACAATAGTCACACCATCACTCATCACTGCGGGAAGCTGGTAGCAAAGGCTTTTCCCACCGCCCGTTGGCATCAGTATGAAGCAATCCTCCCCCAGCAGCGCAGCATTGATGGCTTCCAGTTGGTTCAGACGAAACTGCTTCAGACCAAAAACTGACGCAAACTTTGCCCTGAGCTCGGCTGAATGAGAAAAGCCAAAGCCCTTGAACATTGTCGATGCACCATCGTTGCGATACTGCCCAACAAACCTCCCCGTCGATCCACTGTTGTTAGCAGTTTCCTTTTGTGCTTGTGTTTGGGCCTCAGTAATACCACCGTTCACGTCTAGCATGTCTTCGGTGTCAAAGTCCTGAATGAACTCTGTGTCCGTGACAGCAGCAGGTGCTTTGCTAGTGGACGGCTTCGAGCCAAAGTAGGGCGAATGCGACGAACCCATCCGAGAGGAAGAATCCGCCAAACGGGAGCTGACAAGGATGGGACTGTTTGACGACGACGATGACGCCCTGTTCAACGTCTCGTTTCCTAGCCTTTTCAGTCTGTGGGAAAGCGACAGTTCGTGCGAAGGGCTGTCCGAAAACACGCCGGACGTCCCAGGCTTCGGGAATTCTGCTGCGCCGTTTCCTAAACCACCGAGACGAGGCGACAGTTTGTCACCGGCCGGTTTGCCCAAGCGCCCTCCCGTTAGCGGCGACCCTGTCATGCCGAACTTAGACTTCAGCGGCGACGAGAAACTGCCGGAAGCCTTTCGGAACTGCCGCAAGACCTTGGAGCGCAGGTCGACAAGAGAAAGCAGGTCGCCTGAAACTTGCCTCGTCTCACCCAAAACCGTGCATATGTGGGAAGACAGTTTGTAGTCGTACTCTTGCAAGACCACGGCGGCCGCCTCGGAGTCGCTCGAGCCGGCTTGAAAGTTCGGCTTGGACAGCAGCGCGCTTTGCTCTATCTGGCGAAGTTCGAAGGCGTCGAGCTTGCCGCTCAGCGAAAGCGGGCCACTCGTCAGCTGTTGCGTTGGTGCGCCCGAGGTCGTTCGCTTCGACGAAGTGGACGCAGAGGCTCGCGATGCAACGAAGACATCGTCGTCCCAGTCGTCGCACCGAAGGTGGCGGTTTTCGTCCGGCAGGTCTTTCGGGGGAGGCAACTGGGACGGAATGTCAATGAATTCGGGCTCGTCGGTTCCTGACCAGTCGAACTCCGGGCTGCTGGGCGGGAACTGGGTTTCGGAAACCTGAACCTTCGACGACGACAACGCATCACTAACGACCTTCCTCGGAGACTTGAAGGCGCCGTTCGGCCGCTGCCGACGAGGCGACTGTCCCAGAGTGTTGCGTGCGACAGCGCTGCCAAATACACAGCTCGGAGGCTTGAACTTCGAAGGGGATCCACCGCTGCTGAACTCTCTCCTGTCGTCGTCGTCGCCGTCACGCTCGACGCCATGATCACGACCACGTCTCGCACTTGAAAGCGGTGGCTTGAATGAGCTAGCTTTGGCACTTGTGCTACGATGCGAAGACGACGGGTTTTCATACGGAGTCACACACTCAGCGACGAGTTCGACTAACTTGCGCTGGTCGTAGAAGGTAAATCCGGAGCTCTTGGAAGCGACGGTCTTTCCGCTTACCGAGTGCGATTTAACGCTAAACTCTTGAAGCCGCCTTTTGCACTCTTCTAGGTTAGTCTCAGGCAAACACGTGGACATTTCCGTGTGACAGTAGCGAGCATTATGCCTCCAAGTTCACTGTGACAAACTTTTGACGACAGGCTCAGAAGTCATATTGCAGCCGACATGCCAAAAACCGCCAAAGTTCAGTCGACAGGCGTGCACGTCCAAGTTTGTCTAAACCGACATTACCAACTGCAATAAAGAGCGCGCTGCATTCCGTTCAATTTATGCTTTGAGCAATTTGTTTTTAAAATTAAAAATCAATATTTTATAGCAATAATGCAATAACACACGCTATTATAATTACCAGAGGCATGTGAACACTTGCAAATTATTAATACTTTTTTTTTTGTCGCTTATGCCCGCTCCCTGACAAATGAGCGAGTGCTTTCGTCTCAACGGTTGCGTCCGAAAGCAATGTCAAAACTTCCATAGGCTTCGTTCATCGAAACAACAACTGTTACGTAAAATGATAACAATTTAACTGTCCGAGTTAGGTAAGTTGTAATCTGTTTTTACTTGAGCAATCAGAAATTTCGAGCGTACTAAGGACAGCCTGCACTATCAAAGACGACGATCAAGACGCGTTCTCGCTCGAGCCCCTAGGTTCGGAGCGCTTAAACTGGCGGTCAGGCACATTGACTTCAATTTACTTCCTAACAGTTATTTGACCTTTAGCCCAAGACAACGCCGTTTGCGCAAAACAACGTGAGTGCACAACGCATGCACGTAATAGATCGAGCGCGCACCCTGAGTGATAGCTTCCCCTCATGCTCAAAAGCTTAACAGCAAAGGCGGATTTCCGTTTTCGAAACCGCTTTGAACGGGAAGTTTGAGATCGTTTTTCTGGCACGGTGGCTTCGCTAACGGCTCTGACCTCTATCCGAGTCGTTGTTTCAACTGATTTACTTTAGCACATGCAATATAATAAACTCTAACGGCGATACAAGTGAAGAAAATTGGTAGTAACTTTCTGTCGAGTTAATTTGTGACATATATTCAAATGGCCCAGATTGCTCATACCGGAGATGATATAGGTGTGTGCCTTTTTACAATGCGCAAAATCAGATCTCTTTCTTCTTTCTTTATTGATACTGATTGATTATATATGCCAAAGGAGGAATTTTCCCGCGAAAGCTTCAGTTTTGGCTAGCTTCAATATTTAAGGAAACGTACAAGTCGGTACCTGCTGGGCAGTGGTTTGAATATTAAATTTAAGAAACAGTACCGTCATTCAGCTACGGGCCGCGCACTATTGATTGTGCATATTTCGAGTGTCTTATAATTATCTATAAGCTTTTGCTGCTTCAGGTACTTTTGCGTTCGGGCGATCTCGAGCGCCTCATTTTCTGATTAAAAGCGAACACTACGGTTAGTATAGTTCAACTGCATTAAATAAGCGGTTTTGCTGTTAGCGAAAGCATACATGATAGTTGATGATGCCACATACTGAAAGAGCATTCAAGCGACCTGAAGTAATCTTCGACATTGTTATTGCGCTACTCATGGTTTACACAAACAAGAACGACACATACAAACAGGGTGCACCCTGTCCGTATGTGTCGTTCTTGTTTGTGTAAACCATGAGTAGCGCAATAACAATGTCGAAGATTACAAACCAACTAGGCCCATTTGAAGCTCTTCTTAGACCTGAAATAATTTAGTGATGCATATATGAATCAAGTTAGTTGTAATATATAAGATGGATAGACAGCTGAGCGAGTTAGTTCGGTTCACTGTTGCTCTCACTCTGCTTGGAGGCACACGTATATATGACATATATGTAACAGAGTCCTTTTTCAGTCTTCTTGCAGTGCACGCAACATGCATGTGTGTTGCGCTGTTTTCGAAAGAAATGTACAATGAGCTTGCGCCTGATAGCTGTAGTCGCTAAGACAGTGCAGCCATGAAGCTTACAGTGCCCCTAGCATGCACAAAAACAGGCAGTCAGGCGGTGCTCATTTGATTCTTCCATACCTTTCAAACATATCCTCAAGCATCGAAACACCATCATCACATGCTCTGGACACAGTTTTGCAGATTTTTTATTTATTTATTAACAATACTGCAGAGTCGTATGACTCCAAGCAGGAGTGAGCACAAAAAATTACAATAAAAGTTACACCACACCACACAATAAGCATTAACTTCATCACATCAGGACGTGAACTTAAACAAATGAATTTGGACACAGGAGTACAAGAACATCATGGAACGCATTTTCCTCAAATTTGCAATGAATGCATCAATACTGGGGCTATCGACAATATGTTTCGGTAATTTATTCCAGTCATTGATCGTTCGAGGGAAAAATGAAAATTTAAACATGTTATTCAGAGGGGCATACTCTCGAATCACTTTGCCATTATCAAAACGGGAGCTTGCGCGAGAGGTGTTAGCTGCAATGAATTTGTGAGGGGTCATTAGGATCTGTGTATTGTACATTAGATATAGATACCTTAATCGACATTCATTACGTCTCGATTTAAGTATATCAAGGCCGAGATACCTGAGCATTTCTGTCGGGCTGTCAGATCTATTATATTTATTACAAATGAATCTAGCCGTGGTCCTTTGGACTTTTTCTAACCTAGTTTTGTTTTTGGCAGTGAAGGGGTCCCACAGACAGGAAGCATACTCCAAGCATGGTCTCACTAACGCTTTATATGCTGCTAATTTGACATTTACAGGGGCTTTTGAAAGCTTACGCCAGATAAACCAGAGAGACTTAAAGGCTTTGGTGCAGATATTATTAATATGGGTATCCCATCGTAGATCTTTAATAGTAACGCCTAGATATTTTACTGCCAATGATTCTTTAAATGAAATACCATTAACTGAGTACCATTAACTGATATACTTTATTACAGGCCTGTACATCTTCGACAAAGACTATCTACTGCATATGTGCAGCACCATATCCTAGATTTTCATTTCTACCATGTCAGGCCAGTGGAGTTTTATACTGTGTAACATAAATCTCCATGCTAGTGTTCACTGACTCAATATGTTCGACAAAAACTATATGCTGCACCAAGTTTAATTACAGTAATAACTGCTGTGAACGCTTGGTGGTCTCTTCACAGCTCCAAGTTGCCGCAAAGCGTGCCCTATCATGGCCCTCAGCTTGACGGATTTTGCCTATGTTGGCCTGCTCGTGATCTCCATCGTGGCCGGCAACTTTGTGCACCGCATCAAGGAAGTGAGGCATCGCCGAGTCTACTGCACTGCACTGGGCGCCTTTTTGGTCTTGATAGTCTCAGGGCGTCATGCCATGCACCCTTGCTTCGTCAGCGTCGTCAACGCCTTCATCATCACTTTCTGCTCCATCAAGTGAGCAAACATTGTAAATATGTACACGAGGCTATGCAAATGAATTTTTTTCAAAATTGTCACAGAATATATTGCCTGTTCTTCAGGACAGTTTTAATATTACGCAAGCTGGAATGCAAGCTGGAATGCAAGCTGGAATGCAGTCATGATTTGTCAGTGCAAAACGCTTTATGATAAGCCAAATCCATGAACTCGTCCCAGAGATATGCACACACATATAATGTCATACTTTACAATACTCGTGAGATATGCACACATGTATAATGTCATATTTTACAATATTTATTAACATAATGAATGCACCCTTTTGCAACAAAAACATTGGTGCTAATTTATGAAGTGCACCTAATAAAATGGGGTAAATAATACTTTGTGGTCAAAAAAATTTGTCCGAAATTTTAAGCACTAACATATAGGGGATGAATTTATTATGGCAGTGTGTTCAGTATGCACGTAGATAAATAAATGACAGTGCCCGCTAACATTCTGTTTACTGTGAACAAAGAACCTGTATGGACTGTCACAAAATTACAGTATTACTTCTCTCCATCATTCTTTGTCAAGTTCAGTATTTTTTCACAAAGCTATGTTTTGCACCTTCACTGCTAGGTTGAAGAATGATTTACTGTGCACTACAGAAATGAAGAACACAGGAACGTATAAAAAAATTTGTTTAAGTATCCAGTACTCAAATATTTACCTTGAGGCTGCAAACCATAGAAGCAGCTTACAAAGTGTTACATATGCAACAACAAACAAAAACACTGTATAAGGAGGAGAAGCAACACATACATAACAGGTCTGCAATGACAACTAAACTTTATTTTAAAACCAGAGACAAAGCTCATTTCCATCCTCCTTTTTTTCATGCCCACTGCCTTTACACATTACCTCTTAAGTACCCACAAAAATTTTGACAACAAATAAGTGACAGGAAAGACAAATTTCCATCTGAATCCATCACTCCCCACACTCTCAAGTGCAGTGCGCACATGCATTTATCATTTCCAGGAAAGCTGAAAAAATTCGAACGCAGCCTGCACACCAGTTTAATTCCAAAATTTCAAGGTCAAATCCATAATAAAGCAAGCGAGGTAGTTGCAAAACATAATATAAAGGTGGTCCCATGACCAGTGATTATTTGCTGGTTACAAAAACAAACCACTTTCTAATAAGGGAGTAATTACTCATTGGCATCCACCCAAGCACAGCCATACGACTACAAAGGAAGGCTACACAGCTTTCTCAGAAACTTCACAGTTAAAGCTGTATAACAGTTAAGCTGTATAGCTTTCCTTTGTAGCCGTATGGCTGCATTTGGGTGGATGCCAATGAGTAATTACTCCCTTATTACAAATCTACTCCACCTTGGGGGATTCCCCTCAAACATTTGATAAACCCAGTTTCTTTTAGTACCCTATGCCAGAGTGCATCTCAACAGACTTATTCTGGGAACTCAACGTATACCAGCCATGAGAACAATGCATCACAGTGTTCTCAAAGTGTTTATTTAGTGTGTGTGTGCATGTGCTCATGAATTACAGATACCGGGCAAAGGCCAGCTTCATTTTCTGCTTTGGGTACCTGGCGTTCTTCAAGTACCTGAAGATGTGGAGCACTAACCCGCCACCGGGCATCACCAACCTCATTCAGATGATGCTCACCCTCAGGGTAGGGAATTCATTATGCATGAAATCTACAGTAACAGTGCAAAAAACGTGATTTTCTATTGTCGAAGACAAGAAATGGACCGCGAATGCTAATATTGCATAGTCCAAAGGGTGTAACGTTAAACTCATAAAGTCCGCATGGCGTTAAAAAAGTAGTCTTTTCTTTGTCACTCGGGTGCATTGGTGTTTGCCAGTATCCTGATCCAAAATCAAGCAAGGAAAAGCACTGAAGGTATCATATATGCGTGGAAGCAAGCACTGATCTTTTTTTTTTGTCATGGTATTCTGGCGACAATAGCATACACAGAGTCCCCACACGTTATCTTTCTTCTCAACAAAGATAACTGGAACTGCCCAAGGGCTTGAAGATTTATCTGACATTTACTTGGTCAGAACCACTGCTTGGCATATGCACATTTCTAGGCACAAACAGAAACTACAAAACATAAAAGCTAACAGCGAAAGAGAAAAGAATAAATTTATTTTTCCTCAAACATATTAGACAATTGAAAGTTCGGCTAAATTTATTTCCGCCATTTAAAATTTTGCTTTATGCAAAGCCTAGAAGGCTGCCTATTGCAACACATGTTCATGCTTTCTTTATCTAGAAAGTCCATGTTATCTCCTTAATCTCTTTAACTTTGTATTTAAACACTGCACATGTCCAGATAATTCTTTAACAGTGTCACCTGAGCGTTGAACAAACAGCCGTACAGCGCTCTGTGTCGCAGCGACAAAGGTTCGTTAGGATTTCTTGTCAAGTGACAGACTAGTTGTTGGTTTGCAGCTCTTTATGGACACTGTCAGCAGCCCAAAAAAATGCATGCAAAACTAGGAAGGAAATTTACGAACAGTTATTTGTGTTACTCAGTTTTATGGTACTTGTCAAGCTTTGTGTGTAAAACATACTTTGATGGCATGGCATAACTGCCATGGCATTGGCATGGCATGTAAAAGTGCTTTATAATTCCTTTGGTGACGCGATCCAAAACAGTGCTTTATTTTGCACCACGTTTGCCATGTGCAGATGGCGGGGCTGGCCATGGAGCAGCAAATTGTCCACGAGGAACACCAGGAAAAAACGACCGACAAGCAGACATATGAAGAAGGCGACATGAAGGCCGGCTTCTGGGACGTCATTGACTATGCCTTCTGCTATATCGGGGTTCTTGTAGGTGAGGAATAAGTGCTGTGACACCTTTCATGCTGCACATACAAATCACAACAGGTACGGCTTGAATTTGTTGGCGCATTTTTCTGTGCATCTGGGAGAATAAAAATATGTGAGTAAATAAGAATAAACTAGTAAGAATAAATAATAATTAGGAATTATAAACATGGAGAACACCCTGAAATGCCTGCGACAAATGTTAGCTTGTCACATTTTATTAAAAGGCTGGAAGAAATGGAAGATGAGTGATAAAAACAACTGCCAAGCCTTCACGCTCTGCTGCATAATGTGCTAAACTCAGCAAAAGCTGTTGCTGCCAAGCCTGACTGTGCATTTGCTAGCATCATTTTACGTCTCCATAATCAGTACGAAACATAACATATTTCTGATTTGGGCATCCCTTATTATAGCATGGCTTTTATATATCAGTAATAATAATGCGTTACCACAATCACTGTTGATTATTGCACATGGTATGTTTTCTTACATCCTACTCATGCTTTGTGCAGCCACCTGAACAAGGTTTCTTCATGATAGTCTTCTATAGCTCTTCATCTGTTGATGTCGAACTTCAGACAATATCCTTAAAAGAAATATAGCATATAGTTTTTAAAGTATTTCAGAGTGTTCAAGTTATCTTCATTGTACATGCTGCAGTGCACAACTTCACAATTAGCTCATAAGGAACAAACCAGAGTACATGACATTGTACAATGCTGACTGTGCATTTATTGAGTACAGCCGTAGTTAACAGCAGTGCCAAGAGGCAGTGCAAAGACAGTCAGATCAAGCAAGACTAGGCTAGGTCAAGCAGTGGTAGCTTAAAGGGACTCTGAAAGGTGCTTTAATAAAGTTGTGGTATGCCTGGGATGTTAAAAGCACGCTGCTTCACGAATATTGTCCAGGAAGAATTTTTCTAATGTGCTTTGTAGAAGCTGAGTTATCTGTAGTCAAAATTTGTATTTCTGCGTTTTCGCGCCTTTCCCTCTCCTCTAGTCACTTCTTGCACGCTGGAAGGTTGGCGCTCCTCTGCTGTCCCCACATTCGGTGGCGGAGCTTCCTGACCCGCCGGAGCTACACGCCTTTTGGCAGCGGCCATAGTAGCTACCCGGCGTCTGAAAGAATCTAACCAATAGCTATCTCTCAACACGTATACACAGGTGCGAGCGACGAAGGGGGGTGCGAGCATGAAAGAGTTTCCAGGAAGGGCTCGCCAACTTTTGCGCATGATTGTGGGTTCTCTGCTGCGTGTAGAAGTGTATTATTTTGCTCAGGTTTTCATCACATCACAACACAATGCAGTGACTGAGCAAATTGATATGCTCTCTTCAGAAGGTGTTTCAGAATCCCTTTAATGTTGAGAGCAATAGATGCACTTTTATGTTCTGTCCTATCATTGCTTCCTCCTACTTATAGATACCTCAATATTGTTGAATTTGCAGACAGAAATGTGGCTTTTTTCATAATGTGACTGCAGCTGCAAAAACTCTCAGTGTAACCTGGCCCTTTCTAAATGCAGGGCCATACTACCGCTACAGGACGTACCGCGACTTCCTAAACGCCCCTTACCTGGACGCGGTTGACCGCAAGAGCATGTGCTTGAGCCGCATGAAGGTGGTGCCGCTGTACGCGCTGCTCTGGCTGGCACTCGTGCAAGTCTTCCCACCCGATGTGAGTCATTTGGCTGCCTTAAAGTGCTGTCTGAAGTGATCTTAAGGTGACCACTTTAGGCTTATCTGAAGTGCTCTGTTGCAGCTTACATGTTCCTTGAAGCAAGCCTGATGTGACCACCACAGAATGCTGGGCTGGTTGGCCGGTTTAGTGAAAACATTATGTAGCGGTCTGCCCACACATCATAAGTTTCATCATTCAAATTTCTGTGGACAGATTACAGATATATGACATCTCAAGCTTTCTCATATCATGTTATAGCTTGCATAATACATACTGCCAGTTCAACCATTGCAGTCTGCTAATAGTAATATCGCAGTGAAAGTCATTCTGATTAAAAAGCCTGAATATAATTGAAAGAACCTTGGATGCAACAGCTGCCATGAAACATTCGCATATGGCTCCTTCCCCGGCATCTTTTGCACTGCAAGCTTCAGTGGATCACAATTCACTTTGCTTGCTTTTAGGACTAATCTTTAAATGGTTGCCCTTTCTCTCGGGTTGTAACAAGCACTCTGTCATGTGCAGTTCTTTGGCACCGACGATTTTTACGAGCGTGGGCTGCTGTACAAGCTGCTGTACCTGACGCCCGTATTCCTCATCTTTCGGCTGCGGCTTTACATTGGTTTTGTGCTGGGCGAGTGCGTCTGCATCATGGCTGGCCTTGGCGTCTACCCAACAGGATCCAAGGCAGCCCCTGGAGTTGGGCCTACCGACATTGACGGACTGCTGAATGTGTTCGTACTTTTGTTTACTTCTTGGAAGCAACTTTGCACATTTCTCTGTGCACCGAGAGTTTGTGAAAAACATAAACTCTTTACTTTTAACTGTGCTCAAAATGCTACTGCAACTTTGCTATGTTTTCTATCACTAATGAAAATATATTAAATCCTTTCAGGCACCATCGAAAACGAATATTTTCACTCCTATATAGTATATTCAAACCATAAGAAAGTTAATAAGTAAGCTTTCCAGCGCAGAATACGAGTGGTTAATTTTTACAGCTTATTATTATTTTAATAAAACCACTTGCTACTGCATGTGCAAAATTTTGTGCAAGGTGTCACACTGGTCAGAAATTGAAACATGAGATAAGCCAGGATTTGACAAGTAAACACCTGAAAGATCGGAGATTCGGTTATGTCTCAAGGATGCACATCGCACTTGAAACTGAGAAAAAAAAAATCAATGTTATTACTGGTGCCAAAGTGTGTCTGCAGCATAAAAATGGTGGATGACATCTACCCATCTCACTGTTTTGTGAAATATTAGTTACTGCGTTCGCTACATGGCATAAAAAATTAACTGTGACATGAAACATGCTAAATTCACCTGAAATGAAGAAATCACTGCTAGGTACAGCACAGTCTGAGAAAAAGCCTCGAGTTCACTTTGTACACAATTGTGTACAAAGAGCTTTGAAGGATTAAATCAAGTACTATCAGCAAGGAATGAAGCGCGAACAAGACAGTTCAGCCACGAACAGCAAAATAAGACGCTTTTATTCAGGGGAGGCTCAATACTAGCGGTGGGTAACTTCAAATCAAAAGCGCGCAGACTCTCCTCGAGAAGTGTTAATCAAACTCGCTTGTATTTGCTCTCAAGGAGCTAATATGTTGGTGTTTTTTGAGTTGCTCCCTCAGTTTTCTAGTTCACATTTCATTCATTGCTGATAGTACATTGGATTCTCGATGCCACGATTCCAGTTGACATGAATTTCGGTACGATACGAATTTGTAAAATTCCCTGGGCAGACTGCATTGTGTAAAATGTGCAGAAATTCATATGTTCCAAATTAACACACTATCGCGTCACTGCGGACGACAAAAGGTGTACAAGCCATGACTGCAGCTTTGAGCACTAAGTGGCCCAAATATCGGAGTCACAAGGTACGCACCTGAAGCAGTGAGCAGCGGCACTTGGCCCACAATGCTGACGTCATGAGTAAGCGGCAGTTGCGCAGCCGTAAATAAATCCTGTCAGCCGAAAACAGATGCATCGATGCATATCCGTGCTTATGCATGCTAATTTTGTTCACCTTGGATAATACAAATATTCCTGACCCTACGAGATTTGTATCATTGTACTGCAGTTAATTCATAGTAAATTGGACTAGAGGCCACCAATTGCCTTGGGAAACATTAGTTTGTACAGAAAGCTAAAGGAGTCATATTAGTTGCTTTTTGGGTTGCCAGAACATAAAAGTCTGAAAAGCATCTTCACAGTTTCAGCACAACAAAAAACAAAGTTGAACAGTATTGTAAACCATAAATCCTTGCTGCATCGACAGTCTATGTGCAGCAACTTATGATCAATATGAAAAGACAAGTCTGCTAGTTTGGGTTTGCGAACATCACTGAAGATAGCACACTGCAAAACTATATGCTTTGAACTGCACCAGACTAAAATGCAAGTTATTTAGAGAAATTAGGAAAACAGGATGCAGTTGATCACTGATGCCTGAGACAAAAGCACAAGGAATTCAGTGATTCCCTTTTTCTTGGTAGAATAGGAGAATAACCCATTAGACACTAAAATGCATTTGCTCTTTAAAGAACGTTTGTTAATGTGCTCAGAAAGTTAACCGAGTTGGGTGTATCACCGACAGGCTCAGTAAACATTATGCACATGACAACCTCAAGGAATGCCACATCTTATGTAAAGAGCTTGCTACATGAAACCAATAAATATAGAATACATTAGGCTTTCAAGTGTGTGTAGCTGAACAATGCCCTCACGAATCCCCTCCTGAAAAAGAGCACCTATAGAGTAAACTCACTGCCTATATGCCAAATTAATTCCAAGAAAAGGGTTACCAAAATCGCCAAATTCTCTTGGCAATATTTTGTGAAAATGACTGTTGTCAAGCTTAAAACATGTGCTAAAGACGCAAAATGTGTAATGTGGACAACTACCGCCCTCTATTGTTTAAAATTTCAACCAGCACAATTGCAGATCGTAATTCGCCTTTCCTAGTGGAAGCAGCGCAACGTCAGGCAGGACGAGTGTGACTACTGGTGACCATAGGTGATATTGGTACAATCTCCCATGACGAGTACAGCTCGAGCTTGGTGGTTAAAGGATTAATCGAAAGAGCTTTTTTGATGCTACCAATAAAAGTACAGCCAGCAACACTAGAGCCTCTATTGCTGAACAATGGCACCCTCGCCCACACACTTAAATAAAAGCCATCTTTTCTGCAAACCCCATGCACATATGCTTGATTCAAAGAATGCAGAGTCTCTCTCTATGTGAACTCTGCCACCAATAACTGCAGAGCAGGCCGTCGGGTTTCTGTGGCTGAACAGTGCTCTCCTCGTGTGCACCAGAAAAAGGAGTATTTTTCAGGAGCTCCTCACTTGACCGATCTCACCCAACAGATGGCAGAGCAAGAGTGGACAGTGGGAGCAGCACGAGTACGACTACGAGACCATCCACAATATCGACGAGGCACAGGCCGAGCTCAGCACCACCATGCGTATGGGCATCCGCAATTGGAACCGCACCGTCCAGTACTGGCTGGCCGTCTACTTCTACAAGCGGCTGCCACTGCCCAAGCCACTCAGGTGAGAGACTGCACACCTGGACACTTCATCGCAAGATGGTTGTTGGTGCACTTTGATGCTCATCGCTTTAGCATCTCAAACTAAAGCTGCTGATTATGGTCGTCTCCTAGGCAGTACTGATTATATGAAGTTTGTTTGTAGCCATATCCCAGACGTGTACGAGCAGCACCTTTGTGGGAAATCAGGTGCTACCCACAAATGTACAGCACGTTAAATTGCAATTGAAAGACACCACTGATCATGAAAACAATCACTGCCTGCGACTGCCAAGCTCTGTGGCAGTGAAAAAGCTTCAAGAAATATCATAAGCCAATTGCTCCCGATTTATGCCAACAGAACAACTTTTTTTCATATGCCGCAAGATGTTGGTACACACATACGCTAGCTTTTTACCCACTTCAAAATCTGGCCATCATAGGCAGGTCTCAGTTATGGAGCAAAATAATCGCCACAGTACGAAGTGGTTTCTACATTATTGCTTACAAAATAATTCCATGCCTTGCTGAAGATTTCAGCACTGCTGTCAGGATAGTCTAAAAACTGTCTCAGCTTTCAACAAGAACAAACTGTAATAGAAATGAAACGCTTATGCTTAAGAGAAAGCACAGCATGTGTACAGCAGGCATGCATGTTCAAAGACTATCACAATAATCAGCACCGTCAGAAAATTACGAGGAGTAGATGCATAAACATTAAAAAAAAATGGTACAATATTCCTCAGCCCATCTCTTAACATTCTTCTGATAGCGTTCGTGCTTTACAAGTCACTTTGATAGTGTGGCCTGTAACTGTCTTCTAGGTCTGCAGACCTCAACTGTGCACTTGGGGCACGCTTAACTCCACGAGTAGGAGGTTATGAAAGAAAGGTGCAGTAAATATAGCGCGAAACGCAAACTCCTCGCTTAAGCTCGGTCACACCTGGCATTGTGAGGAGATGGTCATGACAAGAGGAAAGATGCAACTGTCATGTGAAGCCCTCCATCTCCCCTTACTCTTCTCTAGGGGTGAGCTTGACATCTCTCAATCCTTCTTCACTCGGTCATTCGCAGTAAGACCACTAGGAGCGCTGCGGCTTCACGTAGACGCACTAGACCATAGAGTTATTGCAGTAGAAGGCAAGCTCCATCTCTCTCCCACAGGGCGCTGCTGACAATGACCCTGAGTGCCATCTGGCATGGGCTGGAGCCAGGCTACTTCCTCTGCCTGGTCACCTCCACCGCCTACATTGTCGGCGAGGAACAGCTCGAGGTGATGGTGCAGCGGCGGCGCACCATCGTGGGGCGCCTTGTTGGCCGCCTGCTACTTTGGTTCTGCAAGATGCAGTCCTTCACCTACATGCTGGCCGCATTCCTGCTGCTTGACGTCGAACGCATCTGGCAGTACTACCACTCTGTCTACTTTGTGGGGCACATCTACGTTGCCATCCTCCTGCTCTGGCGATTCATGTCGCCATTACATCGCACACCGAGTGCCAAGCTCAACTAGTCTAATGTGAGAAAGGAGAAAAGGGGAAGAGCACTACTGTCGACAGTGGGGGGCATGGAAACTGCTAGTGATAGCAATCAATAATTCTATCCTATATTCTTGAGCAAATTCCACAACTGTTGCCTTCCCTTGTCGTGATTTTATTAGAAGGCAGCAATCCAATAATCGAGAAAGTGCAGCTCGCTGCAAGATTAAAACCAAACATGGATTGCACTTTGCACCAATCCTTTTCCTAGTTCATAACTTTGCTTCCTTGTCATTGATCAGCCATGCCTTCGATGCCAATTCCGGCAAATGCCATTGCTTCTTTAGCTGTCAATCATAACATCAATGATAGGAAGGCAAAAATATTACAGTGGAAAACAATCATAACAAACTCCAGGCCCAGGTTAAGACACATTTTCGATCCTGAGCCCATGGGGCAGGCAGCATTTACATGCGTCAATTCTGTGTTATGCCTTCGTTTCACCTGTGCTAAGCATTTCGCATGTGGATTCCAGATAGCCTGAATGAAACGCAATGCTTTTTTTCTCAGGTGTTTTTGTTGCCTTGTCATCCTGGCAAAGTTGCATTGTGTACTGATTTCTCTGTTTTTCAGTCGCATCTTCATTCTCAGCTTCTCTTAGGCTTCTCTTCGGGTTCTCTTAGGCCATATGGAAGCTTTACATTAGCACTTGGCTTCTGTACATCGCAATTTGCATCAGTTCAAGCTCACACCAAGTGTCAGGGCAGAGGTAATGTTAAAATTGAGTGTTAGGTTGACAACTATAATTCTCCGCGCCCATGTGGATTCATCGAACTGCAAAAGATCATAGAAGAACAGAAACTTGAAGTTCATTTCAACAGCAGAATTTCACTCCCAACATAATGTTGCGGGAAAACATTGATTGACCCACACGCAAATGGTGCCAACCGCATAGCCTTTCATCATCATAGGCTTGAGACTTAACTTACAAGCAGCCGAGCGCGTTCATTCTGAACACGACCTCACACTCAACTACTGTAAAGGTATGATAATTCTCATTGCTGTCTCTCATCCTAAGAGAGAACATTCAGGGTTCAAATTGCATGCATTTTAGAATGAGCTTTCCAGCAATGTGTATGAAATGTGAATTGCATTTCTCTTGTACTCTGATTGCACGCTGTCTCAGAAGTTAATTTTATAAGCAGTAGCTCTCGAACGACGTGCAAAGGCAAATGTGCCGATATTTTGGAGAACACCAGATGATACGAATTGCTCATTTATCATACATCCATTAGCATAGTCTTGCGAACTAAAATGATACAACAGATGCTACTTCCAAACCCTTTAATATTCTTTCTTGGCTTCCTAACCAGTGCTTCCATGCTGTAAACGCAATTTTTTTTTTACTATTGTATGCGTATTTTAATGATGCAGTAAAAAAAAACTGCATTTTTGTAGGAAAGCATTAAACGTCAACAAATTTGCATAAACCTGGGCACACCCCAACCAAGGTATCTTGGTAATTTCACACCTTGTTTAATTACCAATATTTTCACCATATTTATTTTATCCATTGAGACCTCAACGTGACCTCATGGTGGGGGTATTACACGAGGCACGATTGATCTGTGTTGTGATTGTAGTCGGGGATGCACTGAATCCTATATGCTAGACGTGTTTTCTATTGAGGTAGTCTTAGAAATACAGCATAGAACAAGTCAGCTT
This sequence comes from Amblyomma americanum, assembly GCF_052857255.1. NCBI lineage: Eukaryota > Metazoa > Arthropoda > Arachnida > Ixodida > Ixodidae > Amblyomma > Amblyomma americanum. The sequence continues at coordinate 15,842,075 of NC_135504.1, forward strand.
TGACACAGTTATTTATTTTTCATGCATGAGAGAGCTCACCATTCCATTTTTCACAATACTGCCACGTTTCGTGCGCGATGTTGCTGTTCCGTGCCCGCACATGAACGGCTCCCTGAACTAGTCACAATTTTCGCCTTTACTGCCTTACTCGCATCATGGTTTGACACCCGCTAGTCATTTTATCCCAAAGCAAGTTGTGCACTCTGTGAATTTTGGAAACTGGGTGAATAAAGCACAGCTTGGTTTTCAAGTGACGGTTCTTGTAAATGGCGTTTTCAATTTGCCAATTTCAACACACAGCTTCACAAGCAAGTCAGGCTGCATGTGTCAGTTTTCAATGCCATCTAGAGCAGCCACTGTTTGCCATGAGCTCATGCAAAACACAGTGTGTGAACTTTGACCTCCAACGCTGAGCAGTGACTGCCGGAGCCAACTTTCAAGTTGTATGTCGACATCAAGCTGTTGCACGGGTTGTCGATGTCACTGTACTTCAACGACCAGTTCCCACAAAGCCACTCATGGTAACACAGTCATTTGCAAAGTCGGTCAACGGCTTCATGAAGAAGTTCATTTTCACCTGCCTTGAGCAAGGGCCTACAAGAAGGAAAGCATCGAAGTTAGTTAAGATACACAATGCTAAGGCTTAAATGCCAAATAAGCAGGAGGGCCTTACCACAGATGGCTCTGAAGCAGCCTGACTGATTCACGATCCTTGCTTTCGAAAGCCATCTACAGGCAGAAAGTGCCGCCTCATCAAGCACCAGAAAAAAAAAAAAAGAGCGGCAACACTTCTGCGCAAAGCAAAAACAATGCTTACCACAAGCGATCGCAGCAATAGAAAGACATCCTCGCTGAGGTAGCTGGCTACAAAAGCAACATGAAAAAAGTATGCAGAAAATTAAACCACCAGCACAAATTTGAAACAACCAAAGCAGTCTGAACAAAATTCATCAAATTTGTAGTTGACCTTTTACAAGATAGAGTTCACCTTTTTTTTTCCAGCACCACACAATGTTCCATGCTCTATTTTATTGTTAACCAGCTGGCAAACCTGTTGCTGTTCTCTAGTCAACACAGCCATTCCTTTGAAGCACGACCATATGAGCTCAGGGCAGTGAGACAGCAAATAAACTAAACACTGACAGATCACTAATTTCATGTTGCTGCTGCGAGTGAAACATCTAACAAAGCTCACGTTTGCTTGGTGTTATCTCATCAGGGCTATCGTAGAGGTACCGATCGAGCAGCGCTGCATGTTCCGCAGGCATCTTCTGGGTAGATGGCTGAAAAAAAAAAAATGCAAATGGCAACACAGTCATATTTGCTCTCACACAGCCCCTCTCCCTGAGTTTGCCCCCAATCCAAGAGTCAGCCAAGTTACTCATTGGTGAATTCCAGAAGACTTTACAGAAAATTCGTGCAGATCAGTACCCAAGAGATCTTTCCTGACAAGGATTCAATCTGAAGGAGCAATCTGAAATTGGGCAACTGGTTGAGCCTCAAGAATGACCGATGGTATAACAGATTCCTGCGCCAAAGGGTTTAGAAATCCGCATGCAATTTCAACTGAGGCCAAGGTCTCAATTGGTAAAAATTAAATAGTTACTAGTATACTAAATCTGCGCCAGTCCTAAGCCTGTCGCCACTCCTAATGTTAGGCTGGGTTCAAAAACAGTCAAGTTGCTGTGGGCAGTTTTTCTTCAGATCAATCAAAAATTGAACATATTATGAAAACAGTCAATTAAATTCAGTTTAGATGTCAGCCGCCACAATGCTACAGAGACATTATAGTCTGGCTGTCAGTCCACTACACTTGTCTCTCAATTAAAAATGCCCAACCAGCTTTTGACATATTCTAGTTCTGCGAGATGACTGGCCTGAAGAAGGCTACTTTGAAAGAGTTTGAAGCGTCCACAAAAGTAGATGTCAATTACTGCTGCATGAATTCTCTCAACCTGCCCCTGTGCAATGTCAACTTTACAAAACAGAAATGAAGCTGAAAAAATTTCCCACGGCACATACCATTCTATATATATATTCACAAAACTTAAAAAAAGCAAATGACTTCCAGTAACAATTTGAAGTACTCCCAGTGACACTGATGCCAATGTGTAGTTGCAGCACGGAACATAACGGGATGTTGCATTCGATTTCGCTGGCATGAGTAACTTTTTATTATCAACTGAAATTTCCTTGGATCTCCTTGATAACACGTGTAAAATCTGTGCCTCACAAAAAGGTGTGCCCTATAATGACATGCAGTTGCTACATACTGCAAGTTGGATTAGCGAAAAAAGAGGCATACAAAACACTAGAATTACCCAGGAAACAACTACAATACACAATTGTGTACACAGCTGTGTACAAAGTGAACTTGCAGCTTCTTCTGAATGTGTATTGCACCTAAGAGTGACTTCTTTGTCTTAGACAAATCCAGTATACCATTCTTATTGTAACTTTAGCGTTTTTCAGTGTTTACACATAAATGCACTAAAGAACATTTGTTGAAACAAGAGCTGGGCAAGACATGCGTGAACATAATTATACAGGCTGGCTCTGTCCTGCCATGTGTTGCAACAAAGAGAATAAGTGGGTGCATGATCTTTCAAGTGCCTATTTCCTTCATTTGTCAGAAGCATGCAACAATTTTGCAACCATTCTGATGCTTTTAACAAAACTGTATACATATGTCTAAAGAAGACTAACATTAGGTGTTTCACATTTTAAAAACAAAGAAAAATGCGACCGCTGCGGCAGCTTTGACCCCAGTCACGGTAGCCATAATTCGATGGAGGCTAAATGCACTCAGAGTGCATGTTAAAGAACCCCAAGTGGCAGAAATTATAATAGCCCTCCACTATGGCACCCCTCATAGTGTGAATCGCTTTGGGATGTTAAACCCTTAGAACTCATGAACATTTCTAAAACAGATTTTCTTCAGGCCTTCATACATTATTCAGGAAGAAAAAAAAAATTTGTTGGGGGTGGGGAGGAGGAGACAGATGTGTCTTAATGGGCTACAAAAGACAACAGAGAAAGATATAGCGAGTAAAAAAAATTACCTGTAGTACCAGAAGCAGGAGAAGTCTCATGACTTCTGCAGAGGCCAGAATTGTTGCCATAGCTCCCATTGGTCGGCCACCTAACATGCCTACACCAATGCAGCAAGACGAGCCAAAATAAGGAAGAAAACAATTCCAGCCAGAATATTAAGGCCTCAACCAGGCTTACGAAAAAAAACCCAACAAAATGGGAACTTCAACTGAGGCACTTACTTCTCTCTTGGGCTATCACGTAGACTTCACTGAATGATGCCAACGCTCCAGAGTAATCACCTGGAACAGACAAACACTACGACAATGAATGAATGATTCCTATGAATCTCTGATTAGCCCTTCCTTGCTCCAACTGTGGTATACACTGATACACACAAACAAACCACCAGTCATTTGCTCTCGACTTCGCACGCCCTGCCCGTTTATTCACTTCAGGTAGGACATCGTTAACGCTAGTTTGTTACTCAACCCACTCTGTTCTCTTCCAATCTCCTAATGTAACGCCGCCTATCATCTTCCTTTTCGTAGCTCGCTATGCTGTCTTGAATTTAAGTTAAACCCTTTTTATTAGCCACCACATTTAGGTTAGTGCTGGGCTAGGGCATTAAAACAGGCATTACATGTGTAAAGCCAAGGCTTGGAAGCACGCATAATACCCACCAGTTTCAATCTGGCATGCAGCGAGCTCCTGGAGCGCATCCACGTAGCCCATGGCACACTGGGTGTAAAAAAATAGCACACGCACCATGCACTATGATTTTAAATCTGTTAAGATGAGTGAAATGACACTAATAGTCAAAAGTGTAATCAGCAATAAACCAGATTTGTGGCCATTTTGCTCACTTATGGCAAAGGCCATAAGTGAGCAAAAAATGTGAAATTAATATATTCGCATGTCTCGAATCTGTAAGACTGCAAATTATATAAGGGTAGCAGCTGTAGTGTAAAAAGCTGCAAGTCGATCTTGGCCAACCAAAGTCATTTGGTGCACAATTAAATTTTAGCATACAGTACATTCACATTTAATCCACATATTCAGAAGCCACGGACTTCAGTGGTTACCTGTGGGCAAACTTTGGGAGCTTTGTTTTGTTTGTTTTCTGTCCACAACAGATCCATAAGCATGACCACATTTTACAGACACAATAGGCTGAAGTTTTTGTCCTCTCTTTCACTCCTCATCTACCTTTCCCTTATGTAATGTAGCCAATCAGGTGTTATGCCTGGTTAATCTGCCTGCTTTTCCTTTGTTCTGTTTCTCTCCATTCAAATCTTTAAGACATATTTTTCATGGCCACTGTACAATGAGTGAATGCAAGACATGCATTATTAACCAACATGATTTTCACCAATCATCCCTGTGGTCAAGATCATCATAACTAACCCAACTACATCCAGTGCAGGACAAAGGCCTCTCCCAGTGCCCTTCGATTATCCCTGCGCCGGTCCCAGTCAATCTATCCCCATATACTTCCTGATCAGGACAATTGGATCATACCGGGGATAATCAGACTATCGCTTATCTCTTATCTTTCTGCTATGGCAATGCTTCTGATTTTTGGAATCTGGTTTGTAACCCTAGCAAGCCATCAGTTATCAGTCTGCTGCATTGCATGCCCTGCCCAAGTACATTTACAGGTCCATGTCCACCCCAGTGATAATGCAGATCAATTAATTGAACATTAACTGAACATTAACATTAATTAACTGGCCAGCTTTTCACCCCTTTAAAGAGACGCTGAGGAGAACTCTATCATTTTTTTTTTGTTAGCAAAATCTGATAGTTCGGCATTTCATGGCTTTGTTGCCGCTTGTCCGGGCGCGAAAGATGCATTTATTTCAAAGAAATTTGGATTCGAAGATGAAAAAGTTTTTCCCGCCGCTCTGATTCAAACTCAGGGAACTCTTATTATGACGCCACGGCAACTCTTATGACGTCTCAGAACGGAGTGACGTGATACGTGACGTAAACGCAGACTCCGTGATTTCTGAAAGCTAGCGGTGCGGTGCGCAACCTTCCTTTGCCAGCCTCAGAGATTCGTGGCTTCCATGAAGTAAGGAAAATTCTTCCAAGGTGGCGCCTCTTGTCCTAGGAAGTCATCACGCTTGTACTTGCGAGATTGTCCTGTGGCGGCGACACCTGTATTTTGGTTCTTGCTATTTTCTACATTACAAGAGCTTTGTTTTCAGTAAGAGTGGCGTTTTTGTGATCAGGAGCTGCTATTCTATCGATACAAGCCAACTTCAATTTCTCCTCAGTGTCCCTTTAAGGACTCACGGAATGCAAACAGTAGCAGGAACGACACGTCAATTGCACGAAGTGCACCACACATATGCATGCACGCACGCATCAATAGACAAACAGACAAACTCTGTTCTGTAGCTGGACAGCCCGCTGCAGGTATGACATTGCCAAGGGTGCGCGGTCGATGGACCGGAGGCACTGGCCGGCTTCAGTGCACAGCGCCGCAGCAAGGGACGGTTCCTGCAGCTGCACGTAAAGGTCGATGGCCCGCGAGAAGCAGTGCACCGCCGCCGACAGATGCTCGTCGATGGACGGGCACAGTAGCGCATGGGAGTCGGCCTCAGCACTGAAGAACTGCCGGGCCCCTTGCGCCAGCGCTTGCGCTTCCGCCGCAGTGTTCCCCATCGACTGCTCGCACCTGTGGTTGGAAAACAAAAGACAATTTGCATTGTTGTTCACCGCATGCACACAGCGGACTGTCGTCACGCTGTGCTTTGTTTTCTACCATGGCCGAGGTTCACTAATGGCCAATGAAATTTCTGCACCGAAACGCTCATACACTCAACCTCCGCCAAAGTGTGGCTGTTGCACTTTTCTTCAAAAAGATTTGCGGCACGCGGCTGTAAGAATGAGAATGCGCGTAATAGACGAAATGCTAAGGGACAGCTATTGTAGCCAGGCCTGATGCACCGGTAAGGTGCCCGAAGGTGCGTGAAGGCCTAAGGGGCATGCAAGTGTTTGCTCCATTATGTGCACACATAGATTAGAACAAACTTTGTACTGAGGCAGCTACCAGACATGTAGTTTTTCCGCTTCATTGCCTTGACACACTGTCTTCCTTATCGCTTGTACTTTTTTTTTTTCCATGCAATACAGAAGATGTTTCAATAATGACGACTCCCTTGCTTGGGCCAGAGCTACGGGCTCTCTACATATTCGTGAGCAAGATCGAACAGAAAATCAACACTCACACTGTCACTCAAAAGAATGGGAACTTGTGCGTTACACTCCGTCCTTGAGGCGAATTTGTGCATCATTCCTTGTCTATATTTCCCGCCGCAAGCACCGTACTTTCACGTGCCAGAAGAAATCCGCTTAAGACTTTCCTATGTGTCTTACATTAACATGCCGGAGCAATTGGGCCATATCCGTCCCACTTGACACTACGGAAATATAAATCAATCAACAATTCCTCATCTCGCTGGACCAGCGGCTGTAGCGTTCTGCTGCTAGCACAAAGCTGCGGATTCGAACCCGACTGTGGACGATCTCGAACCGAGATTTCCGAGCACTTTATGTGTGCCCCGTGCGGTTGGAACTATATCCGGAGTCCTACAAATTACGGCGTGTTACAAAGTGCCGCTTCGGCGCCTGATAATCAATCAGATCAATATACTCACTTGGCAGCGGCAAGACTGCACATTCCAGCATAGTGCGGGCAGTCTTGGTGCTGGAGTTGCTTTCCAAGAGCGGCTGGAATTGTGAAACAGAGGTTCGGTGAAACAGCACACGGATGCATTGTTCCTGCAAACTGCTGCAATGCGGGCAGACACACAATAATATTTTCGGGAATGCAACAAGATATATAGCTGACTTACTATACTGGTCGCTGACCTCAGCTAGATTCGGTTTGCGAAGAAATCGCCTGAAAGACAGAAACGTCTACCAGTGATCGCGCAAAAAACACCGCGTCAACGACGTAAGAATATGGTTAGGCGCTCAGCCAGAAAACAGATGGCCATGTCGCACAAATGTCCTCCAATATGAAAGAATGCTCCGGTATCCTTCGCGCACGACAAGATCGAAAGGACTTACTTTTTTAGTTTCAAAGAGATAGTTTTGTATTGCTGCATAAAATCATTCGTGCTGGACTCCATGGTTTCTTTGACGTGTGAATAGCGCTGCCTTTATTAGCAGGTCTATTTGTCAAGGGTTGCCAGCCTGCTTGTACATTTTCGCTAAGTTTGATGATGACAGCTGACGAGGAAGAAGAGGACATCTACCTTGAGGACACTGCGAGGAAGGGAAAGGCGTGGCGACTATCTCAATCGCGCAAGTACTCCTGAACTACAACGTGGAGGAAAGTATGAAAGCAAAGCAGTAACGACGGGAACGGAATCGGCTTAAAATTTACTATACAAAAAAAAAAAGTCGGAGACAAGTCTACAGCAACGCTGTAATGAAGCTTCGCCCACATTTAGGACCACCGAGTAGGCGTCCTCCGTGACAAAATGTAGACGGTTGTTAAAGCGTTTCTTGCTGCCTAAACAAGAAACTAATCACGAGACTAAAGTATAAGCTAAAGAATTTTGATGCCTAGCTCTGGATGCCTCTGGCTTGTTTGATTGTAAACAATAAAAACGATTTTGTTCACAGTTGTGATTGGTTTGTGGAGTAATGCAGGACGCTGCGGTCCCCGTTTCCAAGAATCTTTTTTCAAAAAAAAGATATATATATATATATATATATATATATATATATATATATATATATATATATATATATATATATATATATATTTGTGCATCATTCCTTGTCTATATTTCGCCGCAAGCACCGTACTTTAGCGGGCCAGAAGAAATTCGCTTAAGACCTGCCTCTGTGTCTTACATTGACATGCCGGAGCAATTGGGCCATATCCGTCCCACTTGTCACTACGGAAATATAAATCAATCAACAATTCCTCATCTCGCTGGATCAGCGGCTGTAGCGTTCTGCTGCTGGCACAAAGCTGCGGATTCGAACCCGACCGTGGACGAGCTCGAACTGAGATTTCCGAGCACTTTATAAGTACCCCGTGCGGGGTATTATATATATATATAGGACAATATAGGCAGGGTCGCACAACTACACACACACACACACACACACACACACACACACACACACACACACACACACATATATATATATATATATATATATATATATATATATATATATATATATATATATATATATATATATATATATCGCGTCCGGTGCTCTTACCAACTGAGCTACGGCGACGGCTGTCCAATCTGCTGCTCTCGTGGGTATTTATGTTTACTGGGTGTAAGCGAGCCTTGAGAGTGTTCACGCGATATTCGGAGGTCGTGGGTTCGGATCCCACCGGCGGCATGGTTGTTTTTTCTGCTGCTTTATAAGTAATTTTCTTTAAGCGATTTATTAATCTAAGAATTATTATCCTACTGATAAGCATAACACATTAAAAAAAAAATTAACGTTCCCCTATGCACCTTGGTTTCGGTGACTGTTGGCTCCCTTCATAAATTTGTCAAACGGGCCCCTCATTTCCTTTAACTTGTCTGCTGATAGCTTAACGAGGGTCTCGGTTCTGGCAGTCTTAATGCCAAAGGTAGTATAAGAGGGCTCTCGCACAGTTTTCGCCCTCGCCGTTAGATGACGTTCTACGTCACGCTCGCGGTATTACAGGACGTCCTACGTCCGCCGCTATGGTCGAGGGTGGCGCTGGTGAACACTCTCAAGGCTCGCTTACACCCAGTAAACATAAATACCCACGAGAGCAGCAGATTGGACAGCCGTCGCCGTAGCCCGTAGCTCAGTTGGTAAGAGCACCGGACGCGATATTCGGAGGTCGTGGGTTCGGATCCCACCGGCGGCATGGTTGTTTTTTCTGCTGCTTTATAAGTAATTTTCTTTAAGCGATTTATTAATCTAAGAATTATTATCCTACTGATAAGCATAACACATTAAAAAAAAAATTAACGTTCCCCTATGCACCTTGGTTTCGGTGACTGTTGGCTCCCTTCATAAATTTGTCAAACGGGCCCCTCATTTCCTTTAACTTGTCTGCGGATATATATATATATATATATATATATATATATATATATATATATATATATATATATATATATATATATATATATGTATGTATATATAAACACAAACTCCTTGGTTTTACCCTACTACAGCGTTTCACAAAAATGAGAAACTACCTAAGCTGGCTTGTATGAAGTGACAGGACGTTATGCCTGGCCATGGGTTTTTAAAGCTGTCATCAGTTCCAGGCTTCGCCTATTACAGATAGGAACAATGTTTTCAGGCAAACAATCACAAGTCAAACAAATTTATTTAGAACTTGAAAAAAATTAGAGAAACAAGATTAGCCTCGTATCTCATGCTGTACTTGCGACACAACTTCAACGATGACACTTCAGGCTGTCCTTTTTTTACTCTTTGATGAGGTCTCACGTTTTCCGCTGCTACGAAGGGTCTCTAGAATGGAATATAGCAGTGGCCTGGGAAAAAAGAAAGTACAGATGAAAAAAGGGTCAAGCACATTCTTTGTGCCTTGGCATTCAGCAGTACATGAAGAAGCTTACAGCTGAGAGGCCTCCTCTGACATAGTAATGTGAAGCTCTTTCTCCAAGAATGCACGCCCAACACGGCTTTGCTGGTATCCACTCTCTGCGATGAGTGAAAAATACGAGTGACAGCATTCAATCAAGACAATAAACAATTGTGCCTATCATGAAGGTGACCATAAGTGAGACATGCCGCATGACTATGGCCTTTCATTCTTAGATGGTCCAGTACCAAATTTCTCTACAGTGGATATATTTTAGACAAACTGAGTTAAGCCCAACTTGCACCAGAAAAGTAGCTGAGGGTGCCATATAAAAGCTATTAGCTTTCTTTTCTTAGAGCAGTGTTTCTTGTTCTGAATCCTTGGCAGTCATGCATACATTATGGAATCGGTGTGTAGATGAGCCTAATGTAAAAATACTCAGATGTCTATCTATAACAGCTGCATTGTCTTCCATAAAGTCAGCAACAAAATTCCAATAAGGAAGGGTGTCAGGCAGGGAGACAAGATTTCGTCAATGCCATTCACTGCCTGTTTACAGGAGGTATTCAGAGGCCTGGATAAGGAATAGTTGGGGATGAATACTTTAGTAATCTGCAATTCACTGATAACATCGCCTTGCTAAGCCCCTCAGGAAATGAATTGCAAAGCATGATCAATGACTTAGAGAGGCACAGCAGAAAAGTGTGTCTAAAAAATAATATGCAGAAAACCAAAGCGCATGCAGTGACGCATGTACCGAGTTGATGAATAGTGGAAAAAAGATGAAATGCTACATGCTAGTCATTTATGTAGTTTATGTATCCACATCTACAAGGGTCTGCAGCATGTATGAACAAAATAAAAAAATGTTAGCTGCTTAGGTCTGAATGTGGACAGTCAGGAGCACATTTCCAAACAAGCATGTCTGTTTTACACAGACCATGTATGCCAGTGTTCTATTTCAGCCTGTCAACTCAAGTGCATTTATGTTCAAAATGATTACATGTATGAATTTCTCAGCACAAACTAAATACAGTAATACCTTCAGTATCAAATTGAAGTTACAGCCTTTAGTAACTTCATGTCAGCATGCTGAATATGCCTGTTTTTCTGTTTCGATTGACGTTGTCTATCTATGATGTACTGATATTTTACCAGTCTTTTCAACAATTTTTCAATTATTACTACACAAGCTGTTACCACCAATTATTACATAAGCACAGGTTCTTAGTACCCTGTAAACTCACTTAGTCAATTTGAAAGCACTACTGCATATATGCTGACATCAAACACTGGCATATATCTACAAAGACACAAGACACAAAGTGCGTTGAATACCAAAACAACAGCTGCCACGTCCGAATGCGGCAAGGTATGCCAAATTCTTTCATTACACATCCAGCATTCGTTCTAATTTCAGATTAATAACGTCAAAATCTGCATATAGTGTTGTACCCACTGCAGTCGCTCAGTGATTTGGGTGCTCGGCTACTGAGCTGGAGGAACCGGGCTCAAACCCGGCCGCGGCAACCCCTTGTCGATGGAGGCGAAACGCAAAGGTGTCCGTGTGACGTCAGGGCACGTTGAAGAGCCCTTGGTGGTCTAAATTAATCCGGAGCATTCCACTAAAGCGTCCCTCATAATCCCAGCGACGCGTCAGGATGTTAAACCAAATTCACATTGACATATGGTTTCGTAAGCAAGCAAAAATGAAACCAGAACACCCTTACCTGCTTCCAGTACGGAAGCGGCTCGTTTGTAGTTGTTGAAAACGAGGTACTCCAGTACGAGCTCATTAATGAGGCAGTTTTGTTCTGGCAGTTTTGGGGGCGCGTCGCGCGCTGGTTCCTCCACAGCCTTCAGGATTTCAGAGCGCAAGTTGGCGCGCAGTGAGGACAAAACGCCGTTATTCTCCAAGATTTCTGTCAAGGCTGCAAGAACAACAATGGATTTAGGCGGGGTCACACAGATTAGGGGTTAAGGCATACTGCTTTCTTCAGTTCAAAGTACTATTATAACCAGCGGGTGAATGAATCTATGCACATACAATTCGCGCTTCTGAGATGCTATCGAAGGAACGAACAGAAGTGCACATGTCAGATGCCGCACTCGTGTTCTATCCTTCGATTGTCCTCTGAAAGTGAACTCCAACTGCGTCAGCTTTCCAAATGAATTTCGTTCAGCCTTCAAACTCATTCATATCAAGGACGTAGCAGTCAATAATTTGCGCACGCGATTAACAAACCCGAATGGAGATAAATACCGACCTGCTTTCACATCAGCCTCAGAATTCATCGTCGTGCATCGTTTAAAACAAAGCGCAGAAAGGTAGTTGGGCAGCCGTCCACTGAAGTGGCAAGAAGTAAGCAAGAATGCGCAAACATAACAATTAAACAAGCTACAGAGCGCTCTTTCTTGAACTTTTCAACTACTTTCAACTTTGAACGAGCGCCCTTCGAAATCAAACACAAATACGACTATTCACAAGCACCCTAATTGATGTTTTCGTAGTTCGACGATAAAAGATTTCAAAAGGTTGTCAAAAAACCATTAAATTTTTAATTTGTATGTAAAATGTTTGTTAACAAAATTTATTGTCTGCTTTAGGTCAACTTTAATGACTGAGAGGAAGCTACGGCCTTGTCGCTCGGCATCGACTGCCCATACCGCACTCGCCTACTTGAGTAATGTAAACACCCACCACAACACGAATGGCGTGGTGTTAAGTTTCGCGTGCTGTGAGCCAGCCGAGCTCTCGTGCGTTGTCAACTTCGTGCCTTAACGGCGGTTCGTGCCGCTTTTACGAACAACGATGCAGTCGAGATTGTGTTGCGTCAGCGTCCTCCTACTGTGCTTCTGCGCGATCGCGCGGAGTCAGTCGGAACCCGAGGCCTCCGACGTCGACGATTTCTACAGGAGTCGTTTCGGCAATGGAGATACATCTCGGATGCGCGTCATTCTCGGGGACACCGAGGGCTGGGTTAACCCGCACGACATGCTGGGAACCGCCAGCGAGGCACGCAGTAAGCGAGCGCAGCAACAACCGCAGCAGCAACACCACCAGTCCAAGTTGAAGAAGAGCTCCGGCGCTCCGCCGTCCGAACCCATCTCAGAGGACACGACTTCTCCCGAGACCAGGGCCCGAATCTACAGCGAGATCAGGGCTCGATCGGCCGCCGAGAGCAGGAAGTTCAGCCGTTATCCCGCCGAAACCGAACGAGACGAAACCGATGCGAGCATAGTCGATGGCGAGACCGCGACCGAGGATGAAGTCCCAGCGCCGAGTTGCGGCAACCAGCGCTGCGACTGTGACTGCAAGGCGCTGAGGCGCGAATCCAAGAAGTGCGCCGAACAAGTTAAGCAGCTGCGGCTTAGCCAAGTGCTCGTGGATGGCGCGCACGATAGGGAGTTTATATACCTCAGACGCCTGGCGCTCAACGTCATCTACAGCGCCAAGTTCGGCAGCGACGAGATGCCGTCGAATGTCAAGTTCGAGATCCTCCTCTCCTCGGACGACGTGAGTGGGGTCTCTGCTTGAGTTAGCGGAGGATGGCGTCCGTGGTGATTTAAGCGAAGAGCGATTAAGGGCGCATACTTTTGTCTGTCCTGCAGCGAACTTATTCTGTTGCGTTTTGGCAGTGATTAGTGAGAACAGCTTTGGTGAGGCTTTAGTAAAGGTCGGTACACTGGACCCTCTTTGATTGAAACTCGCCAGATTCTAACTTTTGGTTTATTAAAATTATCGAGTGTTGACTGTTTCAACTTATCAGTAGGGACAGGAGCCGTGATACTCCTGGTACATGAGGCCAAATGAGTACTGCATTGTGACTGGCTGGCTAGGTAAATAGCGCTATCAGACACCTGCTTGCTGTGTCAGTTTCTTGTTGGCATCGTAAAGGTGTGCGGAGTGCCCCAAGTTCACTCATGAACAGTCGTCGTCATGAGCCTCCAGACATGTTTCTCGATATTAAAATTTTATAACAGTGCCCGACCATCACCATCTGTAAGTTGTTAATGCTCACTTTGACATCAGTGCCAAGGCCCTTGTTTTTTTGGATATTGACACTAAAATCACATAGACTAGAATGGGAAAGGAATCGTGTAGGCAAGTAACTCGGGGATCCTATTACAATGTGGGGTAAAGCAGTAGGAGAGAAGTAGCTGACACCGGCAGTTAGTCTGTTGTCTAAATTTGCTGCACACTCTACTTTCATGTCGATTCCAAAGAGGTCAGTGGGGATGGCAGACATTCCGGGACAGAAGTAAATCACTGCTCCTGCCAATCGGCTTTTTCTTTTCAAGCTCCGCAGCAATATTCGAATTGCTTAAAAGAGTAGAGACACCTAATTTTAATGGCATGTTTTCTCTTTACAATGATGCAGAAGACACTGCCATGCATTAATCACCTTGTTTTAATTGTCTAGGACCGCTAAATAATTTATAATCAAATTTTTCTGTCATGCTGTTTTGGTTTTGGTTTCAACAGCTGAACGATGGCTGGGACATCAAAGTGTGGTAATAATACACATGAGGCGTGGAAAAACTGCGATATAATCGCTGCTTCATTGTTTTAATTCGCTACAATGCTGGAGCCTGTCGTCCTCAAGAGCCGGAATGACAACAAATGTAAAAGCACTGACTATATTGCAATTTTTTATGCGTCACGTGACCTATAACCACTCTGACGTCACAGTCATCGTTAGGCTGTTGAAGCTGAAACAGCACGAAGAAGAAATTCGATTATAAATTATATAGCGATCGTAGGAGAATGCCACATGGTAATTCGTGTATAATAATGCCTTTAAAGGTCTTTAAAGTGGGGACAAGGGCTCTCCTTATCTTACAGAGGTTTAGAGCTTTAAGGGTAGCCTAAGTACTCCATATACAACTGAGAAGCAAACCATTTGGCCTGGTTACTTTTGGCAGAGACTGTACATGGTGATGGTGGATGCCTGGTGTGTACACCAAGAGATCAGACATTGAGCATGGCTACCAAGAATGCATGCATGGGAACCAATAAGGGGAATGAGAGAGGTCAGGTAAGCATTGACATCATGATTCTGAGGACCAGTCAGAAGCATTGTATGAGTCACATGATCTGGGGCTGGTCATATGATCTGGTAACACCATAACAGCTGGCATCGCTCAGCTGGCAAAATTCTGCAACTGAGCTACACATTTATAGCACAGGTAGTGGACTCAGAAACTAATATAACAGCAGTCATGGTGTTTCTTCTCTCTTGCACAGCCGGGTAGTGTCCGTGGCAAATTTTCTGATGAATTTTAATTTCCATTTGACCCGTGATTGGCATTGTACACCTCTCACAATTGGGGAAGACATTCAACATAGATTGTGATTTGGCACCGTCTTGAGAAATTCTTGCAGCAGCTTTCACACTGGTTGAGTCTCTGACCAACCGGTGGTGACACTAAGTGATGCACTTACAGCGTAGGTAGTGATTTGATGCTGGGTGTGTTACATCTCTCGCCAACAGGTGGCGACACTGGAAAAACTCGCCACGAATGCAGGAACGAAGTCATCGCAGCTGGAGCAGAAGCTGTCAACAATCTTGTCCAGCTCGGTGGTGACCCCGGACGAATTGCCGCATGGCGCCAACGCCCTCCTGGGGCGCCTGGCTCAGGCTTGGGGCCATACCATGGGCCCCGTAGACGTGCGGTTTGCGGTCCCGCTTTGCGGTGTTCTGGGCGTGGTTGTCATCGCGTTCATTTGGGGCCGCGCATGGAAGGTTATCATCGTGATGAGTGCCTTCTACTTCCTGGTGCTTAGCTTCGTCTGGCACTGGGCTCTCTGCTACCAGGTAATGCATTTCATTCATTAGTCCAGAGCCCTTCACTCTAGTCGATGTGCAGCGTTGGCACATCGAACCTTGCACACCACATCAGCACTATTCATTTATTCATTGGTACATTAATTTGTTTGTTTGTTCAGTCATTCACTCATTTATTTAATCGTTTGTTCATTTGCTTATTTATCTGTTTGGTCATTTAGTAATCCATTCGATTATTAACTAATTTAAATCAATTTAAGCACCTCTCGCATATCTAGGAGGAGCATGGTTGGCAGAGGCTGAAAACTGCAGATGCAGCGAGCAAAAGTGAAGTTATACACAACTGGAAATTACCATGTTTCATGTCATGTGGATATATATAGACTGATAGATGTCTAAAAGCTTGTCCTTTCGAGCAGGGCAGCGGGAGTTGTCGCCTGGCCAGTAAACACTATTCATCAATTGGCAGCTGTTTTTTTTTTCTGAGATCATTGTGGTAATTTCCATCTCTTCCTGCTTGCTTACACCTTTATTCATTCTGGCCACTAATTCTCTAACATTCGCCTGATTGTTCCTTCTTTCAGAATGTTCAGTGTCACAGCTTTTATTAAACCTGAAACCACCGAAGACCTCTGTTATTGCCTTGAGCGTTAAAGGTTAGAGGGCTCTCGTAAGATTTGCCCTCTCATTTTTCTGTATTTTGTGTAGCAACAGCAAATATCTTCAGAATTATTTTTTGTTTGCATCATTGCATTCTCATGCATCCAGGTCTAGCCTAGAGAGGTAAAATCCTTTTTGGAAGACCTTCTGAAGGTTCTAACACCGTTTTATTGAGCGTCTTATTTCTCCAGTAAACTTTTACTGTTTCTTTACTTTCTTTAACATTTAGCGTCGAGAGAGGTTACCATTCATGTCGAGTACTTGTCGAGTCACTTATGGTTCTCGCTTTTACTCTAGCATCAGACCTATGTAGACACCTCAGAAAGCTTTGAACCACTCCTCTGACAAGCCTTGTATACACTCGGCAGGTAGTGCATATTGCTATGAACACTTGTGTAAACTGACCTACATATCAAGTAATGCTTGCAGCAGAGCACAGTGTCGAGCACTGTTCATTTCAGCATTCATTGCATTCATTTTCTTTTGACTTATTTTACACCTGACCTGGAATTTGGCATCTTTTGCTTTTAGGAGTAGCAGGCACGGCAGTGTCTGTAGCAGTTGTAGACCATACACACCTCATGTGTTCTAATCACAGTTTTAGATTAAGTTCACTTCTGTACGACATGTTGAAGACGTGTGTCAACCACTCACCTTGTTCTTAGCACCCTGTGGCCTCAGCTGGCCTTGGGGCATAAAAATTCGTCATCACTGATAATAGTGCTTGTTTTGAGAACTGCAGATGTAGCATTTGCATAAAAGGTAGCTCTGGCTTGCCGTTTCGGGCTCTTAGGTGCAGCGTCGCTCGTGAGGGGTGAGACTGACGAGAGCACGTTCGACAGTACTCATGCAATGCTGCTTTCTTGCTATGGGACAGGTGGAGCACGCGCGACGGGACGCGTACATCTCGCGTAATGAAGTTCCACCAGAGCACTGCCGTCCAGGCTACACCCCAAGTTGGATGCAGTGGGCTCTCGGACGTGAGAACAGCGCCGAGTGCGACAAGTACTACGAAAGCCTCCACATTGACCCTGTGTGGCAGGTAACATGGCCAGCTAGCCTGGACAACCGTTTGTTCATTTTCATAGCACGATGCCATTTTTTTCCGGTTTCCTCCTATGGTATGTTTCATGTTTGTTTGTATCACCTGAGATGGTTCTTAAATGTAGTTTCACGTGAATACATTTAACAATGAGCACTTCGATAGCAGGCCTGAAATGTGGTAGTCAGAAATGCTGTGAAACCTGCTTTCTACACTTTTCTAGCGTTTTGCAGTCTTAAAAGTGAGCAAATTACTTGATGCCATTTCTACTTTATACAGTGTGAACCTTTATATGGGTTTTTATATGGAACGATCACATAACAATCCAATGTACAGATGCACATAGACAAGGCCAAATTCAATCCAAGTAGAACCAAACTCGAACTGAAGCCTACGACACAACACTACCGTTAAAAGAAAACTTGTCTGTTCATCTGTACATTCGTGTGAACTTTTCAGTCATTGTCGGTGCTGACTATCGCTTGGGGAAATTTTTCTGAGAGCAAAAAAGGACTAGTGCCAACTTGTTGTGCTTCATATTTGGAGCTATGCTATATATCAAATGGGGAGGAGAGGTCTCGCCAGAAGAAGCAACTGCATATAAAAATGAAACAAAGCTGTAATGAACAAGAAGCTCTAGAGCTGTGCAGTATGCTCTAGCAGTTAGGCGAAGCGGCATGCCATACACCTGATGTAGGTTGTGAAGTCTGGTAGCCAAACATTTTTGTCATTCTACAATGGACCGGTGTAAATACTCATTTCGAGCAGTCATTTCTATGCAGTCACCTTACTAGATTTTGAACAAGCTTGGCCCATTGTGACTGAATGCACTGTATTATCGTTTAACAACAAAAAATGCCTCTACTATTAAAGGGACACTGAGGAGAACTCATCAAATTTTTTTTGTTAGCAAAATCTCATAGTTCGGCATTTCATGGCTTTGTTGCCGCTTGTCCGGGAGCGAAAGATGCATTTATTTCAAAGAAATTTAGATTCGAAGTTGAAAAAGTTTTTCCTCCTGCTCCGATTCAAACTCGAGAACTCTTATGATGTCACGGAGGACTCTTATGACGTCACAGAACAAAATGACGTGAATCGTGACATAGTAAACTCAGACTCCGTGATTTCTGGCGGCTAGCGGTGCGGTCTAGCAGCTGCCGAAATGAAAGCTACCGCCGCCGCACGTTGAAGGCATCTATCGGGGGTCGCTACCGTCGCTTCGTTTACGCTTGCACCGGCATCTTGCCAGCGTTACGATGGATCTCGTTCCCGAACCTGACGACGTAGTTCTCACAAAAACTCCGGCCTGCATTTCAGCGACCTCAGCCCCACAGATCGTGCGATGCTTTTGAGGCAGCATGGTTAGGTTAGGCGCCGGCGGGCCGTTTCCCCCTTCCTCAGTGAGCAGCCGTTGCAAACTAAATATCATAACCCCAGTACGGAGAGTCTCGAGGGGCCAGGACAAGGTCGGCGCGTTGCGCCCATCGGAGGCTGGCCGGGGCTTTGGGGCCAACACATTGTGATTCCTTGAACGGCGCAGTTGCACGGTGCAGCAGGTGGTGTCGAGGTCTCCCACGGTTGCATGGGCCAAGTTATTTATTTTTTTGCCACGAAAAACGGATGGGTGCTCAAGGGCGGTCGCGTTTAAAGTTGGCGGCTTGAAACTAAAGCCGTCGCATGACGCTTCAACGGCTTCCGCCAGATCCAACGGGTCCACTCGATCGAGCTCTCTTGCCCACTTGCATGTACCTTCATATGTGTACTGTGAATGGATTAAATTAGCTGAGAGCTTGAAAAGAACAACTCAGCCCAACTGCCGAAGCTACTAATTACGTCACAATGCGCACCTCGCCATGGAGGCGAGTCAGTCTGGCCGGGCCGGCGGTGGCTGGCGCACTCGGCGCGAAATAGAGACATGCTCGAAGTCTTCACCAGAGCTGTCAGAGTGCGCCGAAGCCGCCGAACGCGTCGGCGGTCAAGCGCAGTTGGAGTATAGAGGGTCTCGCTTTGGCCGACGCGCGTCGCCGTGCAGCGCGCGCGCGTTACGCCAGAGCATGCACGCACCTTAACAGAGCCTGCGCTTAACCGCTAACCAACGGATTTGGTGGCGGCATCTATGGGAACCACTGAAATCCCCCGCCCACTCACTGAATAAAAAAAAATCCTGTGCCGAGGCTCGGAATCGAACCAGGGCATTTGGCGTTTGAGGCGGAGACGCTATCACTCCGCCACGACGGCTCTGGGTATAACCGTCAACAAAGGCGCATCTAGTGAATGCACTCTTCCGATGCAGAAATTTCCGCGCTTTCGCTACGTATATCCTGGCCTAACAGAGCTAGGCCATCAGCAATTTTTCTTAACTGCCTTGTACCTTGTCTCCCGCCCGTAATAAACGATTTCAGTTAAGTAGTTTGAAGTTCATTGCCACAGCCGGGAATGTTTCGCTGGGCGAGCGTGCGAAGACGCAAGTGCTCTTTATACTACGAACTGCTTTGTATGATCACCGACGATCGTACCATCATAGTTTTTCATCGACCGTGGCGATCATCTGACAAGCCTTAACAGACTCCTTCAATGGTTAACTAGCCCTTGAAGTGGCACTTGGAGTTCTTCTGCTGTTCGGAGTTTGTAAATCGAGGTGCGTCAAAAACAATACCACGGGGTCCGCAAAGCTCATAGACGCGAAGCGCCATAAAAAATCGAAACTTTCCTGGCTGCCTGTGGCACTGCCAAGCATCAGTTTCCTTTTGCTTTCAACATTCAGGTTGTCTTTTGTCTGCCTTCCTTGTGCGATAAATGTGCACTATCGGTTTTAAAACAAAACTTACTTCAATACTGAACTGTGCGACCTTCCTTTGTCAGCCTCAGAGATTCGCGGTTTCCGTGTAGGAAGGAAAATTCCTCCAAAGTGGCGTCTCTTGTCCTATGACGTCACCATGCTTGTACTTGCGAGATGGGCCTGTGGCGGCGATACCTGTATTTTGGTTCTTGCTATTGTCTACCTTACAAGACCTTTGCTTTCAGTAAGAGCGGCGTTTTTGTGATCAGGAGCTGGTATTCTATCCATAAAAGCCAACTTCAATTTCTCCTCAGTGTCCCTTTAAGCTTTCTTATTACTACATTTGATCAGTGCAACTATTTGTGCTTTTATGATTAAGCCTTTGCCGTGTTTACTGAAATGGAGAGGGTGAACGAATAGCTGTGTGGAGTGCATTCGAAGGGATCCTCACCACCGGTGACGTCACTGGTTGCATGATCCACATGACGCCATGTGACCGTGACGTCATTGTCACGTGATCATGAGGCGGTAACGTGATGCGTTGCACCAACGACAATGACACTTACATGCCCAGTGATCCACTGACAGCTTTACAGTAAAAAATGTTGATTGGCACCTGTGATGCACTGCATCATCCATTGTTGCAGGTCAATCCGCTGTTCGTGTTGACCGAGCTGTTGTCCAAGGCCCTGTTCAACCCACTTGCCAACATGGGCACCGCGCTCGGGCAGTTTGCACGCAACTTTGCGGAGCACCAGACCTGGTGGAGCATGCTCAACAACGTTGTCAACGTCATCTGCGTCTGCGTTCTAGGCCTTTTTGCGGCCATGGTCTTTGGAAAGTTGTTTCTGTTTTTCCTCACCACTTTCTATTGGAACACGCCCAGAAGACCACAACATGAGCGTGTTGAAGAAGTGCCGGCATCTGAACTGACGCACTCATTTGCACCACGTCCTAAGATCAGGCCGCCGCGACAAGAGCAACTCTGTGAACATCATGAAGAAATTGCCGAAGATGAGGTCTCGTGTGAAGAGGATGAAGTAGTTGAGGACACTGAAGAGAGCAACAAAATAGCTGGTGGGGACATGTGGCAGAAAACGGAGAATGTGAAAGTGCCTGAAAAAACTTAAACAGTCAGAGAGTGAGCTAGTCTTGTGCTTTTAATGATTTAGTGCATAGTGTGCAGATTGTTAATTGAAGGCTGATATTTTGTGATAATGTTCAATTGTTCCTTTCTCATCCCACCAAAGTGCATGTACTTTATATTAGTACTGCTCTCATCTTGAAGCTGTGCTTCTACAGCAGCTATTTGCAGTTTTTTGCATGAATTTTGTGTAGGTGAACCAGATAAGAAGATGTTGCTTGTGTACTTGTTTTGTTAACAGAGGTTATTTCTCATTTGCAAAATAAATGAATGTTCATTATAAAAGTTCAGCAAGCTGGCTATATCATATTTATGAATGTCATTTATGAAGTAGTTGCAAGGACGAACTTTGATGGAATTGAAAGAAGGGAGCAATATGTGTAGTTGTGCTCGGTGCACTGTTTTAGTAAACTAAGAACACCATCCATTGGCTCTTTTAAGCTGGGGCTCACTTAAACAGTTTTTCTAAATTCCTATAGAGTTATAATTAATAAGGCCTAGCTGTTGAACAAGCGTGTGTATATTGCCTAAAAAGATTGATTGCTAGTCATCTGGGAGTGAAGCAAATAAATTATCTTTTGATTTTTCACTGGTGCAACGGCAGGTTTGAAAAGGAGCACCGTGGCTGTAGCACGTTCAGTGTGCACCTTCCGAAGAATTTCACGTCAGAGAGGCGAGGCACCAGCCAGGTCAAAGGTAACCTTGTAATCACTCTAAAAGTGGCGGGCAGCCAGCGCCCCTGTACATTGAACTTTGCACCTCCTCCACACAACGAAGGTGCCCAATTCACTAGGCCACCACTATGGTAAAAAATAAATAATGCTTGCGCACAGAATTTGAATCTTGCAATCCCGCGTACCCCGCCATGATGGCTCAGTGGTTAGGGCGCTCGGCTACTGATCCGGAGTTCCCGGGTTTGAACCCGACTGCGGCGGCTACGTTTTTATGGAGGCAAAATGCTAAGGCGCCCGTGTGCTGTGCAGTGCAGGTTAAAGATCCCCAGGTAGTCGAAATTATTCCGGAGCTCTCCACTACGGCACCTCTTCTTCCTTCTTTCACTCCTTCCTTTATCCCTTCTCTTACGGCACAGTTCAGGTGTCCAACAATATATGAGACAGATACTGCGCCATTTCCTTTCACCACTAACTATTACTTTTCGGGAGATCCCCCTCCTGTATCAAATTTCCACCCCCTGTAAAGGCCTCAAGAAGGCGGAGGAGCGCTGGCTTTTTCGCCTCTACACTAACACAGTACGGTGCCTGGCAGTGCTTAAACATTTCAGTTCGGCCTTTGCGGGTGAGTGTCCACATTGTGGGGAAGTGTTTGCGGACACGTACCACATGGTGTGGTCATGGCCTGTCAATCCTGCTTTCCCACCCCACTCCCACTCCACCCGAGAGAACTGGGAGGCTGCCCTGCTAGGCTGCTCAACTCTCCAGGACCAACGAGAGCCCTGGACTCACAAGAGCCCAGGCCGCAGCGGACGCCACAGTGGTCCCGGTCTAGGGAGAGAGAGAGAGAAACCTTATTGATAGAGAGGAATTGCTGGGTCCCTACCTCACTGGGACCCCTCCTAGTAATTGTAAGTGCCGGGCCCTTCAGGCCCCGGTCCTATTCGATACATTTTGTGAATAAGCACAAATAAATGTTTCACGCCCCCACCGTAACCGCAATTTCTGACAATCCTATTCATGTCGCTCGTCTCCACTGGCCGACCTCCATGCGGCGCCAGTTTTCCCGATATTCGTACCAAAACTGTGACGCAATCGTTCGTGGTACAGTGTTCCGGGTATTGTCATTTCAATTTCTCGTTTCATATAGCTTGCATGTGCTTACATGCGGTGTAGTTAAGTTGGACGTTAACTTACGAAAGGAATTCGAACTGCCGATATATGCACCTTCAAATGTATGCGTTTCCAGACACTCTTATCAAAATTGTGATGCAACTGTTCTTTGTACAGCGTTCCGGGTGATGTCATGCACAGAAACTCTTAGAAGAGAGCTTTAATGCAGCTAGAACATTTCACGTAGACAATGCAACCAGGGTGATTAAGTTCAGTAGTCTTAAGTAAATCTCTACCTAATTTTTTTTTGTGTGTTTGACCTTGACTACCTCAGAATGTCTTTTTTTTGTTCTGCAATTTTCGCAGAGAATAGTTAACATGTACCTGGTAGCAATTTCCTATTATAGCTTTATTCCAATAAACAAAAGCAAAAACAGCCATGGATCCAGGAAAAAATGACAAACCAGTAAATATTAGCTGAAAAAGCTTTCTACTTCGATGATAAGAAATTAAAGAGAATGAAATGCGGTCGCCGTAGCCACATTCCTTCCAATGTCGTCTTTTCTTTCCGTGTACTTTTATGTACACATTTACACATCCCAAGATTATCGGATACATCGACTTTCAAAAATTGACATGACAGTAAGCATGTAAGGCGTTTCAATTAAGTTTTTGTGAGCATGCATAGTCGGCATGCTAGTGCTGATCTTAGAGTTGGCAGTTTCGTCTATGTCTGGCTCCAGAAAGCGGTCATCACTTTCACTATCGTCAGTTTCGACGGTTCTTGGGGCACTTCACGCATAGGCAACCATTTGCGGTTAAGCAAATAAGTTGAAAGACCAAATCGGCACATGTTCCAGCGCTGTTAGCAAGAGACCTTTATCCTAAACGATTACTTATTTAGCTAACTATTGTAAACTTGCACTCTCAATTCTAAATATTTTGCTTTGGCGGGGCAATAGCAGCCTCGCTGCAAAAGCAGCAGGCGAAGGAACCCCGCCGCGGTGGCTCAGTGGTTAGGGCGCTCGACTACTGATCCGGAGTTCCCGGGTTCGAACCCGACCGCGGCGGCTGCGTTTTTATGGAGCAAAAACGGTAAGGCGCCTGTGTGCTGTGCGATGTCAGTGCACGTTAAAGATCCCCAGGTGGTCGAAATTATTCCGGAGCCCTCCACTACGGCACCTCTTCTTCCTTTCTTCTTTCACTCCCTCCTTTATCCCTTCCCTTACGGCGTGGTTCAGGTGTCCAACGATATATGAGACAGATACTGCGCCATTTCCTTTCCCCCCAAAACCAATTATTATCAGGCGAAGGAAACTGAATTGCTTACGAGAAAAGGAAAGCCGCATTAACCCGCTCTCGGTGGACTCTTCAACTGCGCCGCTAAAACAATATTTGGTTTTTGGTACCCGCCGCGGTGGCTCAGTGGTTAGGGCGCTCGACTACTGATCCGGAGTTCCCGGGTTCGAACCCGACCGCGGCGGCTGCGTTTTTATGGAGGAAAAACGCTAAGGCGCCCGTGTGCTGTGCGATGTCAGTGCACGTTAAAGATCCCCAGGTGGTCGAAATTATTCCGGAGCCCTCCACTACGGCACCTCATTCTTCCTTTCTTCTTTCACTCCCTCCCTTATCCCTTCCCTTACGGCGCGGTTCAGGTGTCCAACGATATATGAGACAGATACTGCGCCATTTCCTTTCCCCCAAAACCAATTATTATTATTATTATTTTTGGGGAAAGGAAATGGCGCAGTATCTGCCTCGTATATCTTTGGGCACCTAAACCGCGCCGTAAGGGAAGGGATAAAGGAGGGAGTGAAAGAAGAAAGGTTGCGTAGTAGAGGGCTCCGGAATAATTTTGGCCACCTGGGGATCTTTCACGTGCACTGACATCGCACAACACACGGGCGCCTTAGCGTTTTTCCTCCATAAAAACGCAGCCGCCGCGGTAAGCTTCGAACCCGAGACTCAGGATCAGTAGCCGATCGCCATAACCACGGAGCCACCGCGGCGGGTACGCGCCGCTAACCCCGCCGCGGTGGCTCAGTGGTTAGGACGCTCGGCTACTGATCACGAGTTCCCGGGTTCGAACCCGACAGTGGCGGCTGCGTTTCCATGGAGGCGAAACGGTAAGGCGCCCGTGTGCTGTGCGACGTCAATGCACGCATAGATCCCCAGGTGGTCGAAATTATTCCGGAGCCCTCCACTACGGCCACCTCTTCTTTCACTCCTTCCTCTATCCCTTCCCTTACGGCGCGGTTCAGGTGTCGACCGTTATATGTGAGACAGATACTGTGCCATTTCCTTTCCCCCAAAAAACAAAAATTGCGCGCTGTTTCACTTCAGTGAACACCTCAACTGCGCCGTGCCGGCCCCCCACAGTGCGTGCGGCAGTAGTCGAAAGAAGGCAGCGAGGAATGCAAGCGAAGGCCTAAGAAGCCACAAAGGAGGTGTGTCACAAGCACTTCCGAGACTTCGATTACAGTTGATCATCGTGTGTGGTGTCATGCAGTTCTGCAACGACCTCAAGACGTTAATCTCCACTTGGCCCGCTATGTTGCAAGAGGCGCTTCCGACTGTAGCCCCACTGCACTGCTGTGCACCGACTGTCGCTCAGTTGAGCGTTGCATGCTCGAACCGTGAAGTGTTTTTTTTTAACTTCATGAACTAAATGAATAAGACACTGACCTGCTCATTCCCTTACATGGCTCAAATTAACAGGAGGAGGATTTCTCAATTTTCGTGGAATTAACCACGAACTGAAATGAAGCAGTAGCAAGCTCGCCTTCATTGATATATGAATGTCA
The DNA here is from genome assembly GCF_052857255.1 of Amblyomma americanum. Lineage (NCBI taxonomy): Eukaryota > Metazoa > Arthropoda > Arachnida > Ixodida > Ixodidae > Amblyomma > Amblyomma americanum. The sequence goes on from NC_135504.1 coordinate 15,867,693, forward strand.
CCTTAATTATAACAATTATCCTCAGCCAAAATCATTGCAAAAAAAAACCATGTATACCTTTGACGTGTACTTAGGCAAATATAAGCACGGACAAAGCACAGATTCTGCCCGTATATGCAAATATATCCATGCAAATTTGCATATAAACGTCGAGGCTTTACTCTTATCCGCCTCCAACAGTGATTTGCCGGTTCAAGAAGACAAGGGCTTGGGTAGGACATGTAATGCGAAAGCAAGATAGCCGATAGTCCTTAAAGGTAAAGGATCGGATACCAGGAGGAGGCAAGTGTAACAGGGGCGGCAGAAAGAGTTGTTTGCGTGGATAAGGTGGCCGTCACGGCACAGGACAGGGTTAATTGGAGAGTTATTGTAGATGCTTTTGTCCTGCAGTGGTGGTGGTGGTAGTGGTTTTTATTAAAATAATAGCAAAAAGGAAGGGAAAGGTTTTTGCTAGCCCCGGCATCTGCCATCGATACTGAAGCACCTGAGCTGGGGCAGCGGAAATAAAGGATAGCAGGCAGAATGGAGAAATTAATGAAAGAGGTGAGGGGACTGGAAGAGAGGATAGGGGGAGAAGTAATATATACAAACTATTTACACAATTAGAAATGTGTCCAGGTTGTGCACGTACGTGATCAGTTCATGTTGGAGGACGTAGTCAGTCTGATGACGGTGATCACCATGATGTGTCAGGAGTACGTCACGAAAACTTCAGGTACCCTCAAAAACAGTTTTCAATGAAAGTACTCCCTTTGCGATCTTTAAACAGCCATCCTTGCACGTGACTCGCAAGCAAGGTCTCTGCACATCTCTGGTATTGCCGTTCGGCATTTGACGACCGTTGTTTCTGCAGTGGCCTAAAGATGAGAGTACTCGATATGAGTTGTGATGGCGGTGTGACCGGAAGCGGACACCTGAAGACTACTATAAACGATGCACTTCCTATTTACCTTCTTATACCGGCCGACAGCTCCGTTCAGGCATGTGTTCTGATGTCCGTGTCGGTCCCTTTTAAAGTTTCGCATGTACCTAACTAGATGTATGAATCCTTACTTTGCGCCGTCTAGAAGTGATTCTGCCGTAAATTAGTAGTTTCCCTGCTGCAGTTCTGTGCAGCTCTCGAAAATCGATAGAGTGGCACGTAAGTTTAATTTGGTCATTTTAGCGGTTTAATAAATTTCGTTTATTTTTAGCGGACTTCAGCCCTTTATTCCATATAAAAGCTTTTTAGTCCAACTTGCAATGGCGAAGCGTATCGTGCACAGACCCTAAGAAAGCAATAATAAAAAGAAGTCTTTTGGCTGCAAGGGAACGTATGAGTCAGACGTGAGTAGTCTCTTTTTTTCGCCGCCGCAGTAGTTGACCGGAAGATATGTTTTAATGCAGTCACCCAAGCCCGCACTCAGCGATTTCGTCGATATTTATATGACGGCTGCGTGACCTTAAAGAAACCTAGATTGGCCGCCTAGGTCATGTGACCTTGTTACGTCATCACAACCTGCCCACGGGATTGCGAGGAAACTGCGCACCCTGACAGGTGGCAGTCAGTGATCGGTCGCGAGGGAGAGCTCGGTAAGAGCAGCCTGGATTTCGCACGCCCCACCGGTGGCAGCACCTGCCATCGCAATTAAGGCAGCGGCGCATTGCTTAACCGCTGTACCACTGCGCCAGGAGGGGTGAGGACTGCCAGAGATATGTCAATGTAAATTCGATAGTGCCCAATTCCGCATATATATAGGCATTGACCCATTACTCTAAAGCGGCGTAGCTTGTTGTTGTCGTTATTGCCTTGGTCGCATGACAGAAAAGCGGAGCTTTTCTTTCGTTTTTATTTTTTTCTAACTGGTGTCTTTTGCCTTGCATCGTTCTTTATGTTTCTTTTGTTTTACTTGAAATTGACTTCCGTGGACAATTAACATTCAGATTATTTTTTATGAGGTTCTCCACAACGCTGGAAATTTGCATTAAAATATTCACTACGAAATTACGCGCTCCACTGCGTCGGCAGTGCCGTAGTGGATATCAACGGCATTATAGCGCAAAAGAAGAACGCGAAAGGGGCAGTGCAAGAATAACTGGGGACCACTAAAAGAGGTCTTTGTCATGCAGTGAAGCTAGTTATGCTGATTATGGTGGCGTCGTTGAAACTGCAGGAATCTTCTCCAAAACATTACTCTCATTGCAACCGGAATAAACATCGCAGCACTCGACAGCGCATTTATTTTGCTTGATTAAATGTTCGAAAACTCCTGAAACTAAGCAACTACAAGATATTATTCAACTGCACCCGGCAAGCGACCTTTGTGATATGGAAATGTCGCGTGAAACTTTGTTCCTTGGAATTTTTTTTTTTCAATGGAGCTTGTTTCTTTTACAAGACTTCAGCGTTTATGGAACACATGCAAGATAGTAGTGGTGAAAATCTATATCTGACAGATTCAAAAAACGCTGTGAGAAATTACGAATCGGGGAGGGTGACGGAGACTGCCATCCGTATATTAAGCAGGGAAGGAGGACCCAGAGAACTGGTTCTGCTCGTTTGGGCACCAGCTCACCAAGGACTTAAAGGGAACGAGGAGGCTCATTCGGTCGCCCGAGGTCTCACTTACCGGTCGACCCCTGGGACCTCCCAAATCTCTGGAAGTACAAACAGCACAGAGGATATGCGCGCATACCAGGAAATCACACAATACTACAGACTGAATCGTCAGATTTATCCGGGAGCGGACAAAACGCTCAATAAAAAAGAGGAGGTTCTTTGGAGGAAATTACAGACAGGGTTTTTTCCCAACCCAGTACTCTACAGCAAGTGGCATCCTACAGTATTCAGGTCACAGTGCAAATTTTGCGATCAGCCAGCAAATTTGGTCCACATGGTGTGGACGTGCCCGGCTAAATATGATAGCTCACGCACTATAGAATCCTGGGAGGCTTTGCTCCGCAGCCCAGACCCCAACGTCCAGCAAGACATCATCGGTCAAGCCCTTGCTGCTGCTGTATCCCAAGGGATCCCGGCCGACGGCTAGGGCCGACATGGGAGATGGACTTCTCTCCTGGCGTTCATTGACTGGTGTTACAATAAAGTTGTTTTTCTCTCTCTCTCTCTGACAGTTTGGGAAAGGGATTGCTTCGTTTAGGGTTCCTATTGCGGGTCTGCATTGATTCTCGCTTCTTCACGTGCTCTCTCGCGAGAGTTTCTCCTGGTCTGCGAGGTTTGAGCTGGATGGAGCCTCCTCTCAACCCTCAGCCCTTGGCTGAACTCTTAGTTCGATTTCCAGATTTTCCTGACATGCCCACATCACATGGTATAGTATGCCTTCTCCCCGCAGACCTGGCGTCCACGCTCGGCTGTCGCACCCGGTTACCAGCTTTAGGAACATTACCCGGATGTACCGAGAGGAAAGGTGCAGACTGCCAGAACCGCATCCTAAACTCACCAGGCAACATCAGCCGATCCTGCGTCGAGCGCAGGCGGGATCGCTTTCGCATCCCGTACTGAAGAACCGCATTTATCTTGCGGAACACGATATGCTCTGTCCTTTTGCAAAAGAGAAAAGGGCATCCTGCCGCACGTCTTCGCAGAGTGAGCAGAACTCAAGAACCCCCTCCTCCCATTCCCTCAATCCCCAACCCCTTGAGCGATGGGAGAAGTTGTTATCCAGCCTCGTCCTACCGTTTCATCTCGCACTGATGGACAGGGGCCAGGAGCTGCTGGGAACATATGCCTCCCGTAACTAGGGGACCACCCCGTCTGGTGCCAGCGTGCACCACCGATTTATTTCGGGCCCAATAAATGTTGATTCATCATCATCCGCAGAACTGGCATTTTTCACTGAAAGATGCTGGGTCCATGCCGTGCTGTCTGAACGGGTGATTAAAGGCTATATTTGTAGTCGCCTGAGCTTGCGACAGGTCTTCGAACCGCTGACATATGAACCTTCAATTGTATTCCTTTCCAGACTTTCGTATCGAAATTGTGATGCAACCGTTCTTTAAAAGGTAAAATAACCGCTACTTCAGAACAGGGCGTAGGACGAGGTGTACAGTCCACCTGTCGCGGTTCTTTCACCTTTTAAACATGTCAGACCAACTAGCCCAATGTTTTCCCTTGTTCAACCGTTCTTTGTACAGCGTTCCGGGTGGTGTCACGCACAGAAACTCTTAGAAAAGAGCTTTAATGCAGGTGAAACATTACGCGTAGACAATGCAGCCAGGGAGATGAAGTTCGGTAGTGTTAAGTGTCTCTCAGAATGTCTTTTTTTATTCTGCCATTTTCGAAGAGAGTAGTTAACACGTACACGGTAGAGATTTTTATATAATAGCTTTATTCCAATAAACAAAAGCAAAAACGGCCAAGGATCCGGGGAAAAAATGAAAAACCAGTAAATGATAGCTGAAAAACAGTGTTACACTTAAATTATAAGAAAGCAAAGTGGAGAATGAAATGCAATCGCCGCAGCCACATTTCTTAAAAAATCTTTTCTTTTCGTGCACTTTTATGCACACATTTATACATCCTAAGATTATGGGATACATCGACGTTCTGAAATTGACATGACAGTAAGTTACAAGATTTATCAGCATCTCTTCACAAGTCGGTAGGTCAGAGCTCATGTAGAGGTGGCAGTTTCTTCCCTGCGTGGCTCCAGAAAGCGGTGTCACCACTTTCAGCCCCGACAGTTTCGACGGTTACTAGGGCACTTCACGCATAGGCAACCATTTGCGGCTAAGCAATTAAGTTACAAGACCAAATCAGCACATGTTTCAGCATTGTTAGCAAGAGACCTTTATCCTATTTAGCTTATTTTGAACTTATTTAGCTAATTATTGTAAACCTGCACTCTAATTTCTCCAAACATTTTGCTTTGGCGGGTCAACAGCAGCCTCGCAGCAAAAGGAGCTCGTGAAGGAAATTGATTTGCTTACGAGAAAAGGAAAGAATAATAATAATAATAATTGGTTTTTGGTGGAAAGGAAATGGCGCAGTATCTGTCTCATATATCGTTGGACACCTGAACCGCGCCGTAAGGGAAGGGATAAAGGAGGGAGTGAAAGAAGAGAGGAACAAATAGGTCAGTAGTGGAGGGCTCCGGAATAATTTCGACCACCTGGAGATCTTTAACGTGCACTGACATCGCACAGCACACGGGCGCCTTAGCGTTTTTCCTTTATAAAAACGCAGCCGCCGCGGTCGGGTTCGAACCCGGGAGCTCCGGATCAGTAGTCGAGCGCCCTAACCACTGAGCCACCGCGGCGGGGCCAAAAGGAAAGACGCAGTAACGCGCTTTCGATAGACACCTCACCTGCGCCGCCAAAAATAGGTTTTCATTCGCTGCGTTGCGCACAACCTGGACACATTTCTTATTGTGTAAATAGTTTGTACATATTACTTCTCCCCCTATCCTCTCTTCCTGTCCCCTCACCTCTTTCATTTCATTTCTCCATTCTGCCTGCTGTCCTTTATTTCCGCTGCCCCAGCTCAGGTGCTTCAGTATCGATGGCAGATGCCGGGGCTAGCAAAAATCTTTTCCTTCCTTTTTACTATTATTTTTAATAAAACCACTACCACCACCACCGCTGCGTTGCGTTTCGATGGAGGTGAAACGTAAGGCGCCCGTGTGCTGTGCGATGTCAGTGCACGTTAAAGATCCCCAGGTGGTCGAAATCATTCCGGAGCCCTCCACTACGGCACATCTTTCTTCCTTTCTTCTTTCAGTCTCTGATAATAATAATTGGTTTTGGGGAAAGGGAATATCCCAGTATCTGTCTCAAATACCGGCGGACAACTGAACCGGCTGTAAGGGAAGGGATAGAGGAGGGAGTGAAAGAAGAAAGGAAGAAATGGTGCCGTAGTGGAGGGCTCCGGAATAATTTCGACCACCTGGGGATCTTTAACGTCGCACTGACATCGCACAGCGCACGGGCGCCTTAGCATTTTGCCTCCATAAAAACGCAGCCGCCGCGGTCGGGCTCGAACCCGGAACTCCGGATCAGTAGCCGAGTGCTCTAACCACTGAGCCACCACGGCGGGTAATCTTTTAGTCCCTCCTTTATCCCTTTTCTTACGGCGCGGTTCAGGTGTCCACCCAGGTATGAGACAGATACTGCGCCATTTCCTCACCCCAAAAACAATTTTTCATTTCAATTATTATTATTTTCATCTCAGTTTACTGTAGCGGTGTCGTCAGCTGTCTCCGATTCGAATTTAGCGGCAGCAGCTTAAAGGCCTGTCTTAGAAAAGAAGTGCGCAGGTCAGAGGTCATCTTATGCGCTTCTATTTGAAGCCCTTGTGTTTTGTTCGGTGCAGTGTTCCAATATTTTGTCTGTGACTCACCCTTCTTCCGCTTTAATTAACATTTAAGACGCTCTTCCACGTCTGACGTCACGGCTGTCGTCACAGCGCTCTACGTCACTCCTTTTTGCCCCGCTTTTTGAAAACATCGCCGCAGGGCTCTGCGAAGATCGGGGCTAACGCGTGTAATCCACCCGGTTCTTGGACTGGGTCATGTTTACTTCAAGGATATTAACGCGACAGCGTTAAGGAGCACGTGTCGCAGAAAAGCCGGTGTTGTCGGCGTCGGCAGCCGTGAGAGAAAAATGGCGCATCTCGGTGGACACCTGCACCGCGCCGTAAGGGAATGGATTTTAACGCGACAGCTTTAAGGATTGATTGATTGATTGATTGATGGATTGATCGATCGATGGATTGATCGGTTGATTGATTGAACAATTGAGTGTTTGAATGATTGATTGTTTGATTGATTGATTGATCCATCGATCAATCGGTCGATTTCCTTCCCTTACGGCGCGACCCGGGTGTCCAGCGAAAAATGTGAGACAGGCGTAATTCCCTCTCCTTAAAAGCAATTGTTCATTTCATTTTCCTTCCCTAAAGGCGCGCTCACACTAGGGGGAAAACGCGCAACGCTGAACGTTTTCCGCGCTCCGCTTCCCGCACAAGCCGGTTTTTCTCCCGCAGACAGCCTGCTGTGCCGTCTCGCAGAGCGATGGGTTCAGTAGCTATTTTTCCCGTGCCGCTGTCGAGAACAGCTAATGGGCGCCGACCGTGAACCGTGACTTCAGTCCCAGTTCAGTGACCCCGTCGGCGGAGGCGTCCGGCCGGGCACTCGGCGGCTGCTTTGCCAGCATGAACATGCGACTTGAGACAGTGCAGAAGCAGCGATGCAGAAGCAGCGAACAAACAAGTACGTTTACCGTAACCAACAGCTCATCGTTCGAACTAGCCATTCTCGAGACAAAAAGGGCGACGGGAGGAGAGCTAGCAGACGATCAAGACGACGACGCGGTAAAAGAGCGCGCTTTCCAGTCTTCTCTGGTGTCACGTGACTATCCCTTTCTCTCTCTGCTCGTTCGGGTCCTCCCTCAACGCCTCCTCTCTCGACATTCCAAGACAACCTCAGCGAGAAAACGCGCGCAGTGTGAGCGTCATTCCGAGGAGCTGCGACGCAGCGTCGACGTTGACGCTGTGCCGCTGCGGGAAGTTTCCCGCTAGTGTGAGCGCGCCTTTACGGCCCGGTTCGGGTGTCCGCCGAGATATGTGAAACAGGCGTCCTTCCCTTAAATTGTCCAACGGGTCACACGTTGCGCCGAAGGGGCGATGGCGTTCCTTGTACTCCTCGGCAACGCTGCGACACGCTGTCGCGTCTCGCCCTTAAAGACGAAGCTTAAGCATCCTCCAATTTTTTTTTACGACCCGCGTCTTCCGGGTTTCCCGTTTTGTCTTTCCGCGAAGGAAAGGAGGAAATCCCTCTTACATCCCGTTGACCGCGCGGCGCAGATATGACTGCGACCGTCAGCCTATACCGCCGCGTGTGTATACGGTGTAGCCGCTCTTTGAACTTTGTTACTCGACGTTAAACGGGCGCGAATAAAGAACACCTGAATGAATGCCTTCGGCCGCTTCCTTTCCCACTGGACTTTCCTTTGTGCACAATGTATATAACTCGAAGTCAGTTCTGGGTTCTATAGGCTTTCTGAGAAACTCCTTTTTTTCTCGGCAATTTAACTTCATAGCATTCTCTGTACTCCAACCCTCCTCCCTTCCCTCCCTCAGTTTCGAACTCTCGCCAGTTATATATAAGCCAAAAATCTGATCCCGTGTTTGCTTTTACATATGATACGCCAGCGTAGTTTACGCTATTTTATTCTTGCCACCGCAGCTTCAATTCTTGTGTCGTTGTGTAGACCGACACCTTTGCTTTTTTGTGGAGATCTATTTTACATTTCTTAGTTTCAGATAGGTCTCTACATGTATATGTTTCACAGCCATACACACTGCCATCGATATACAGTCATCATTCGTTCATCATTGATCTTCCGCGTGACTTCGCCCACTGCAGGGCTAAGGCTTCTCCCATGTCTCTCCAATTAACCCTGTCTTTTGCCACCTGCGGCCACCGTATGCCTGCAAACTTCTCAATCTCATCCGCCCACCTAAGTTTCTGCCGACCCCTGCTTCGCTTGCCTTCTCTTGAAATCCAATCCTTTACGCTTAAGGACCAGCGGTTATCTCACCCTCGCATTACATGCCCTGCCCAAGCCGATTTCTTCCCCTTGATTTTGATTAGGATGTCATTAGACCGCTTTTGTTCCCTCACCCACTCTGCCCGCTTCCAGTATCTTAACGTTACGCCTATAATTTTTCCTTGAAAAATACGACTACTTAAAACGCGTAGCGAGAGGGGCTACCAGTTAGGACAGGTATAGCGCGAGAGGCTGACGCGGGTGCCGGGGGGTCTATGGCATCGGGAAAACAAAGGTCCCGTGTTTGGTTTGAATTCGGTTTGAATTCTTCTCAGGGTAATAGCTCGACAGCTTTTTTTTTCCTTTGGGTACCATTTGAAGGAAAAATGAGAACCGTTTCAGAAAGGAGCTTTTTCAGGTTGAAAATTGAATTTTTTGTTGCAGGGCGGGGGAGGAAATGGCGCAGTATCTTCTTCATCTTGGTTGGGTTTAGCGTCCGAAAGCGACCCAAGTGCTATGAGGGACGCCGTAGAGGAATGGTCCGGAAATTTCGACCACCTGGGGTTCTTTAACGTGCACGGACATCGCACAGTACACGGGCCTCTAGAATTTCGCCTCCTTCGAAATTCATCCGCCACAGCCGGGACCGAACCCGCGTGTTTCAGGTGAGCCACCGCGGCGGGTGTAAACTGCGAGTTGGTAAATTGGTTTGGGGGGAAAGGGTATGGCGCAGTATCTGTCTCACATATCGGCGGACACCTGAACCGCGCCGTAAGGGAAGCGATATAGGAGGGATTCAAAGCGGAAAGAGGGGCCGTAGTGGAGGGCTCCGGAATAATTTCGACCACCTGGGCATCTTTACGGAGCACTAAGTGCACACGGGCGCCTTAGCGTTTCGCCCCCATCGAAACGCAGCCGCTGAGGTCGGGTTCCAACCCGGGAACTCCGGATCAGTAGTCGAGAGCCCTCACCACTGAGCCGCCGCGGCGGGTAGCCCTGTGATGATGTTTTCGAAAAGCGAGGGAAAAAGGATAGAGTAGAGCGCTGTGACGACAGCCGTGACGTCAGACGCGAAAAAGCGTTACCTGAATTCACGGAGGGCCCCGCCGCGGTGGCTCAGTGGTTAGGGCGCTCGACTACTGATCCGGAGTTCCCGGGTTCGAACCCGACCACGGCGGCTGCGTTTTTATGGAGGAAAAACGCTAAGGCGCCCGTGTGCTGTGCGATGTCAGTGCACGTTAAAGATCCCCAGGTGGTCGAAATTATTCCGGAGCCCTCCACTAAGGACCTATTCTTTCCTATCATCTTTCACTCCCTCTCTTATCCCTTCCCTTACGGCGCGGTTCAGGTGTCCAACGATATATGAGACAGATACTGCGCCATTTTCCATTCCACCAAAAACCAATTATTATTATTATTAATTTACGGAGGAAGGAAAATTTTTCTTCCTTCATGCCTGAATTAAAGCGGAAAGAGGGTTAGCAACTGACTCAAAATTTTGGAACACTGCACCGACGAAAAGGGACGGGTTTTAATTAGAAGAGCATAAGATGACCTCTGACCTGCGCTCTTCTTTTCTAAGATGCAGCCCTTTAAACTGTTGTCGCTAAATTCGAATCGGCGACTAGCTGACCAACCCGACCACGGCGGCTGCGTTTTTATGGAGGAAAAACGCTAAGGCGCCCGTGTGCTGTGCGATGTCAGTGCACGTTAAAGATCCCCAGGTGGTCGAAATTATTCCGGAGCCCTCCACTACGGACCTATTTGTTCCTCTCTTCTTTCACTCCCTCCTTCATTATCCCTTCCCTTACGGCGCGGTTCAGGTGTCCAACGATATATGAGACAGATACTGCGCCATTTCCTTTCCACCAAAAACCAATTATTATTATTATTATTAGCTGACCACTCCGCTGGAGTAAATTGAAATGAAAATGAAAAATGGTTGTTGGGGAAAGGAAATGGCGCAGGATCTGTCCCGCCTATCTGGGTGGACACTTGAACCGCGCCGTAAGAAAAGGGATAATGGAGGGACTGAAAGAAGAAAGGAAGAAAGAGGTGCAGTAGTGGAGGGCGGCGGCTGCTCCTGCTGCTGCTGCTGCCGCCGCCGCCGCCGCATCCAACACACCATCACCTTTGAGGAACGGGTACGAACGCGATAACCCTGGAGACGCGCCCTCAGGGTCCTACCCATTCCCCGCAACATGTCACACTCTGACCACAATGGCCGTCGCCAGGTGCGTGCGGAAGCACTGGAGCGACATTATGGTCGGCAGCAACACGTGTACTACGTGGACGTTGCCGGTCCACACCGTGGAGGGTGGTTCACCGCAGCAGTGGCCCACGACAACACCACAGTGGCAGGACTCACTTTCCGCGCCTACAGCACAACACACGCGGAGGAAATCGCGATTGCGCTCGCACTCTCCCTCCCACAAGTGAAACACATCATTACCGACTCGAAGGGGGCCTGTCGGAACTGTGAGCTGGGTTGGATACCTCCTCTCGCCTGGCGCATCCTACAATATTGGTGTCGGTCTAGCGACCCTCCAAACTGTAACCTCATCTGTGCTCCCGGCCACCAGGGACTCCAGGGCAATGAGTTAGCCGATCAGGCGGCCCGCGCGCTCTCTCCCCGGGCACTCACACTTGCTCAGGATGCCTACTACGAAACTAACCAATCTCTGATTACATTCAAAGACATCACTACATATTATAAGGACGGTCATCGTCGCTTTCCGAAACCCTGTAAGGGTCTCCGGAGAGCAGACGAACGGCTTCTCAAAATTTTTACAGATACAATGCTGTGCCCGGCAGTATTGAAACACTTCAATTCAGAATTTGATGGTGGCTGCAGGCTGTTCGGAGCAACGTTCTCGGACGTTTTCCATATGGTCTGGGCCTGCCCTTCCAATCCCCACCCTTCCCAATCCTTCATCTCCCACCCTTCTAGGGAGGCTGGGAGGCGGTGCTGCTCAGCTGCCATGACCTGCAGTCCCAACGAACCTTGGTCGCCAGGGCGCGAGCGGCGCTAGACGCCATTGGGGCTCCGGAATAGGAGCTCCACCTAGATTTGTGAGGACCTGGGCTATAGGGCCTGGGCCCAAACACCTCCTTGTACATAATAAATGTTTACCACTACCACCGCCGCCGCCGCTGCCGCTGCTACTGCTCGGAAGAAAGAAAAGTGCACGGGCCTGCCTACTGGCTCAAGCTGAGCCACTCGCTGCCGCGTGCTGAAAGTAGGAGAATTAAAGGATAGAAGAGCTATGATAGAAAGAAAAGGCAGGCGCTAATATGCTCCGGCCAATCTCGGAGTCAGTGCAATACCGAGCCGACCCGTGCCAGAGTGTATCAAGCCAAGCACTCCCTCATATTCCAAAAATAAGTTTAATATCTTGGGTTCACCCGCCGCGGTGGCTCAGTGGTTAGGGCGCTCGGCTGCTGATCCGGAGTTCCCGGGTACAAACCCGACCGCGGCTGCTGCGTTTTTATGGAGGCAAAACGCTAAGGCGCCCGTGTGCTGTGCGATGTCAGTGCACGTTAAAGATCCCTAGGTGGTGGAAATTATTCCGGAGCCCTCCACTACGGCATCTCTTTTATGCGAAGCATACTAGCCGCACAACCGAGCTCTTCCTTGCTGCGCCGCGCGCGGCCGCGTAGCTACCACTTGACCTACATCGGCGCACCACGTGATATGACGTCACAACAGCTGTGAAAGCTGGGGCTTAACTCGTGCGCTCGCTTGCGGACGCGCAGCCTCCGCCGGCGGCCTAACTCCCGCTCCTACCGCTAGGAGATACTGACGTCACGCAATTGTATAAAAGGCGACGCACTCGTTGAGTCAGTTGAGCAGCGAGATGTCGGCCAGGGAGAGGGCGGCTCGCCAGACCGCAAAGCGCAAGTTACAAAGAGCCACGGAAACGGGAGAAGAACGAGAAGTACGGCTATGCTTCGCATCCTAGGCTTAACCATAAGCTAAGCCAGGCCATTTTTTTCCTTTCTTTTTTCACTCCCTCCTTTATTCCTTACCATACGGCGCGGTTCAGGTGTCCAACGATATATGAGACAGATACTGCGCCGTTTCCTTTACCCAAAACCACTTATTAATTATTATTATTATTATTATTATTATTATTATAATTATTATTATTATTAATATATCTTGGGTTCAAGGACCCGCAGCGTCCGCGGCGGGTAAACTGAAATAATAATTGGTTTTTTGGGGAAAGGAAATGGCGCAGTATCTGTCCCATATATCGTTGGACACCTGAACCGCGCCGTAAGGGAAGGGACAAGGAAGAGAGTGAAAGAAGAAAGGAAGAAGGAGGTGCCGTAGTGGAGGGCTCCGGAATAATTTCGACCAACTGGGGATCTTTAACTTGCACTGACATCGCACAGCACACGGGCGCTTTAGCGTTTTTCCTCCATAAAAACACAGCCGCCGCGGTCGGGTTCGAACCCGGGAACTCCGGATCAGTAGTGGAGCGCGCTAACCACTGAGCCACCGCGGCGGGTAAACTGAAATTTAAAACCTATTTTGGCGATGCAGGTGAGGTGTCCACCGAGAGCGGGTTACTGCGTCTTTCCTTTTCTCGTAAGCAATCCAATTTTCTTCACCTGCTCCTTTTGCTGCGAGGCTGCTGTTGCCCCGCCAAAGGAAAATATTTAGGAGAATTGACAGTGCAAGTTTACAATAGTTACCTAAATAATTAATTGTTTAGGCTAAAGGTATCTTGCTAACAGCGCTGAAACATGTGCTTATCTGGTCCTCTGATTTAATTGCTTAGCCGCAGATGGTTGGCTATTCGTGAAGTGTCCTAGTAACCGTCGAAACTGACGATGGTGAAAGTGATGACCGGTTTCTGGAGCCACACAGGGACGAAACTACCACCTCTAAGTACAGGGCGTCTATGATGACTTTTGCAGAGATACTCATAAAACTATCATTGAAACGCCTTACATGCTCACTGTCAATTTTTGAACTTCGATGTATCCGATAATCTTGGGATGTGTAAATGTGTACATGAAAGTACACGAAAAGAAAAGATGATATTGGAAGAAATGTGGTTGCGGCGACTGCATTTCATTCTTCACATTGTTTTCCTATAATTGGAGTAGAAAACTGTTTTCAAGCTAATATTTACTGGGTCGTCATTTTTTTTCTCGGATCCATGGTTGTTTTTGCTTTTGTTTATTGGAATAAAGCTGGCATAGAAGAATCACTACCGCGTACATGTTAACTATTCTATGCCAAAATACACATGAGGTCTTCAAGTCCAAAGACAAAAAAATTCGGCAGTGAGACTTAAGACTTCTGAACTTAAATCTACCTGGTTGCATTGTCTACGCGTAATGTTTTACCTGCATTAAATCTCTCTTTTCTAAGAGTTTCTGCGCATGACACCACCCGTAACGCTGTACAAAGAACGGTTGCGTCACAGTTTTGGTATGAATGTCGGGAAAAACTGGTGCCGCATGGAGGTCGTCCAGTGGAGAGACAAACGACATGAATAGGATTGCCACAAACTGCGGTGGCGGCGGGGACTTTTTTAATTTTAATTGGTTTTTTTGGGGAAAGGAAATGGCGCTGTATCTGTCTCATATATCGTTGGACACTTTAACCGCGCCGTAAGGAAAGGGATAAAGAAGGGAGTGAAAGAAGAAAGGAAGAAGGAGGTGCCGTAGTGGAGGGCTCCGGAATAATTTCGGCCACCTGGGGATCTTAACGTGCACTGACATCGCACAGCACACGGGCGCCTTAGCGTTTTGCCTCCATAAAGGGGCAGCCGCCGCGGACGGTTTCGAGCCCGGGAACTCCGCATCAGTAGCCGAGCGCTCTAACCACTGCGCCACCGCGGCGGGTACGTTTTCATTTCTTCTATTTTGTTTTTCTGCTGCACTGCATCTGACCAAATGTATGTCCTTCCCACTCCCCTCTTTACTGCCTTCGGGCCCTGAGGGTGTTTGAATAAATAAATAAATAAATAAATAAATAAATAAATAAATAAATAAATACGTATGATATAGTCTGCCTTCTCCCCGCAGAACTGGCATTTTTTAATAAGAGATGCTAGGCCCATGCCGTGTTGTGTGAACGGGTGATTAAAGGCTACGTTTGTTGTCGCCTGAGATGCTGCATTATATCTGCATAATAATAATAATAATTGGTTTTTTGGGGAAAGGAAATGGCGCAGTATCTGTCTCATATATCGTTGGACACCCGAACCGCGCCGTAAGGGAAGGGATAAGAGAGGGAGTGAAAGAAGAAAGGAAGAATTAGGTACTGTAGTGGAGGGCTCCGGAATAATTTCGACCACCTGGGGTGAGCATCCTATTTCAGTGGGAGGAAATTGAGAGAGCCGGGGAAAATGCTTGGGCGACAATGTGTGCGCATAAGTTCCCCTCCACCCCCTGGTGTCAAGGTATCCAGACTAGGTGTTTAATATCTGCTACGTGCATTTGCGCTTTTGAAGATACGCGCTGCCAGCAGGGTAATCTTCCTTTCAGCGAAGTTTCGCTATGCCGCTTGCGAATCGGTGACTACGTGTTGTGAGGTTGCGTGGGTCGCCGCTAAGGCGACAGCAACGCCCTCTGCTGCTGTGGAGGTACCGCTTTTGACGGGGGCTCCATACGTTTTTTTCTGTGGTAGCCCATTTATATGTCCATTTCTTTCAAATAAAATTTCACGTGATAGCTGCCTCCCCCCCCCCCCCCCCCCCGTCCAGTCGTTTTCTTGTGTCCTAGCCACTAAGCTCAGTCAATCCACACAGCAACAATCTGTATGACTATCATTCTTGACTAGAGTTAGCTCTTTACTGATGTCCTTGCAGGCACTGTTCCATGTGAGTGTCAGGCGCTGCGGGACCGTGAGAAGGGTGACCGCCACGTTACTTTCAGAATTTGAGACTTGTTCAGGACGGCCCCGTTCACCTAGAGCATGCCCCTTTTTTTTTTCAGGATTTTTTTTTTTACCATTGAGCTAAAGGCATATGAGTGCCTGACGGAGGTCCGAGCCCCTCGTGTACAGAATCGACCGCAAACAGAGGAAAAAAAATACACTGATAGATTCAGCCAATTTCCTGCATTTCATATCTTCTCTGGTGCGCCACCAAGCGTACCTGCAGGCGTTGAAGCCGCCCACTACGATCAAAGGTGTCTTACCTGCATTGCCGGTTTTCATATACATTTCCTATTTCATAAGTTGGGAGAATCTAGGAGGGCCACAACACGCTGAAAACTGCGCAGGATACTGGAGTGCTTATTCTCTTCGTGCTTGTGAGGCAAGCAAAAAATGGGACATTGAGAAAGGAACATGCCGCCATTCACTTGTGCTTGCATTTACTGTAATTTTGTACTAATATATTACTAATATTAGTGTCGAATATTCTACAAATGAACATAAAGCTTAAATAATTTTTTCTTATCGAGCTCAGTCAGCAAAGAAGTAGAAGCCAGGTGCCAATTCTGTTGTTTTGGTTTATTTCGCCCGAGAATGAAAATACCATCAGAGCGAAGAATATGGGTCTGAAAAGTGGTGTGCCTAAGAAGTTGATGCCTGCGGATCGTGCTCAGTATTTCATTCAATGACGCTCCTAAGCAGCGAGGGAAGCTACAAACAAAATGTAGTGTAACATGCGCAAAGTGTTTTAGTAACAATTTTCAATTCAATTCAATTCAATTGAATTCAATTTTATTCAACATCTTGAGGATGTTGGGTGCTTCGGCAAAAAGCCAGAGAGAAGGCTTGACAGGGGTCGAAGCACCCTACAATGACTTGACAGCAGCATCAGAATGCATTAATAACAAGATCACTACGTGAATATGGAAATAAAATAAAATTAAACGGCAAGTAAGCACACAGGAAAGAAAATACAAAATAATAAGTACAAATCTCAGTTGCACGAAGTGCTGACGGGTACCTAAGTGTACATCAATTGAGATGCCTTATTTAATGAGCACGGAAGAGTGTATGAAAGCACTTGGCGACCATATAATTCGTGCGAGTTTTACACGTGGGAAAGTTTTAGCGGGTATTAATATTGTTACGTGGTCCAGGCGGGAATATTGTTAAATTGTAAAAAAATAAACAAACTCGGTAGCAAATTTGCATCCAGGAATGTATCCGAGCTGGGCATTAAAAACAATAATATGTAATAAACAGTCTCCTTAAGCATAGAATGGGCCTAGCTAGCTTTCCTGCCGCGCCTTTTTTCGCGTTGCAGATATTTATGTTCGGCATGAGAAGCAGCTTAGATACGGCTTTGAAATGCAGATTCTCCAACAATGTCATTAGGCTGAGTTTTTGCAATCCCATCATCTGAAACAGTGCTGGACAATCCTACAGCTAATTTGTTTTATAGCGAAAGCTCTACTTCACAACCGAAGCTGAAAAAGTGTCGATTCATCCCTGGAGACGACTTTGAATGAATAAATAAATAAACAAAACCGGGATTCGAACCCGCGGCGGCGCGAAAAGATAAGCTTCGCTGGTCCCTGCACGAGAACCCTACGCTATCGCCGCAGCCAATCACGCCTCCTGTTAAACCACTTTCGCACTGTGCATTGTACATCGTCTTCATCAAGTGATACTACTATCTAACATTAGCACCTTGAGCTATGTTGCGATAGTGATTGATGATACAAAGGTTCACTCTGTCGTCATCTGCCGCTTTAGATGGCCACCCACAAAGGTGAGAAAGCGGCCAAGACGTCCAGACATGTCGCTAGGGCCTGTAGTAAAGCGGGCGAATGCTATTGGTAATTTTGTCGACCAATAGAGGAGGCGCCTCAATTGATCAAATATGGCGACATGGCGGAGGACCCCTTCTGCTGAGACGCGCTGGTAGAGCATACCCGCCGCGGTGGCTCAGTGGTTAGGGCGCTCGGCTACAGATTCGGAGTTCCCGGGTTCGAACCCGACCGCGGCGGCTGCGTTTTTATGGAGGAAAAACGCTAAGGCGCCCGTGTGCTGTGCGATGTCAGTGCACGTTAAAGATCCCCAGGTGGTCGAACTTATTCCGGAGCCCTCCACTACGGCACCCCTTTCTTCCTCTCTTCTTTCACTCCCTCCTTTATCCCTTCCCTTACGGCGCGGTTCAGGTGTCCAACGATATATGAGACATACTGCGCCATTTCCTTTCCCCAAAATCTAATTAATATTATTATTACAAGCTGAAACTCTTCAATTCGCGGTGATAACCTCGTGCATTAACACGGACCACATTTGCAGGCGGAGGTGTTCGAAACTGGGTTTGCTCACGGAAGGGCGCAGCCTATAGGCGGGATACCGTTTGTTTGAAAATTTTAGCACGAACTGGCGCTCGCCGATGGAGACAACCTCGTGTGAGCCAGTTTTTTTTTAATTGGTTTTTGGGGGAAAGGAAATGGCGCAGTATCTGTCTCATATATCGTTGGACACCTGAACCGCGCCGCAAGGGAAAGGATAAAGGAGGGAGTGAAAGAAGAAAGGAAGAATGAGGTCCCGTAGTGGAGGGCTCCGGAATAATTTCGACCACCTGGGGATCTTTAACGTGCACTGACATCGCACAGCACACGGTCGCCTTAGCGTTTTTCCTCCATAAAAACGCAGCCGCCGCGGTCGGGTTCGAACCCGGGAACTCCGGATCAGTAGTCGAGCGCCCTAACCACTGAGCCACCGCGGCGGGGCGTGTGAGCCAGTATCATTTCCCGTCTGTGTAAAGGGACAAAGAAAAAATAAGAAGAAATATATGCCCGCCGTTTGTGAACAGCCGCTTGTCAAAACCGGAGCGCTAGGCACACGACGCGCGTTGGATGGAATTTCAGACCTATTACATGGACTTCGACTTATACGACGGGTGATTGACAAATCAAGGATCGCAATTATTTGCCGTTCGCACTAGAGATGAGCAAGACGGAGCGTCTGTCACGCGGCTTGCTCTGAAAACAAGCCATTAACGTTTAAAAGGCACTCTCGCACGCGTCGCTCTCGATACTAAACAGATGGTCGCGTTTTGCGTGTTCCGAGTTGATAGATTTTAATGACCATAGGAATACAGATTCCTAATTGTCCCACACGTGGAAAGACCCGCCGCGGTGGCTCAGTGGTTAGGGCGCTCGGCTACTGATCCGGAGTTCCCGGGTTAATAATAATTGGTTTTTTGGGGAAAGGAAATGGCGCAGTATCTCTCATATATCATTGGACACCTGAACCGCGCCGTAAGGGAAGGGCTAAAGGAGGGAGTGAAAGAAGAAAGGAAGAGAGAGGTGCCGTAGTGGAGGGCCATCTTGTAATCTTTTCCTCCCTTGCGCGTGCAGCGCTCCCTAGAAACGACTGGCGTTGAGCAGAGCTGTTCATATATCGTGAACGGAAGTGCTACAAGTCGCGCTGCAGAGTTTTTTCACACAGGACGCCGTCGTGCTAACGGCTGCAATAGTTGTGTTTGAGCCAGGCTGCTACGCGGCACGTGTAGGACTGCGCAGCTGCGCTAGTCAGTTTCGTTGTGCGTATAGCTCCTTCTTTCATGTACATATATATGCAATTTTTTTTAGCCTGATTATTTTTCGATCGCACCCGTTTTGCTCCGGAAAGCCTTGAACCCCAGTGGGTGCGAACACTCGAACGTTGAATCATTGCAGAAGCTACGCATCCTTTGGTCTCTCTCGATTTATTCTCCGCCATTTTCAGCGGCTTCGACTGTCAGAGCGGTGCGGACACTGCACGTAGAGTAGGCTTCCTTCCACGCCCCGAATCCACCGCGTCACAGGTAAGCTACCTTCACACTAAGTTCTTGTCACCAAGGGGCAAGTTGTTAAGCCCGCTATGCGCCTTGGTTCGATAGCTGCTGTGTCTCCTGTTAATTGCTTAGACTTGGTATCTGCGCTTAGGCTTGGCCTCTGTTATCAGCAAGATACAAGTAGCAAGCAAGATAAGTTACTTTCGTTCTGCGCAGGAGCATGAATGGCAGTGACTGGCGGCTGCCGCTTGTAAGGAGGACCGTTACTTCTTTTATTCTATAACTGTGCCACTAGGCATAAATTAGGAAGGAAGATGGATATCTTTTCGCTCGGTTGCTTTTTGAGTTCGACCCCTACATGGCGATAAAAAATTCGCGGGACGATCATGAAACCTGAGGCAACAAAGCTGTGGTCACTTTGATACTTCTAATCTAATGAATTTTATTACTCTAAGCCGAGGCTTCACATACGAGGCTTCACATATATGGGCGCTAACGCTATCGCGTCATATCCTAAAGGCAGAGCTTAAGTGTCCGCTCCAGTCTTTTTAGTTCAGTTGTTGTGTGGACTTCTAACGGGTGGAGACCTTGTGGAGGGTGGAGTTGACGGGTTAGGGGTGGGTGGCGCTTTCGCAAGGTGAACGCTTCATTCGTTAAGGCTGCACATACGTAACGCTGGAATTTTTGCCAAGTGCAACTCTTACTGCTGTTCGAGGTGAAATAGTAAGCTCGTGCTCCTGTTCGACTACTGCGCGGAGCATCACTTGCTGCATTCTTAGAATCCGGTACCCGTACTCTTTTACCACCGCAACCCTACGGGGCCACACGGTAGCAGGGGGGGAGGAAGTCGCCGTTGCACTAGCGGTGGCCGAAGGCTATTGGAGAAACAAATCACTGATAATCACTGATAATCACTGATAATATCCACATGGAGGAACTACGCGCAAGGTAGAGTCTGCAAGGCGGCCCTAAGAGTCCTCCTCGAAACAGGACCCCCTAGCCAAAAAGTAACCCACAAGATACTCTGGATCCCGGCACACACGGGGATAGAGGGAAACTCAAGGGTGGACAGATTATAGTTTGCGAGATCACGTTCCGAGCTGAGCTGTTGGAGTCCCTAGTGAACCCTACCATAGTGAAGCCAGTATATGCGGAGCTGCTAAATTGCTACAGAGGACAGAGGCTCAAGTACCCTCCGCCACACAACTCATTAACACAACAAGAAGCAGTGAACTGGCGGAGACTGCAAACAGGAACGTTCTTCAACCTATAAATTCTACACAAAATGTAGCCTACACAATTCAGGGACACATGCCCGTGGTGCGGGGCAACCCCCACGCTATACCACATTACATGGGAGTGCAAACGCAATTATGCAATCCACAAACTCAAAACCCCGAGTGCGGAGCAATGAGAGGGTCTGCTCACCAGCAGCGAGCTGACAGCCCAAAGGGCCCTTGTGCAGCACGCATGCGAAGCAGCAAGACTCAGCGGAGCCCTGGAATAGGGGCCCGACCTTGCGAAGAGGCCAGACGTCAACGATGAAGACGACGGCCCACCGCTAATCTCATTGAGATTTCAATAAATGTTTTCCTCTCTCTCTTAAAATCGAATGAGACACGAAAGACCAGCCAATGAGCATGGACATCATTCACGCGCTCAAAGTGTCCTAATGGCGGCGCGTCACAGCGCGTGCTGACAGCAACTGATAGGCCAGATGCCTATTCCCCCTTTATGGTCTCTTCGTACGCTGCCGTGGAAATGATCAGTGCCGCTTGAATGGAAATGACGATTGAATGCGTCACGACTTGCTTCCGTTTGGCAGGATTTACGAAGTCGGGAACGACGGAGGACGCAGTCGAATACCCACGTGTTCAGACGCACTTGGATTTACAGCAATGAGTCGTTAATGCACTGTTGTCCGGAACTGAAGTAATTGAAGATTCACTTCCTTGGGCGGATGATGACGCATACATCGCAAAGCAATACGCTGGCGTAGCCATTGTACAGGTCCCCACAGAAGTTTTCGGAACACCGAAATCACTAAAATCCTGAATTTTCTCGCTATGTAGAAGCACAGTCAGGCATTAAAAAAAATGGCGGTGACTTAGCTCTGGTTAAACCTGGAGTGACGCGATAGCTACGTCTGGCCGAGTGGAACTAGCTCAGTGGAAATGCAACGCCAGTCTTTCGCCGCTCCGTTTCGCTGGGCGTTCCTTCTTCATCTTCGTCCGACTTGACACGGCGCATGCGCACAGCTGTTGCAGCTGTCACGCCGCGCCGCAGACAGCAGCAGCTGCTCCGCACCACGTGACCAACCCACGTGACCAACGGCAGCACCACGTGATCAATCAAGTGGGCAACCACCCGACCAATGGCGACGCCACGGAGCTCGAGTGGTGCCACGCTGAAGGGTCGAAGAGGTAGCGTAGTGTAGCTCTCGCTACAAAATTCATCGGGATGTTAACGGAGGACCGTCCCTTCGTGGATGCATGCTGAAACTGCACAAAAAATGAGGTTTGTTGTAATTTTTGTGTTCCGAACACTTTTGTGGGCACCTGTACATGACATGCAAGCACTGCTCGAAGTCCAGCAACCTGATGAACACGATGACGGTGCGGCCAGCTTACAAAAAGCTGCCGTGAAAGCGCGCTTAGCTACACCGCTTCTCCAAAGCCATCTTGTTAGCAGCAAGGGTCTCAACGAGGAGCGCATGACCATGCTGAAGATTTTAGAAACCGCCGCGATAAGTTCCACTTTGAAGAAGCAGGCTGGTATAACGGTCTTTTTAAATAAATAAACGCCACTTATGCGTGGTTTCGTATTTTTGGGTGTAATATGGGAAGTAGTACTGGGCACGCTTGTCCCTTTGAATTCATAAGGAGATAAAACTTTCCTTGAAAATTCGGTTAAAAAATAACGCGGATGCACAGTATTGCCCTTAAATGTTCTCCGCTCGTCTTTCGTATTTGTGGTTCTCTCTTTTAATCCTCTGCTACCTTTCGCAGCCTGCAGAGTATTTAATTCAATTCAATTCAATTTTTTTTCATTCGTCATCATTCCAGAGGTCAGGAGCACAGTCAAAAAGCTGAAGACACAGCTTGACGGGGCCTGTGCCCCTTTGACCAATAATGCGTGTAGATACATATATAAAGCTATACTTGGCATTGGCAGAAGCAACTTTGGATTTAACAGATTCAATACAGAACATAAAATATTATATGATAGAGAAACAAAATTAAAAATTCTTTCGGCATTAACAGGGAGCAGGTAATTAACAGTGCAATAGGTATCAACGCTCGGGCTAAAAATACAAGGAAAATAAAGTAATCATGATGTTAAAAATAAAGGACAACAGCATACAAGCGTGGGTGAATACGAGATAAAAGAGTCAACAGAAGCGACATGCTTGGTGAAAGCTGCGAAACTTGAAGGTTTTTTTTTGTTTTCCGTCTTTTTCTAGACAAAACATAGTTGTGATTAACATCCCCGCAATCCCTGTTATTCTCTGCCTCTATTTCATTCTTTCGCTCATTTTCAAGCGCAGCTTTCTTGTTCAGTTGCTGAGTCCGTGGATCAGGTTCAAATCGCGGCCTCATGGGCAGCTTTTCGTTGGACCACGAATGGAAACAAACCCTGTGTGCTATGCAATGACAGTTCACGTCAAATATCCCCCGGTGGCTGTTATCCTTCCGGAGCCCTCCACTACGGCGCCTCTTTTCTCTTTCTTTCTTTCTTTCTTTCTTTCTTTCTTTCTTTCTTTCTTTCTTTCTTTCTTTCTTTCTTTCTTTCTTTCTTTCTTTCACTCCCATCCGCATCCCTTCCATTACGGCGCGGTAGACGTGTCCACCGAGAAGTCAGATGGTTTCCCTCATGATCAGTCTTCTATTTTTTTCTTAAGTGAAAAGAGCTTCACTACGCTATAGGTAAAGCAGCCGCCGCGTATGCCGGAGAATGACCTTGAACGACCTTCAGGCCAACCACGCTAGCCGTGTATGACCATATGTGGTACAGTTATGGTGTCGAACCCTTGACCACTGATCTTGACCCATGACCTTTAGTTGACCGTTGACATTGCTCGACCTTTGGGTTGACCTTTGACCCTAAGAACATCCGATGGGGTGATGTGAAGTCACGTGATGACATCCGATGGGAGTGCCGTAAGACCATGTGATACCACGTCATAGCCACGTGGTCGTGTGGGTATATATAGAACGGCTGTCGCGAGCGTGTAGCGGAGCTGCCATGGACGAGCCTCGGACGCTTCACAAGCGTGCTTGATTTTCGCTGAATTCCAGTGTTATCTAAATTAAGCCGCTGCCAGTTTTTTTTGTTGTTGTCCGCTGTGTTTCGCAGATGATGGACGTGCTTCGCCCCGCCGAGATCGCTGCCCTGCTCCTCAAGTGCACACCTCTCGCCATCCTGGCGTTGTTCGGGCCCGCTCAGACAGCTCGCAACAACTACCCAGCGCTCATCGGCGAACGATACTGGACTCTACTGGACGCCGCCCACGTGGTGAGCCCATGCAGCACTCGGCTTCTCCCATCTGACTTTGCTCTTTTTCAGCGACAGCGAGAGAAGCCTCATCGGCAAAAAATGTGATTGTATTCCGTCACTTAACAATGCTGCTTATATAACCCTGCTGGTAATTTACGTGGGCAGGATGAAACGTATTTCGCAAGGGTGGAAACTTGGGCGAGTCGGTAACGATGATCCATGATACCTGTGTTGTCCGTCTTTCTTTGTCCCTTGTACCGTTTTCGCGCTCCCCATATACCATGGGCAGGATGAAAACAGGCTGATGAAAATCACGGGAAAATGATAAACGTCGCGAGGCTTATTGTACTTGTCCGATCAGATCTTGTGTATCGAAACAGGCGCTTAAGAAAACAGTAGCGATAGGATATAACAAACCTCATAATTAATCCACGAAACCTTTGATGCCTTCAAGGTACGGGCCTCTGAGTGAAGTGGTATGTAGGGCGAGTACAGTAAGGGTAGGCTCGAGGGCAACGAGCCTGTTACAGCACTCTCATTGTAGCAGTAATAATAATAATAATAATAATAATAATAATAATAATAATAATAATAATAATAATAATAATAATAATAATAATAATAATAATTGGTTTTTGGTGGAAAGGAAATGGCGCAGTATCTGTCTCATATACCGTTGGACACCTGAACCGCGCCGTAAGGGAAGGGATAAAGGAGGGAGTGAAAGAAGAGAGGAACAAATAGGTCCGTAGTGGAGGGCTCCGGAATAATTTCGACCACCTGGGGATCTTTAACGTGCACTGACATCGCACAGCCCGCAGTACTCACCAATTAGCACTTTTCCCTCATCCCAAACCACATCGAAGAGCAATGAATGTAAAGAAGATGGTTTGGTTTATGGGGGGTTTAACGTCCCAAAGCGACTCAGGCTATGAGGGACGCCGTAGTGAAGGGCTCCGGAAATTTCGACCACCTGGGGTTCTTTAACGTGCACTGACATCGCACAGTACACGGGCCTCTAGAATTTCGCCTCCATCGAAATTCCACCGCCGCGGCCGGGATCGAACCCGCGTCTTTCGAGCCAGCAGCCGAGCGCTATAACCACTCAGCCACCGCGGCGGCTAGGATTGTACGGAATGTGAGCTCTAGCTAACAATTCACTGGTATAGCTATGAGGACCATTCATTCTACGGTGCGCGTTTAATAGCAGAACAGTTTGTTAGTGGAGCAAAGAAAATCCCCTGCGGTTGAATATCGCGTACTAGTTGGATTTAAGGGATCGAATCCGCGTCTTTCGGGCCAGCAGCCGAGCGCCGTAACCACTCAGCCACCGCGGTGGCCGAATGTAAAGAAGAGAATCACTTTCTGCATATATGGGAATTAGCCAATTACGCTATTGCGTCATACCCTTAAGGTAAAGCGTAAGTGTTTCCTCCAATTTTTTTTTTCGCACGTGGCTGTTACGCCTTCCGAAACGTACACCTTTCTCCTGACGCAAACTTTTTACGCTTTTATGCTTTTTTTATGCTTTCACCTGATGTTTCCACTCATCGTGTTTTCGCTGAGTAGAATCTAGCGCTCACGGCTGCAGCTGGTGAGGTTTGGTGTAGGGTTCCCTGCCCGTGACCTGCTGGCACAGATGGGACGCACATGTGCTGCTTAATGTATCTGTCACGCCACTTGCTCCACTTACTATTCTCCCCACAAGAGCTGAATCGAGTTCATCGCATCCTGTTTAACATGAACTCGTGGGCGAGTTCATCGCATCCGTTGCATTCGTCGAAATTTGGAGTGTGTTTAACAGTGAACAAGCGCCTACTCCATGGTACTATTCATACATTTGACTAAAGCAGTGCCCGCGGGTAGGGCCGGGCCGGAAAATTGTCCTCTTTCGCTGGGCATGGGCCGGACCCGGGCCGGGCTCGGGCCGTTACTTAGGCTGTCTAGGGCTTTTGATTGATTATTTCAAGTTGAAATAGACATGGGGCGTTCTCGCAGTGACGCGCATTAAGCAGGGCTATAGTGTTGGCTCAGAAAAACTACTCAGCCCTTATTTACTTATTGTCTGCGTGGTTATGGTGCTCGGCTGCTGGCCCGAAAGACGCGGGTTCGATCCCGGCCGCGGCGGTCGCATTGCGAAGGAGGCGAAATCCTACAGGCCTGTGTACTGTGCGATGTCAGTGCACGCTATAAAGAACCGCAGGTTGAAGTTATCCGGAGCCCACCATTGCGGTGTTCCTCATAGACTGAGTCATAGCCTGAGCGCTTTGGGACATTAAACCTTATAAAACCAAAACCGAATCTTTTTTCACTTATTTTTGGTGTCTTCTATAGTTGCATTTTGTTCACACGAGAAAATTAGAAATAATACACTTTTTTTTTTACTGTTGCTCGGGACGCCTCGAAATTGAAAGAATTCCAGCAATAAAATCTTTCCAGTGATTTATTATAGACCTCTATAGTGCTACTTTTTGTTGACGCGTATGACATACAGCTCGTTTGTGGACCGAGTTCAATCAGCGTCACTCGCAATGCTATGTCCAGGCAGCTTCGGACGAGCATGCCTGGCAGCATTGAACGTTAGAAAAATAAGACGCGAAATCTAGCAGTGGGCTCCACTACAGCGGCGTTTTTAGTGGAGCGTTGTAGCGCTTAATACGCGGCTCATTTGCACGCGTGCATTTGCCGAATAAAATACAGAGCACCGGCGGCTTGCGATGCATGTTTCATCTACCAGCGATCACATGCCGTTGGATCTACCACAAGACGCTCCGTACGTGCTCGGTCTTGTGTCACCGCTCTTGAATATACACTTGATTTCTCATAAGAACCGCTAGAGTATAGAGCCTTCCTTCGACTGCTCGACGGGTAGCAGTATGTTTCAAGATAATATCTGATTATCTGCCTTTTCCGCCTAAAAACACACCTCTACGCTTCGAGAAACGCCATCTAAGAGGAGCATATTGGTAAGGGCATATTGGCGATATACAATCTCCTTCGAACCATCAATACAAGGCAATACCCAGCTTGCATGCGTGTGCTTTAATTAGGCCGTATCGGCGAAACCTCCTGAGCTGCCCGGCACCTTCATCGTTAGCCACGGTATTCGTGGCCGCACAACTTGCTTACGAGGCCTGGCCCATCGGTGAGCCACACAGCAGAGGCCTGGTATTTAACTACTTTCGCAGCGCAAATGACCGAGTTTGAGCTGTACGTAAACGCATAACAGACAGCTCCTGCGTCCGCAAGCAGACCTTGGCGCAAAAAACAATGCCCGAAAGCACATGTTGCCCGCGAGAGGTGCCTGTACACCCACGTAGCTGGTTCTTAGCCGTTGTACTGATCCGGAGTTCCCGGGTTCGAACCCGACCACGGCGGCTGCGTTTTTATGGAGGAAGAACGCTAAGGCTCCCGTGTGCTGTGCGATGTCAGTGCACGTTAAAGATCCCCAGGTGGTCGAAATTATTCCGGAGCCCTCCACTAAGGCACCTCTTTCTTCCTTTCTTCTTTCACTCACTCCTTTATCCCTTCCCTTACGGCGTGGTTCAGGTGTCCAACGATATATGAGACAGATACTGCGCCATTTTCTTTCCCCCAATACCTATATTATTATTATTATTATTATTATTATTATTATTATTATTATTATTATTATTATTATTATTATTATTATTATTATTATTATTATTATTATTATTATTATTATTATTATTGTTGTTGTTGTTGTTGTTGTTGTTATGTTTAGACCTTTCCTAAGAAAGATTTCCCACGTTGTTTACAGTATGGAAATACTTAAACGTAGTTCCTCTTCTCAGGTGCTGCTCTTTGTTTCTGGTGGCTTGGTCCTGGCTAAGTGTGGTTTGACCGCTGTATGCCTCGACAACTGTGAAGTCACCAGTACTGTCACGCTCCAGAAAGCGGGATCAGACTTTGCCATGGCCATCTGTCTTGTACGTAACATCTGTTCAGTTTCTGGTATGAAAATTCAAAAGAATATAATGACTATAAAATGACTTCCAGCTTTAAAGTAAGGACTTTTTTTTTATGCGAAAAGAAAATATATTGTTATTCTCAGCACTTCTGGACAACTCTGCATGGCCTCAATCTTGTACCGCTAACGAAGGCTTCTCTCTAACTCTATGTGAGCCTCTCAAGTACAGAGAACAGCGAAAAAAAAAATCTACGCTTTTCCTCAATTAACAAAATCCTTGCCTTGAGTCAGTTCATTTCTGTTCGTGAATTCCAGATCCCGCAATGTCTGACTGTTCTCTGCGCTGTAGATGAAACATATTAATTCGTCTCTGTTGGTATCATTGTTAATGTGGAGATGCTAGGTGTCAGAGGTTAATAGAATTCTCTTCCAGGCTGATTTTCCCACTCGCCCAGTCTAACAGTTACCTTCTGCGAAAAAGAAATAGCCAAAGTTTGAATCGTTGCAGTCGCATGTGCTACATAGTTTACGAAGACGAAGTGAAAAATAGTAGCATTAGACAATATATTCGCATCTTCACATGTGCCCGGTTAGTTTCGCAACCACTTAAAATATTTCACATTTTCAACGTGGCAACCCCGTTCCGGAAACTTACCAGGGATAAAAGTGAGCAAGTTCGTGATACCAAAACTGCTCAATACGTTCCCTGTTCGATACCCTCCCTTACTGGTTGTTCCTGTGAACAACTGCTGGTCCGATGACGTCACAATCACTGGGGCAAGTGAGCCTAGACGTCACTCGATTCAGGTGAAAATGCTCAGCTGCTGTTCGGACTACATTCAAAATAATAATAAATTACGTTCCAATCAACGCTTGCGACTGAAACTTGCTACTAGGCATCCGTACATCCTTGAAACAAGCGATATTGTTTGTTTCCGTTCGAAATTTTGTGTCCGGACACCTTTAAACTCCTTGCCTTAATCTGCGCTATTTCTATATTCACAAGGCAACAAGATGCCACAAACTCCGCTGGTGACCTACCCTGAGCATTAGCATTACTTCCGACGCCACAGAACATGGCAACAGGCAGTCCTTTTGCTTGCCAAGGATGCCATTAAAACATTAAAGACATTCATCTATGCGCACCTTCCGGGCTCACATCACAGGTTCTATTGCCCTTAATCGTGTGGCGACGCTGGCAGCGTTGCCTTCCGACATCGGCTTTCGCAGTGGCTCTTCTGGGGCTGCTCTCCACAGGGTGTGTACTGGACGCCTTTCTGCAATTCACTGCTCTCAGCGAACAGGAAGTAAGTTACGACCTCCTTGCTGCTTTCATTCACCTTGAAGCGTTTTCGGCCACCGAAACTTGTAGGCCTGTGACGTAACCGGATGCATCATAACCAACCCCACCACCACCACCACCATCACCAACCACGACCACCACCACCATCATCATCATCGTCCTCATCCTCATCCTGACTACACCCACTGCAGGGCAAAGTCCTCTCCCATGGCTCTCCAACTAACCCTGCCCTTTGCCAGCAGCGGCCACCCTATCCCCGCAAACTTCTTAGCCTCATCCGCCCACCTAACCTTCTGCAGCCCCCTGCTACGCTTGCCTTCTCTTGGAATCCACTCCGTTATCCTCAAGGACCAGCGGTTGTCTTGCCTTCGCCTTACATGCCCTGCCCAAGCACATATCTTCCTGTTGATTTCGACTAGGATGTCATCCGTCACCCACTCCGCCCGCTTCCGGTCTCTTTGACGTAACCGGATGCATCTACATAATATAGCATCAATTTCCTTTCCCTATGAGGCCTCCTCGAGTACAACGTACAGGTACTACCATGATCGAAAGAAACACGATCAACGCGGCGCCTTCACGCTTCAGTGTTTGAATTTCTTTTGATCGCGCCTTTACCTGGGTGGGAAGGGAAAGACGTTAAATTCGTCCTAGAATGCATCACGGGCGACTATAGCATCTTTTTTTTTCTGCCACCTAATTAAAAGCGTGATTAAAAGAAATCGGAAGAGCGGAGTGCCAAGTCTCCACTCTGTTCGCGTTTCTTTCCATCGCGATAGTACAGACAAAGTAAATTGAGCATCTATTCCTTCTATTATTTTTCACTCATTGCCTAATTGAAATTGAAAGCTTTGATAAGTTCATGGTGGTAGTGCATACTAGTGCGCGCTTTGATGCACAGTAAACCGCTTCATCATTTCCGATAGGGAAGGCATGATTGCAATTGGAACCGAATAGCGTGCTCCGTTTACTCATGTCCGCACCATTACACCCGGCCAGCTCCTTCACGCTGTCACATGAACGCCGAAAAAAGGGCCGTAAAGAGCTCAATGACAAACCGGAGCGGCAGCAAGCTCTGAAAACCGCACTTCGTACGCATGCGCGTATTCTTACCCGTTGCGCGGCCTCACGTCGCCAGAGACCGGTGAAGGCAATGTTTGTCCAATGCTCGGGTGAACTGTTTCAGAATCAGACGGGCGTAATTTATTCGCACTTCTTTGCCGCCTGAGTGGAACGACAGTTACTTTGCTATGAACAGTACTTTATCGTTACCACTGCTTCTACACCGCACATTAATTTCTCGCCTGTGCCTATTTCATAACATCTACCATAACAATCCTGTCCTAAAGAGCCGGCCACTAACTCCCCCTATGTTTCAGGCTGCATTGATCATCGCCATAATGTAGGTGTTCCTCCATGTCACACTAAACATTGTTTTCATTCATTTGTCCCCAGCGCTTCTGAGAGTTGGAACCACCTACCCAGTTATGTAGCCGACACTACTGGCTTTAATACTTATAAGACTAGCATATCTAATCTGTCTTTATAAATTCTGTTAACTTCCATTGCAGTTGTTCTGACTTTTTTTTCTGTCATAAAATTGCTTTCTTTGCCTTGTTAGCCTTTACTGTTTTTTCTTTTGCTAATTTTTTGCGCCTTACACCAGTGATTGTTCTTCTTTCTGCACCGTATGTTACCAAATGTATGTCATTTCACTCCCCTCTGTAATGCCTTCGGGCCCTGAGGGCATATAAAAAATTAATTAATTAATTAATTAACTGAAAAAGGACAGGATAACCACAGGGAGACAAAAGACGACATGACACACACCAAAGTTACCAGCACCCAAACTATCTCCACGTCTACTGTCACCATCTTTAAAGAATACTGTTAACCAGCCAGCCCAGCACCCACTTGTACTGAAGGATAACAGCTGCTCGCGTGCGTTGCAAGCGAGACCCTTTTGCTGATGAGTCGACGCTCAGAGGTACGGTTAGACTCTGACACACGACCCCATCACGCTTCACGCACATGCCGCCACTAATCGCACATTGCCGGTGATCAAAATGGCACAGCTGGAGGCACTGTGCTCATCCTGGGCTGTAGCTCGTTCACTGCGCCGTGCTCAGTTGAAGTGCCGACGTCACTATCGGAGTTCGCAGACATGCGTCTCACTTTTACGGGGCAGGATGCGCCTGGGAAACCATTTCCTCTACCACCACGGAGAGAACACCTGTGCGAAGGCGTAGGCTGCGGTGGTTTATGTTATTCATTCATATAAAACTGAGCCCTTCGAGTCATTCCCGCATTACAGGGGCAGCGGGTATACAGAGCAAAAACCTTCAGCATTACAGCCCTTATGCTAATAAAGAGTTGTTTGAGCTACCGTATGAAATCTTTTCACACTGGAGCTTGCCATTAATAATACTAAACGAAAAAGCTGCTGCCCATCACGACGAACTTCTTGGAGCATTTGTTTCGATACTTATATATAAGCATTGTAACCAATATAGACGGAGAAATACAGCGTGATATACATGTGGACGGCACAAGTATATTTTATTTTTGAATGAAGCTTCTCTTTATTATGGCAAGCCTACAATAAGATGTCCAAGTTAAATCATGGCAAATATAAGCTTGGTACGAGCTTGGTTTGGAGTGGAATCATGCCGCCATATCTCTGAGTTTTGTTAAAAGGAACCACGCAAATTGATTAAGTGAAAATGATATGCAACCTTGGTAATTCTCACCATTTTGGTTCTTTTCAGTCCATAACTCTGCCAGAGAGACAGCCTCGTGAAGCGGCTGTTGTAATGAGCTTCGTTGTAGCTGCTTCTGTGATCGGAAGCTTCTTGCTCTCTCAGCTTCAAGACTTGGTCATCAAGAAGCCTTCTCGAGCCCAGGTTAGACTCGATTTAATCTTCGCAGCAGGCGGAATGAACGCGTCAAATGTCGTGAATTCGCTAGTGCAAAGAATTATTTTCAGCGTATTTTGGTATTTTAGTGATTTTCAGCAGTAAGTTAACGTAATTTCCTGGTCACACTTCAGCGCGGAAATAGTAGCCCGATATCTGAACTTCCTTGCATCCTTGGAGAGGTTGAATTTAATAATCACCCTGTATGAAACTACACCCAAACGCCAATGCTTCTTCTTTCTGTCATTGCAGGGAATGATAGACGAGGACACATCATCGGTTCTTGGTCGCCAACTCTGTACGCCTCTGTTTCCGTGAGTACGGAATTTTGTCTGCATTTCTTGGCTATAAAAAAATTTGTAAAAGGTTTAGAGTAGCGCTGTAAACCAGCCACACACACACACACACACACACACACACACACACACACACATATATATATATATATATATATATATATATATATATATATATATATATATATATATATATATATATATATATATATATATATATATATATATATATATATATTCTGTGTTTTCGCTATTTTCCCCTTGTGCTCGAACTTCTCTTCCGCAGAAGGAAACCTTTCTTGCTTAAGTCTTCTCGGCGAAAATCCAACCCTCTCAGCTCTGCTGCATGTCTGTCACCTCTGTATTTTAACTAGCTTTTTTAACTTTTTTTAACATGTTTCACATCCATTCTCCTTTCCCCTAAGTGGACGCCGACACACAGAGAGAGAAAGTGCCTCCTCTCCCTCTGCATTTAGGACCGTAAATGCGCACATCTGTGTATTCATTCGACTTAACCCTGATGAAGGACGGTCCACCGTCTGCAACCGTTGGTGAATAAACCTAGATAACCGAACCAGTTGTGACCTTTTCACTGAGCATATATATATATATATATATATATATATATATATATATATATATATATATATATATATATATAGAGAAAAGTGTAAAAGCTGATTTTCATACATATATCCACCGCCTTGAAAACTGGCTGGCTACTCCCTTCGCCAGACAGCTTTACCACACGATAGAAATTTCATCCCTTGGATTTCTCATCTTTTGTCCTTCAACACACGGTGCTTCAAATGAAAACCTTAAATTGTCGCCTGTATTTGATGCATAAGAAATGCGAGAAACGTCAATTTAAGAATATACAATGCTGGAAAATCAACTCAACGAGCTTTCAAATGCGTATCTTTGACGTTCGATATATCGCACCACACTACCGACAAAAAAAAAATATTAGAAACACAGCCCACCTTCGATGTTAACACTTCAATTTTGCACTCTAAACTGACCGCCTAAAATGAAAATTATGTTTATTAGGTAATTTTAGTTACTCGTGTATTTACTGACCTATACGAGGTACATAATGTCCAATTTGCTGGGCAGTTCAGCTCAACACACCTCAACGACGCATCTCTCACAGTTTTTAAAATAAAAAAATTGTAAAGGTTAAAAAAATCACCCCGTATACATTTCTCCTGAGTGATAATGGTAAACTGCCATTCACAATCTCAGAGAACCTGCCATTATGAGCTCCACCCCGTTCTTATTCTTCTAATTATTTCGCGCCCGTGATACGGATCTGCGGTCACTACCTGCCCTAAGTAGACATGTCTCCTTAGCGCTTTCAGCGCCTAGCTGCCAAATGTGAGCTGCTACCAATCGTAAACTGTAAAGACGTTGTTCAGAATATTTTTGCCGCTAATGGTTAAACGTGTCCCTTATGACTCACATAGCTGTGCTACCTGTTGCAGGAGGGCGGATATTTTGGAAGGATAGTAGTTTAAAATTAAATAATTGGTTTTTGGGGCAAGGAAATGGCGCAGTATCTGTCTCATATATCGTTGGACACCTGAACCGCGCCGTTAGAGAAGGGATAAAGGAGGGAGTGAGAGAAGAAAGGAAGAAAGAGGTGCCGTAGTGGAGGGCTCCGGAATAATTTCGACCACCTGGGGATCTTTAACGTGCACTGACATCGCACAGCACACGGGCGCCTTAGCGTTTTTCCTCCATAAAAACGCCGCCGCCGCGGTCGGGTTCGAACCCGGGAACTCCGGATCAATAGTCGAGCGCCCTAACCACTGAGCCACCGCGGAGGGTGGATAGTAGTTTCCCATTCTTGCTTTAGTGCCTTAGTGCACGAATGATACTGGTTTCCATCTGCTGTGGTAGGACCTTAAAGAGCTTGGCCGTTCGACAGTTATAGCTTTAGCATTTTGCATCAACGCAAGGCGCAACGGAAAACTGGCCTTAGCTTTTTGTGTTTCAATCATCACAGATGAGCTAATTTTAGTGGCGAATACGTCGTCTTCATTACCTCTGCGTGACCTTCGAAATACCTAATGAAAAATTTCTTGCTGCACTATTAGCCGCATTGAGGCACGGTTTATCAGCACTTCCAAATTATATTTGCATGCGACTGGACGAACCTCTGATATCTGTGGTGATTTATCTCGTGTTCTATGCTTTTGGCGTTCGGCCAGAAAATCTCGAGCTATAAGCTTACAACGGCTTTGCGCTTTTTCGGGGTCGTCCATTCAACTCATGATGTACACATTCTACTTTAACACTGTTTAAGAACGCTATATCGGATCGCTTATGCTTCCTTTGGCGCAGGATGTTCGCTGACATAGTTCGAAAAAGACCGTCGGCGCAATTACCCTTGCTACGGCGAGGCATCAGGTGCAAGCCGCTGGTGCAAACCCTAGCATCCCGGCTCCGTCAAAGGTGAGCTTTTCCTGTAACGGACCATTCAAGCTTCTGCTTCCCACGAGACACTCAGTCAACTTGATCTAAACTTCGAGACAAGAATACTGTCAGAGTATGTAAAAATTAAGGCAATATCAGCAGACTTGCTCCATACGTCATCATGGCCGCGCTAACAGAGTGTCCCAGTTTTACCCAGCGTGATGATAGTGTATAAGTAAATAGGATCCGGGTCGGGGTTGCCCTCACACCAGCCATCACTCGGAAGTGGCCTGAGTACCGAGAACTGTTTCCTCGGCCAGGGTGTCCGGTATGTAAACACGAGGACATTGAGGCCGACATTCATCACTTACTGTGGGACTGCCCAGCTCTCAAGCCTACCAGGATGCGGCACCTGATGGTAGCAGGTCTTTCACCAAGCAACCCTTATTCATACATTGCCTGGACGCAGGGACCGTACCATCGTTCTCTACTGGACTTCATCAAATCAGCTAACCTTTTTCCATTCATTTAATCTCTACTACATCATTCATCACACCTTCACCCATCATGGATGCACTGGGGCAATAAATTTCGCTTTAAAAAAAAGGTGTTAAAACACGTACGAAGCTAGGTTCAAGTGGCCGATATATACGCATTTAAAAGCAATGTAAAAGAAAAAAAACTTAATATGCTGTAAAGAACTGCTCTCCAAGTGAGCAGCATACTTTTTGCTTTTTATAATTAGTGTGCTTTTTATGGAATGATAATTCAATTTCGTTTGAAGTTTTACCCAAACAAAAAGGTTGTTTCTTGAGTATGGTGGAAGTGCCCGCTATTGTACTTCCCTGTGTCAGTATACCACCTCCATGACTACAAGAGCTCCACATGCATGTCGCTACGCAGCTTCGACGCTCTTGTGGTAATCGGCGTCACAAAATCAGCATCGCAGAGGGAAGTGGCCAAGCGTGCGTGAATGTAGGATTTGTACGAACGCAAACCTGCGATCTGGTTAGATCGTACTCCACGCATCGAAAACCCAAGGGAACGGTCCCCGAGCCCTGACGTAGACACGAACAAACCTGAACCCAGGAGCGTGCATGTGGAAGCCAAAGAGAGTATTCAGGCCGTTTCCCCTTCCGACATTTGTATTTAGTTCAATGCGTCTCTGACATAAATCCTGAAGATCATTTCAGAGCGAAAGCACTACTTCACTAGCAAAGCTTAAACTTTTTTGGCCTTTGACGCAAGTGGCGGAGGTCTTGCACAGATGCTCCGGAACCGGCGCCCTTACCCCCCAACCCCCACTCCCAGGGTGCGGCTGCCGATAGCGGCTGACGAGAAGATCTTGCAAGCGGTTGCGTTGGAGGTAGTGCTGCCTTAAGTGTTTTCGCGTGTCCTGTTCGGTTTATGTTAAAACCCTACCACTTTTTTTCTACATCAGTTGCCGTGCTTGTTAACGGCCAGTTATCTTCACCTCAGTGATAAAAGCATCCCCTCACAATACAGAACTCTTGAGAATGAATGAAAGAAAAAATTATATCATGCCAGCGCAATGTAGATAACTTATATCACCTTTAAGTCTAAAAACCATTGCGTGTTGAAAACGCCAGATTATATTCGTCCTATTATATAGTAACACCAATTTTTAAGCGTTTAAATAATTTTCTATGTCGCAGGTCCACTTCACTGAAACACAGGCTAAAACGTATAAAACCTGAAAACTAAAACGTTTAAACATTCTTCCTGTGGCGGTGTCTCGGAGGCTGGAAGACACTTTGCGGTCTCCATGCCAGCGGCGAACGGGTGTTATTCGATTTGTGAACGCGAACTGTGACGCCCCCTCGTTCCATATAACCGAGTGGCGCTCCCACATGTGTTCGTTTTATCTGTGACACGGTGCCAGGGCCCCAGTACATATTTTGACGGAAGCCGCCCTCGTTCGCATTAAGTGAACGTTCGTTATAAAACGTTCTGGCGGGCTAGTTGGTTCACTGTGGCCGTCATAAGTGGCATCTGCTTGCACCTTTATTACATGCACACTTTATTTTTTTATACGATTAACTCGACGACGGTTCTGCTTCATGTGTACGCACAAGCACAGTGAAGGCATTCATGAATACGGGCACAAAATAAAGTATTATTCCTTCGTTTCCTTCTCGTCCTGTTTGTGCGCACTGTTTTTAGTCATTTTTGCAATTCACCAAGTAGCCAAACTCTGGACTGTTATGAAGCAATATTGGTATTAACAGGAGTTCAGATTTCGCTTATTACAGCGAGAGCTGTTAGGCGCCCGTCCCTGGCTCTTTGGTCGCCGTCGGCGTAACCGATGGGTGCGTTAATGTCACGGTCACATGACATTCTCCGGCATTAAGTCACCTGACATGAATGTATGTCTAACATTCACTGTTCACGTGAACGCCATAATGTCCCGTGTCATTATATCACGTGACGTTAATGTCACACGACCTTATGTAACGGTCAACTTGGGTCGCATAAGCCTACGAGTGGCTCTGTTTGGAACAGCCGCTTGCCAGTGCAGGGGCGCATCACTTGCCCACTACACCAGTGCGATATGAGGTCACTGCATCTTTTCTACCTAAAAATATCCCCAAAACGAAACGCCTGAACAGTCATCGCTGAAAATCGCGTTACACAGTCGTAACCCTCCCGTGAGTCTTTTTTTTCATTTTTTCTTTCCAGTGAAATTCGGTTTGGGCGCCGGGGTCCGTTCATGACTGCGCTCTTCAGAGTTTTGTGGGTGGATGTCCTGCGGTCATCGTTGTCCACCATAGCCTACTACGCCTGCCTTTTCGCTAGGATCCCAGCCTTGGAGTGAGTGATTACCATAGCCTCAGTACGAGTGGCATATTGGCTCTGTATCCAGCTCTTCTCGTCTACACCCGGTAGACATGACGCTGCACTCTGACTGCTCGCTAGCTATACTTTATGATGTTAGTAATTCAGCTGTATCCACTCAGATGTCAGGCAGAGTCAATGTCCATGAGGACCACGGGTTCAGGGATAAATAGGGTGATGTGAATACATCTGCGGTTGACGTTAGTAAGAACCTAAAGGAGGATTGGCGGAACAAAGGGTTACTTCAGAGATTTTTCGAGCATTTTGAGTTGAATTTCTTGTTTTATTTCTTGACTTCGTCTCTTAGCTCCTATAAATATTTTTTTTTTCAAAATAATCATGGAAACGGTTATAAAACAGCTAAAGCCAGACCCCGAGACTAGATTGCTAGCATAATGTGACGCCACGATGCACCAAAGTATAGCGTTGCAGATGCTATCGCAACACCTCTCGTGCGCAAGTTGATTGGCTAATCTGGTTAGTACGGGTGACAGCTACGAACGCTGTCTCTCTGAAATCACAAAAAAAAAACAAGCAATAACATTTTTCCTTGAGCAAACGCAGAGCGAATATCGACACAAGTGCAGCTCGTGACGTCACTCACACAAGGTTGTCCGCAGAAATCTCCCCGATTGAGGTCACGCAGTTGGAAAATTTGAACTTCGTTTGCGCTGAAACAATACGCCGCCGGCAGCGAACTCTGGCGAAAAAGATCAGAAGGCTCCGGAGAGAGAGAGCATGCTCTTTATTGCGCAGCTTGTGAGTTAGCCGCTAAGTATTAAGTGGGCTTGCCACTGCTGCAAGACCATCTTGGCCCGAGGCTAGCCAAGCGCGTCACGAAGGAGGGGTCGGGTAGGTTTAATGCGGTGACTGAATTATACGTTGACGTGATACTATGGGCAGTTGGGACAAGAAAGTGTAAACCGCGGACAGTACAGGTATGCCCTAGGCGGTGTATAGAAAACCTTAGGCTGAATTTGATGAGGAAGATGAACGGATG
Organism: Amblyomma americanum; assembly: GCF_052857255.1. NCBI lineage: Eukaryota > Metazoa > Arthropoda > Arachnida > Ixodida > Ixodidae > Amblyomma > Amblyomma americanum. Next base: position 15,906,108 of record NC_135504.1, read on the forward strand.
AGTCTCTGGAGAACTTACCGTGAAAGTTTCAGCAAAAGTCTCAGTTATATTTTCATTCTAGGGCTCTTAAACAAACCGCCGGAGTTTCCTTCAAAAGCAACGCAGTTACCTAAAGATAGAAATTCAGCGTTAAATATTGGTGTGATGTAAAAGTTTCTATCATCTGTGTTTTGTTTGAAAAAGGCAAAATTTAAGTAGTACGTTGTATGTATCAAAGACTGGAAGAAACTTATGAAGAAAAAATTCTGATGCTGTTCGCACCCGCCACCACACTGTTTCAAAGGGGAGGATCCTAACACACACACACACACACACACACACACACACACACACACACACACACACACACACACACACACACACACACACACACACACACACACACACACACACACACACACACACACACACACACACACACACACACACACACACACACACACACACACGCACGCACGCACGCACGCACGCACACGCACACACGCACACACGCACACACGCACACACACACCTGTTGCCCTCAGGGTCTTCATAGTGACGGATCTTTTCTTTCAACCGAATCTATCAAAATTTGAACTTAATTTTTGTTGCATTCTAGAGAGTCGTGTACTAACTGCGCCGAACATCAAGGCCGCCGAATGTCACTCGGAATGCATGTCAGCTTTCAAATACATCGAAAAACTGTTCTAACCATGCAAATATTTACTGCCGATATAAGTTTATCCGCCGTCCTAAAGCTACCCATGAAAACTGCCCTTTTGGGGAATACGTGTTGCTTCAAACTTGAACTCACAGCAAAAATGATGTTCCGACGTACCTAGTAGTGAATGTTAAAAGACCGGGGAAAAAAGCGAATGGAACAGTTTGATACGAGAAAATGGTATTGTTTAAGGGATATATTGCAGTGTTCAGTGAACATCGCACGAGCCGATAAATATCAATAACAGCGCTGCCTTATGACTGACCTCCAGCGGATACTAGCTCCACCTATCCGTTGTACTACATCTACTCTATTCCTAGGGGAAACATATGCATATTTTAAAAAATGGCTCAGATAATTTGAGAACTGCAAACACTGTTTCTAATCTGTGTTCTGAAAAAAATAATAGATCTAAATAGCTCTTGCCTATGTTTTTACCCCTTTCCAAGCGGACATTATAACTCACATGGGTGTCCCGTGCTTGCTCGGGTCCACAGGACGTCCAAGGGATATCCTGTGGACATTGGGTTGCTATCTTCGCGTTAAAACTACGCGGGCACCTTTGTGGTCCTTCATTCTATTTTAAGCCCTCAGTGTTCCCCATTTCTGCTCCTGATTGAACCTTAAGATTTCACGGTCACTTTGAACGTTTCCAACTCGTTGCCTCCAAGGGAGCAACGTTTTAATTCGTATTTGACCAACCAATACTGCTTTCTAAAGTTTTCAAAGCACTGGGTATAGAATACTTCGTCTAAAAAGTAATATTCTCTGCTTTTCTAGGTTACTAATTAACAGCTCCAGTGACGTTGGTATGAAGGCAGCTATTCTCCTGTTTACCGCCACGACAGTTTTCGAGTTGCTGATAACGTCCTACCAAATGGACCTCTTGTCCGTTTTAGCGTGCAGAATGCGTTCCATGCTCCAAGGGCTCATATTCCAAAAGGTATGGGTCAGAAAACCATTTCCACGGTGTTCCCTGAGGTCCGCGCGGCTTCACGAAGTGGTTTCGAAACCACACCTACAAAAATTGCATGCCACACTTCAGTTTCAATTTTTTACTTAGAATTATAATGCGCATGCATGATGAACATGTTGATGAAGGAGGTCCCATAGATTGCATTGACAATGATACATTACTTGATTGAATGCATTCTTAAATCATTCAGTTATGGGCAGCTGAATAATAGAAGATATAATATTAATAAAATATATATAATAATAGAAGATGCATCCTATCATAGTACCGTATAATTATTATGTTTATGCTGTGAAGAAATGCAAAGAAAAGAAATTGGAGAGGACACTTAAGCGCCGCCTTAAGGGTACGATGCGATAGCGTGGTAGGTTAGGCTTTCCATTATGCGCAGTTTGACATTTTAGAACGCATTTATTTCATTTATTTTGAATGATTTATCAATTACAGAATCTAAATTTTCTTAATTAGCATCAATCATTGGCTTTTCAGTCTGAGAATTTTGACAGCTTTGAACCTCCTTTCTCCCATTTTTTTCATTTGTTTAATTAATCAATTAAATAAAATGATTTCATTACCTCTTAATCGCCTATCACACAGCAATCAATAATCAATCACTAGAACCACAAATTACAATGTTGCGACTTTTTTTACGCAGCCCCCGATTATTTCCGACACGCGGTGCCGACTTCTACTACGCCGAGGGCGTTTCAACCGAACGAGCTGTAAACGCTTTCGGGTAATAGCAATAAAACGGTGGTTCATAGGTGCATTTAAAAAAAAGAAGAGAAAACGTGCCAGCAGAGCATTGTAAAGCAGCTACTAAGTACTGGCCAGTGCCATGCCTACGTCGACGAACTTTAACGTTCCAGGTGACAACGATGTCAGCCCTCACCAAGGCGCGCTATCCTGTGGGTCAAATAACTTCGCTCCTGAGTGTCGACTGCTGGCGTGTCTGCGTCTGCTCATTCCCCGTCCCATTGCCGCTGTTCGGAGCAATGCTGCTACCCTTCGTATTCTGGATGCTCGCTGCGCGCGCTGGCGTCGGACCGTCGCTGTGTTGCGTTGCATGGGCAGTCCTGGTGCTCTGCCTGCCCCTCCTCTGCACCCGCCTCCAGAACTGGATGTGGGTAAGTGCGGACGCCAACATTACGCGGCATCGGTAAGATGCTTACGCATCTGCTTTCACTATACTGTTTGCAAAACGTCACTCGCTTCAGAGGGACAGCTGTGTACGCATGTTCGGCGAAAGCAGAGTGCAGTCGTCTTCATCCACGCGCCCCGAAACTTCGTGACAGTTTACAGCAGCCAGCTACTCCAACACTCTAAGCAAAAAAAAAAATTGTAGGACCCATAAGCTTCGCTTTTAAGAGTCGAACGCGATAGCATTACCTGGCCGCCGCCGCTTATCGTCAGCGAAGCAGCTGCGCGAGGCCTCCGCCGCGAGCGCTCCTGGTATTTTTCCACCACGAACGACGCGACGGAGCCTCGGCAGCCTTAAACTGTGGCGACGCCGGCTTTTCGCGTCACGGGCTTCTTAACGCTATCGCGTTTAAGCTTTCACTACATACCTTACCCTAGGCACTTATGCGAGTGTAGTGGCATAAGCGCAGCAGATATTCCACACCCCTACCCTCTGTTACTACACTGCTGCTGACATGAGCGTTTCCAACAATCCTAGATGTCGCTGAAATTCGCGTTAAGAAAAATGTAAACGCTCGGTGTATATTTTTTTGCCTGCTTTCGGACTTCACAAAAGCAAAATCTCTCTATGCTTAACTGTATTTGGCTTTGCACGACAGTTTGGTAAAATAACACCGTATGCAGGGCGTTCCCGTTAAATTTCATGCCGCAAGTTTCATGCCCATTTCACAGTTAGTGAGCTTTGTTAGACCCACTTCCATCACTGCTCCACTCAGCTCAAGCGTTAGAATGGTGTAGCTATAGCCTTACATTATTACGCCTTGTAAACGGCAAAAAACACAAAAACAAGAAAGGGTTCACGCGACAGAGTGTGAGAATCTGACTGCACGATAGCTACCACCTTCATCACGCACAAAGCCGCATATGGAATCACGGAGTGCACTGAATATTTTCCTATATTTTTCGTTGACACATTCACACATACAAAGGCACTCCTGTTTTTTTTTAAATTCAGGTTCGTGCGCTAAAGGATCTAAGGAAAGAACCAGATGTCATATGCGGCAGTCGAGTCTTGATTGGCTGAAATAAAATTGCTGTTTCTGGTTTTGTTTGAGTAAGATGGGACTTATTAAAAAAACTAGAGATGAAGCGCCCCAGCTTGTGCCACTGAAGTATAACGCTACGTATTACGCTAGTACTACTTCATAATGTACGCGCGTGAAATTATTATCTTTTTTGTATCAAGACATCGGTGACTATGCAGCCCGTCCCAAATACTGCTGTCCCTTAAAATAATATGAATATAAAAGAGTACTGAGAACAACTGCATTCATTTTTTTTCAGTAGCAAAAGACGCATTTCTTGTCAAGAAAATTGTATCTAACAAAGCAACATTTTATACACGCCGTTAGATACAAACTCTCGACGCCCGAAACGAGAAGGACTCCTTCATCACCGCATGCAAGTGAATGGCGGCGCAGTATGCTTCAGTAATCCCCGTTACCAAATCTGTCTAACCCTCATCGCAGTTCGCTCGCGAAGACTGTCGCTGAAGGTCATACCTGAATGTCATTTTTTGGCCTGTTCTGCTAGAGAAACCTCTGGTTAGAAGTGACGTGCCTTCCTTTTAATAATAGCGCGGTCATTTGTCGGTGCAGGCGAAATTCCATAAGTCTTCTGTATCCTTTTAACTACACTGCTTTTTCTTACAGGAAAAAGCGACTCAGGCTCGTGACGAGCGCCTCAAGGCCACAACTGATCTGCTCTCGTCGATACGCGTCGTGAAGATGTACGCCTGGGAAGATGCCCTGCAGGAGCGCGTACTTCTCTTCAGAAACGCCGAGATCAAATGGCTTTTCAGAGTAAACCTGATAGACGCCATTTTGGACAGCATCTACTCATCCACCAGCTCAGTGGTACGTCTGCTACAGATATTCGCTATGAAGCACTGTAGTCCTGCTGCTCAGCGAATATAGAAATTAGAAAAATGGTCTATAGACAGTCTCTAGACTTCTTATAAAATCTATTGCCTTCCTATAGACATTTCTTTTGTCTATTCATAGTCTATAGAAGAAAGTTTACTAAAAATGTATGGCCATAAATTACAGATTGTCTATAGACTGTCTATAGAATTTGTATTGCCTACAGACTGTTCTCTAGGGTTTGTCTACAGAGAGTTTATAGACTTTATAGACAGAAGTCTATGGACAGTCTATAGACTGTCTAAAAAATTTTATAAGGGTAGTGCGACTCCAAAAGCTGCTTATGCCTACTATCTAGTTTTTCTTTTTTGTAACCAAACGTACCGAGCAGCCAGGGATTCGACTTTGGGAATAATGTGCCCAACCGAATTAATTAAAGACTTCACAGGGATCTAGGGACGTGTCATAGTGCTTGTTCATACAGTGAAAAGTCAGGGGTGGTTGTAAAAAATCATGACAGGCATTAAAATCAGATGTTTTATTCTCGTCGTAAGCGGCATCGAGTGCATGAAATTCCCGCAATCTCCGGCTTCTTTAAAGTACTATGTAAGCTTCCCTGTTGAAAAGCTATACCTATGCTCAAAGAGGAATTTTTTCTTTCGCTTAGGTGGGCTGAACGTTCAGCAGAATTTTTTCTCTACAGCGGAGTGTCGCAAAAAGCATCAGAAGTTGCGTCTTTATTCGTTACACGTTCTGAAGTACTTGGAAGTTTCTATTTTTTCTTTGCAGAAATGTTCTAAACAATCATGCTGATATTAAGAAGACTAAAAGCCGAAATACTGTCTTAAAAAAAGCCGTTTTCTTTCCTTTGATGCACACGCAAAATAGTCCACCGCCCTGAACTCAAAGAAAGGATCAGCCCTCTGTAGTGAAATTGTCAAAATCGACGGGCGCCTTTGCATATGCAGTGATGTCCAGGGCAAAAATGATTTTGGTGAAAGGCTGGTTTTCATAATTATTCCGCAACTGGGTAACCGCAGCTGGCGTAACATAAGCCGCACTATATAGAGACAACCTTAAGTTCCTGCAGGATAGTAGTCTTTCTAACGATCGTTATAAAAAGAGTAAGCGTATAGTGTCACTACCCCAGTATTCTAATTTACGCATAGTAGTATTGTAGATGAACGATTATTGTGTTTACTATCAGGTTTTCCTCGGTCATCTGTGCTTTTACGAAAGAAATTTCCTGTCTCCTGTTCCATACGTTTAATGATATGGCCGATAGCCTTCCGGAGAGACGTCGGTATCCATACGTATGAAACTTACGTTATTGATATTTAGTCAAGAGTGCGGTTCTTGAAACAGTTTCTTACAGCGGCAAATAAAGCTTTCCAGTTCTTAAGTGATGTGTGGTCGACCGTATTTTTCAATCACTCCTGCGATATACATGGCAAATCGTCTACAATGTTTTATTAATAATCGCTGCCTGTTTCAACCAATGCAGTTCCGTGGGAGACGCCCCAATCATCGTGAAGTGGCCTTGCAAGATTTATAGCGATACGCCCGAACTTAATAAGTTATTGTCATTAAATTTTAAGATCGAGTAAATGCAACGTATGAAATACTGTCACAAGAATTTGACTATAATGTAGCTGCAGATAGCTTTGCGAGTTGCCTTCTTTTGAGATACGACCTCCTTTTCCGTTGAATATATTAGGCAGCGTCAAGCCTCTGTTAGGAACTTTCAACGCTGTGCAACTACCACCATTTAATACAAATGTGGCGATTATGTGGTCAACATTTACGCTGCAGCTCACGATCATCTTGTTCTTCACGCTGCCTCTCCTGGAGCCTGACATCATCCTCACTCCGGCACTGTCCTTCTCCTGCGTGTCACTACTGTCCATCACGGACCTCACCATGAGCAGCTGTGGACAGGCGCTCAGGAATATAAGTCAGGTAAATGGCTGCTTCTCTCCTGTGGCAAACGCATGCGCAAGGCGAATGTCGTGTTCGTCACAAAAGATGTGCGTAGCTTTTAAGAAAGTTGGATTCCCACCCTTAACTGCTTTTTGCCTGATGAATATTATTTTGCAGTGTTTCGCAAGTGTTATCTTAGCGCCTACTTTTTGCTTTGAAAAGAAGCACTGAAACAAAATTGGTGCTGCCAAACAGTTCCACCTTTTCTTCGGTTTTCTCAGTACTACACCCTGCTGGTGTGAAAAGATTGGAAAGTGCACACAGCGAACACAAACAAAATAAGGGGCGCATTCATTGTTCATTCTAATGCTGGTTTGTTCACTTATTTGTAAGTACCTTATCATGAGTCTTGCGAACAAGGTCACGGTCAATCGTAAGCTGCGCAGTCGTTTGTACAAAGAGCTACTGACTTCGTCTGCAAGTCCCACCACAATGTCTCCTCATGTCCAGCATTCTTGAACAAAAAATTTGAACATTGGAATATTGTAAGTTGCTGTTATGGAAATATTAAAGGTAGTGGCCCATTCTTGTAATGCATAGCAAAATCTTTCTTTTAAAATTTTTCCATCGCTGGCATAGGGCAGCTAAGGCTGCCATAAAAAACCAGTTGGGAACGCTTTTAACGATAGCAAAGCAGTTAATAGCAAAAGAAAATGTAATCCTGCCGATGGGAGATCTGCGGATTTGTTGATTGTTACAGTGAAAACTTGCAATGTATGAAAAAAAATGAGTTCATAAACTCTTTCCCGTTCAAAAATGCTTTTGTCCAGAATTGTTGGATGTGAAAACTACGTTGTGCGTCGGATCATTAGACCACACACTTAAATTTCGGTTCAATGTAATTAAAGGATTTCGTTTGTTACATTTTAGGGTACATTGTCGCTGAAGAGAATCGCAGATTTCTGCACGGCTGAAGAGCGCCATCCGAAAAAAGACACTTCCAATGCAACTATTCCCGAGAAAAAAGGTAACCCGCAGCATAAGGTATCATGCAGTATTACTCAGTGCACGTTAAAGATCCCCAGGTGGTCGAAATTATTCCGGAGCCCTCCACTACGGCACCTCTTTCTTCCTTTCTTCTTTCACTCCCTCCTTTATTCCTTCCCTTGCGGCGCGGTTCAGGTGTCCAAAGATATACGAGACAGATACTGCGCCATTTCCTTTCCCCAAAAAACCAATTATTATTATTATTATATTACTCACTAGAACTAGCGTCATTGTACTTAAATGATTCCTCTCTTTCGCAAGACTTCAATGAAGCTGCAATATATCGCCTCTTTGACTCCTACATTAAGGCGAAAGCCTTTAATGGCTCATACTCGCGGTGTCCGTCCGTCCGTGACACTCTTCGACTCGATAAGAAAAACAATCTTTGTGCACGATTGGATTCGAACCACAATCCTTCCGTTCCTCAGCCCAGCGTGTTAACGACTACGCTACTTCCTGCCAAAGCATATGTAGTTCTCCTTGTCTAGTACGCTGGAGAGTGTTTGCAGAAAGGCGTCGAATCAGATGGATTACTCCCAAATGCCTTCCAGTATCACCAGCATTTGAGATTCACAAACAATTGAGTACTTAATTAACATCTTAACCACACATCAGGGACCCAAGTATCAACACTGCGCTAAAGGCTTTCGCCTCACCGCACTTTAGGTCAACAAAGTGCCCCCTGAATTTTTTCCCCTCTTTATTTCACACTCAAATCAGGCATCCCCATTACAACCCCGACCGAGAATATCCCCTCAAGGCAACCACAGTCATCCGATAGCTGTCATGCATAGCCGCATGTCAACAATGAATTATTCTTTTTTTTTCCAAGATGCAATAGTCTGATGTAATGCTCTTTACAACATTGATTCGCGTACACATCGGGTAATTTTTCCAAAAAAAATAACGAGTGACCTTCCGGGCCTCACGTAATGTTTTTTGCTTTCCCAAAAGAACTGTTTCCGTTCTAATGTACTTTCTCTTTCTAATATATTTTTTGTATCCGTCCTTTGTGTTTTGTACCTTTTATTCTTTTTCATTGAACTGGTATTAGCGCGCTCCTACACACAGTTCTTGTCCCGCCTTCTTAATCGTCATCATCGGCCTGAATGCGCCCACTGCAGGGCAAAGGCCTCTCCCGTGTATGTCCATTTGACTCTGTCCTTTGCCACCGTCATCCATCCTTTGCCTGCAAACTTCTTAGTCTCATCCGCCCACCTAACTTTCTGCCGCCGCCTGGTACCTTCTCTTGTAATTCACCCTGTTACCTTTAAGGACCAGCGGTTATCCCCACCTTATGTAATACCTACGCGTCTTGAAGTCTTCGAAAAAATAACAGAAATGAAATCAAAAGTTACAGTATATAAGCGTCCACTTCAAAGTCCACAAAGCGGCCTTCATCGCTCAGAATGACGTTTGTGCAGATATGCTAGAAGTCCTGGAAAAAAAAATTTAAAATGGTCCAGTAAAAGTACGCAATCTCTGAAACAAATGTCTTATATGTTGAAATCAGCATAAAAATAATAACAAGCTTCTCCATTCAGTCGCATAATTCGCACAGAACAGATGCCCGGTAATAACGGATTACCAGTTATCGTAATCGAAATCAACTAGCCCAAACTCAAATTTTATCGTAATCGTCCTGTGAGGTTTGCTGCGCCTGCTTCCTCTTGCACCTTAGCATGATTTCATCAAAAAATAAAAAAATACAAGGCCCTAAATCCTTATGACAAGTTTCAGCGGCAACTGTATACATAATGGAGATAAGAACGGGAAACATTACAAGATAATGAGTTCAGGGATAATGAGTTGGGAACAGTTGCAGAATATGCGATTCGCTGATGGCATTGCCTTGCTGAGTCACTCAGGAGATTAAGTGCAAAGCATGATCAACGAGTTAGACAGCCAGAGCAGAACGGTAGGCATTAAGATTAACGTGCAGAAAATCAAAATGATATTCAATAGTCCCGCAAGGGAACAGCACTTCAAAATTGGTGGCGAGGTGCTGGATGTGGTAAGGGTATACGTCTACTTAGGGCAGGTAATGGCCGCTTATTCGGATCACGAGAGGGAAATAAGTAGAAGAATAAGAATTGGGTGGAGCGCATATGGTAGGTTCTCGCAGATCATGAATGGCAGTGTACCAATATTCCTCAAGAGCAAAGTGTACGATAGCTGTATCTTGCCGGCACTAACCTACGGGGCAGAAAATTGGAAGATAACGAAACGGATTCAACTTAAGGACAACGCTGAGAGCTGTGGAAAGGAAAATTTTAAGTGCAACTTTAGGAGACCGGAAGTGGGCAGAGTGGGTGAGGGAACAAACGGGGGTTAACGACACCCTAGTCGATATCAAGAGGACGAAATCGGCTTGAGCAGGGCATGTAATGCGAAGGAAAGATAACCGCTGGTCCTTAAGGGTAACGGAGTGGATTCCAAGAGAAGGCAAGCGTAGCAGGGAGCGGCAGAAAGTTAGGTGGGCGGATGAGATTAGAAAGTTTGCAGACATAGGGTAGGCGCAGCTGGCAAAGGACAAGGTTAATTGGAGAGACACGGGAGAGGCCTTTAATTTGCAGTGGGCGTAGTCAGGCTGATGATAATGATGATGAGTTCGGAGGTTTAGCTGCGAGTTTTTCAGAGGCACGAATGGAGTGGAAAATTCCTGATAATGGCTAACATATCTTTCATCGCATTTAGTAGTCGGTGGGCGGTGTCTGGGATCCCACACATTAACGCCAGGACCTCCTCTTTTATATTTATAAATAAACACCTTTCGAGTTCGACGGGAGTCTGCTCGTATTCATTCTGGACGACATGGCGTCACGCCTACGAAGCACTATTAATGCGTTAGCATTAGAGCCTCATGAAGCGTAAATATCGAGCGCCGTCTGTCCGTAGCCAGTGGCAGGTGTGAACCTGCTCATCGGGCTACGGACGAGTTTATGTACTTCCTATACGAACTTAGGGCACTACCTCAGATGTGACAAACCTTAGTATGCCACCTCACATATAACGGCCTTTCGTGCGTTAACTTCGGATATAACCAACCTCAGCAGGCCAGCTCAGATCTAACTAACTTAAGTGTCTTAACCTCGGATAATCGGAACCTAAATATGCTACTTCGGATATTACGAACTTTGGTGTGTTAACGTCGCATGTAACGAACTTTCATGTTTGGGCCCCGGATGTAACGAACTTAGTATGCTGACCTCGAATTTAACGAACCGACTTGTGTACCACTTCATATATAACGAACTTCAGTGTGTCAACCTTGGACATCACGAACGTCTGGCTGCACCGAGTATCGCCTAAGAGATTTTCTTTCGTTTTTTAAAGCGATTTTTTAATAATAATTCCAATGAACACTGTATTTTGCCAAAAGTGATTCGTATGTGAGATGAAATGTGTATAATCTTTGTGTACATACGCTAGCTACTTCGTCATATAGCCCTGTAGTCCCAACCAGAAGGACAATGGAGACAAGCACTGCGCATTTGAAAAGGCGCCTGAGAAAGACGTCAAAGGATAGGTGCAGCAAAACAGCAATGTGATTATCCCGTTTCCTTCGCAGGTTCTGTCACAATGACGAAATGCTCTTTTTCTTGGCCTCTGCCAGTCGATGGTAAGGCGGAAGAGCAACTGGTCGACATCAACCTAGATGTCGAGCCCGGCTCCCTCATCGGCGTCGTAGGCTTCGTGGGAAGCGGCAAGTCCTCGCTGCTCGCTGCAATTCTGGGAGATATGCAACTCAACGAAGGACACGTCTCGTGTGCGGTGGGTACACACTGAACGAACTGTCCAGAACGATAACTGCAGCAACTGCGCTTGCATATACCTGTCAGCGCTTAAGAAACGTCGTCAATCCTATTGAAAAACACAAGAAAAAATTTTCTGCCTTCACAACAATCTTTTGTATTATTTCAGGAGATGGCTTGTAATAACAACAGAATTTTCTGTAATACTGCGCAGTCTTTTGTGGTAGCGACGAACCCGCTCTTTCGTGACAACAGGTGACTTCACAAAATACAGAAAACTTTGTCGCTGCGATAAGACAAAATATTTTTTCCCGTTTGTTTTTTCCACTGTGAAGTTACAACGGTTGACAGTCTATTTAATGAATTAGGTAGTTTCAACATTAACGCAGTGGTGTATATAGGTACGAGTGTTGCATGTTGGTTCTATATTTAAGAAGCATGGCGCGCTGTACCACATAATGAACATTTCACGAGAGTGTAACCCGGCAAAGGAACATGGGCAGAAGAAATGCGAGAAAGATGAGAGAACGCGAAGAAAAAAATAAAATAGAAGTTCAATCGTTGTCAGCGCCGTTCTTTTTTTCTTACTCGTTGTTTTTTTTTTTGCGTGAGGATGAATTTAGCCTTCATTGGACAGCCATTACTAAGAAATGTCAGTTAGTCGCCTTTGATTCTTCAAAGCAAATTGCATTCATGAGAACTAGGATTCTTTCTTTATAAAACTGTTTATCATTTGTTCTACAACAGCAAACCCCTGCATTTTAATCGATGCAAGGCCTTGCAGCATGAACAGCGCCTAATCTGGAAGCATATTTCACACAGCAGTATATGGGCCACGCGACTTCTAGGACGCGACTTCTAAGTGCTGGCAATATCAGTCACAATTTTCGCAGAGCTCCACCCTTGCGCGCACTCTGGTTTTCATTCTTCTAGACGGTAGGTGTAGACCGTTGATGTTTAACAAATAACATAAAAGCGCGAATAATCAATAATATGCTAATTTTGTACGGTCAGTATGCAATCAATGAAAGTCCAAAAAGGTGCTAGGTTTTAACACAATTAAACCGAGTAGATGTGTGAAAGCGTGTGCTCAGCCTTGTTGGCTCATGGTTTTTGCTTTGCTGGGCTGCCACGTATGGCCACAATATTAGTTTGATAGTAGTATTAGTTGATGAAGATGACGATGTGTAATGCACAGCACGAGTTTGTTGCAGTTTAACATGAAGCATGATGAAGCGTGGCGATAGCATAGTGCTCTCGAATAGTTCGCCTTCAAGCATCATGCAGTTCGACCTCGTGAATTAGTGCTTTCGTACGAAAACAGGCACGATATCAAGAATACCGCTGAAGCATAACCATGCTGTCCTCCATTTCAGGGCAGCATCGCTTTTGTACCACAACTGCCAGCCGTGCACAACATGACCGTCAGAGACAACATCCTGTTCGGCAGGCCCATGCAACCGGACTTCTACAGCCGTGTTATCCAAAGCTGTCAGCTCACGAACGACTTCAACAGGTTGAACTCGGGAGATATGACCGAAGTCGGTGAGAAGGTACAGTTAAGGCCTCGGTGAGAGAGTGAGGGCATTTCGGTCAAGCGCGCACTTCTTTGCCTAGAGAGCAGAATGCCTTTCTTGTGCTGCATTCTTTGTACCTGTTCTCGCGTTTCGCTGATCTGGACGGACGCTGAATTGTGACCCCAGCCTTCCGAAAGTCATGCATAGATTTTTTTGTTCATGTTGTATGCTGCCTGCACATCAGATTTACTTTTTTGATACAGCCACACTGTGTGAGTTTACCGGTATGTGGTGGCCGGATGAGGAAGAGTTAGGGATAAGAGCCAGTGGGATTCACCTTAATATAGTAATCGTCGATTTTCTGACGACATTGGTCTTCTGAGTAAACATTTGGAGGAATGATAGGACCTCATTAGCGACGCGAACTTTAAAAGCAGATTAAATGGAACTAAAAAGAAACGTGAAAAAACAACAAATCAATGCTAAAAATATTGACAATAACATTTTCATGATTATCTAGGCTATCTATGCTAAGCGATGACCACACACCTTGATCATGAGATTTATATAACCATGATAATAAGAGTAGAGGCCATTTTGCATGTATTCACAGGTCATAAATAGATACTAATATTTTTTGAGATGAAAGTACATAATAATTATATCTTGTCAGTAGCCGCCTATGGGGCAGAATCTTGGTGACTATCCAAGAGTTCAAATTAAATTATAGACAACGAAATGCGCTATGTAAGGAACATGACAAGGATAACCCTATTGAAAAATCCTGTATGCTATGAAACCTGATTTTACACAAGGAAACAGGTCTCATATCAATTCGATTTTCGGCAAAGAGGCTGTTATGGGACCCAAAGCGGTTTGTTCGAGCCCGTATTAGCGTTCGTACCGGAGTAGTGTTCAGAGCTTCGAACAGGTTAAACTAAGTCTGGTTTGGCGCTCGTACAAGAGATATTAGGACGCTTACCGACGCCGTTAGAGCACTCATACCGGAGAGTCTGGAGATGTTCGAAACTTAAACACGTTTACCTCGGTACGGCATATACCGGATGTGCAGTCTTGGCCAAAAGTCTTAAGGCCGCAGCGTTCAGCTGCAGCGAAATGATTGTCCCTGGAAGGCTCCGTGTATCGGACCATTGAAACCACACGTCAAGCAGGAAGCTTCTCTACCGCAAGAACACACCTTCTGCTAGCATTTCAAGGGCATTCGGTGTGTAATAGTGTCGTAATAGCTCTGTTATGCGAATGACGCGAAAAGTCTTTGGCCTGAACACTTTTGACCAAGACTGTACCTGAGTGGGACTGATTGCAAACAGCGAATTAATATTGTTATCATTTCGAGTTTGAACGTGAGCCGATAGGTTATTTGGTCAGCTTCTTTAGTCGGAAGTATTCCTTTATATAAGCGAGTGAGGATCAATTTGCGACGCATAAGTGAAAGCGATAATGTAGGTTTCCGTTATCAACACGAAAAATGTGCTCGAGGATAACTGGAATGCAGAGGTGACCCCCGGAATATACAAGGGCAGCTGCATAGCAGCGGACGCAGTGCACGAAGAAGTTACGACGGATGAACTGTCTTCATGGGTCGATCTAGCGGAAGCAGCGGCGCAAAAATGGTGAAACGTGAAAGATAAATGACTAGCAGTGTATGAACCAGGCAGTGTGGAAGCATAAAACACAGCGACTGTTTCGCGCGATTTCTTCCTCGCTTCCTTGCTGTCATAGTCGCAGCCGACAGCAACGACGGGGTCGGGTTTCTCGTTGAACGAAACCCTCAGTTCTATCGCGTTATATGTTCAGTGAGCCAACGCCTGTTGGCAGCGCAGGTGATTTTAAAAACCTCTAAATGCAACGCGTCGCATCTTCTCACAGGCGCAGTGAGTACCGCTTCGCAAGTGTACGTGGTTCATATTTCACTCCTCAAAGTGCATAGAAGAATTCCCGACACTAGGTCGACAACAAAGATCAATACACTCTAAACAGAAAGGAGTAGAAAGAGATTTAGCTGTCCCCCAGCACACTCCTCCCTTTTATAAAAGGGTGTTAGCTAGAGGACAGCTTATACTCTCTTTTTGCTCCCGTATAGGCGCATTTGTGTTTAGAGTGTACCGCATGCGAGGAACAAGCGTTCGCGGCTGGCTTCTGCGGAAGTGGTCGCACTCAATCAGCGTTTCAGTGTCCGTCCAACTAATGCACATTGATCACTTAAAAAGTTTGAGAGTTACGGGTGTGGCCTGCATGCACACCGACCTTTCTGAGGATGGTAAGACTGCATTCGCAAGCCCTAGAATCCTGGCCGTTCCATGTTTGTCCTCATCGATAACCTGCTTCCCGCTCCTTTCGTTCTTTGTCCCCAGGGCACCAACCTGAGCGGCGGCCAGAAACAGCGCATCTCCATCGCCCGCGCCGTGTACAGCCGTAGTGACGTATACCTGCTGGACGACCCGCTCAGCGCTCTGGACCCCGTCGTAGGCAGCTGTGTCTTCAGAGACGTCATCGGAAAAAAGGGTCTTCTCCGCCATAAGGTGAGCATTTTGCTATTCCCACTTTATGCTCGCTTTTTAAATGCGCAGCATCGCGCGTCACAGCTGCTGCATTAAAGCGGAAAAAAGCTGGCGGAATGTGTTTCATACTGCAATGAGGTATGCTTATTTTTTATTCTGTCGTTTTAAACGTGCTGCGAAGTCTGATACAAAAGCAATCTGCCTCTTATTTACTATTAAGCGTGCGTAGCCCGCCACACCTAAGATCCCTGCCTAGGCTGCCGTATTTCGATGGAGGTAAAAAGAAAAAAAACGTCTGCTGTGCGATGTCAGCGCACGTTAATTTCCCCAAGTGCTGTGAATAATTCCGGAGGCCTCCAGATGTCTCTTGCAGGCCTTGTGTCGCTTCGGAATGCTAAACCCCGCAATTTATGATTTCACATTTTGTTTTGCCACCCAGTGTACACCTAAGAATACATTCGGCCCTTTTGCCCAGTACGACAGGCGACTTTATTCAAGCATATTTTGCCCTTCTGCGCGCACGTTAGTGCCATTGATCGCTAACGTCATTGAACAAAACGTGCCTAAGACGATTACGGCACGTCGATAAATGGCAGCCTATAGGACCTCTTTCGTTGTTATTGGCACAAAGCTTATCTCTTATCTTTGTGCTTGAAGGAGTCGCGAAGCTAAACTTTCATCTAAAAAAATACAATGTATTCCATTTAAACTACGGGCATCCCGCATTCTTATGCAAGATCATTTAAAGTTCGTGAATGTCCCTCGTAGCTCCGTAAGCCCTCTGTACTTTGGGCATAGAAGGTTCGAATATTTGTGCTGATAGCTTGGTGAAGTTTGCAGTGTAAAGTAAAGACGCAGGAACATGCTGAAAAAAAAAACTCAACGCTCATATTGAGTTCGCAGCGTTTCCTGCTACACCCTGTAATTACAGCGTACGCTTGAATTCTTGAAACATAAACGACACCCGTGTAATGTGCGATGTCAGTGCACTTCAAATATCCCTAGGTGGCATAAATTTATCCAGAGCCCTGCACTACAGCTTCCTGTTCCCTTTACTTTCCGTCACTCCCTTTCCAACCTTTCCTCCATGGATCGGTTCAGTTGTCCACCGATAGTGAGACAGATATTTCCCCTTTGCTTAATTAATAATTAGTTTTTAGGGTAAAGGAAATGGCGCAGTATCTGTCTCATATATCGTTGGACACCTGAACCGCGCCGTAAGTGAAGGGATAAAGGAGGGAGTGAAAGAAGAAAGGAAGAAGAGGTGCCGTAGTGGAGGGCTCCGGAATAATTTCGACCACCTGGGGATCTTTAACGTGCATTGACATCGCACAGCACACGGGCGCCTTAGCGTTTTTCCTCCATAAAAACGCAGCCGCCGTGGTCGGGTTCGAACCCGGGAACTCCGGATCAGTAGCCGAGCGCTCTAACCACTGAGCCACCGCGGCGGGGCAACTCTTTGCTTTCCCGATGACGAATTATTTTCTGATTTACTCTTTCAGGAGTGTGGAGCTGCAAGAATCTGGTCCTGATACTGTAACGTTTTTGTCTCAGTGATTTTTCCTCTCTTTGTACCCTCCACGTAGTGGCTCATCGCCCGCAAAATTAGAGAATTCCGTCTGGTCTGACCTAAAGCAGGCTCAACGCAAACTTCAGTCTCATAATTTAACACTCTACCAGATTGCACAAAGTACGCTTTTGCTGATGACGCCGGAGTGGCATCCAAGTACACTCCGCCCACCTGAGCGCTTTTATGCTTTACATTTTAACGGTCTCTTCATTTGCGAGCAGATATGAGAAAATCCTATGTTGACTGTCTTTTTTTTTTCAGACAAGAATTATGGCCTGCAACCAAGCAAATTACTTGAAGCTTATGGACAGGCTCGTCTTGGTCCATCTCAAGGGAATTAGGGTGTACGACCGACTGGAAGACCTTTTGAGTGACCCCAACTCACCACAAAACTTCCGTGACGCCCTTGGCCAACAGATGACTCAGCGGCGTACCACATACGAGTAAGACTTGCACGTCAGCATGCTCCTTGCAATCGCCACGAAGGATACTTTGGCGACGAGAACTGCACTGCCTTTTTTTTTCTAAGATGGCGAGCTCACTTTCAAGCAGTCATACGAATGTGTTGCTTGCTTATAGGACGAAACATTCGTCCCTGTCGTTACATTTTACAGACCTAACAGAATTGCCGGGCTGAATGCGGTAAATCTTTGCTCACATTGCTCTTTCAGTGCGGGTAAAGAGGGGCTCGGAGAAAATGACGAAGTTGGTCGAATAACTCGGGACGAGTTGGGAGAATCCGAAAAGGTGAGCACATTGCAGGCTCTACGTAATACTGAAAATGACGTTATCACAAGACCAACACTGCAAATTGTAGTCCTTGTAATACTGCAAACTGGCTTAAAAAAGTCTGAGAGAGCACTCGTGTTCATATTTTTATTTTTTCCTGGTAGCGGTAACTTTGAACAACGGAGAGAATTATGTATTAGAAAACAAAGCTGAGCTACTCCTGATATCAAGAAAAAGAAATGTACCTCAGTGGGATCAGAAGCGCGGCGAAGACATAAACGATGGCCTTTAAAGTAATGAACTGGGTTCCGATCCATTACTATTCATTATTATAAAGGAAAATGCAGCCAAAGGCGGCCCAACTTACGGCGGAGGTACGACGTTAGGAGGCATTATGGGACAATCGTGGCCGAGGTTAGCCCAAGAACGACAACTGGATCTGGATAAGATTGGGATAGTCCTTTGACTTGTAGTGGAGAGGATGCGACTGATGGCGATGATGACGAAGAGGAAGTGGTAGGGCGGAAGTTGTCTCCCTCTGTGAGCCCGTGTGTGTGTGTGTGTGTGTGTGTGTGTGTGTGTGTGTGTGTGTGTGTGTGTGTGTGTGTGTGTGTGTGTGTGTGTGTGTGTGTGTGTGTGTGTGTGTGTGTGTGTGTGTGTGTGTGTGTGTGTGTGTGTGTGTGTGTGTGTGTGTGTGTGTGTGTGTGTGTGTGTGTGTGTCCGGGCGCATCGTATGCGTGCGTGCGTGCGTAGTCATGGCGACTAAGAAAATGGTGGAATCGCTTTTCTAATATTGCATTGTTCGAGCGTACTTGATTGAGCGCGCGTCCTTTCGTTTCCCTAGACAGGTTGGCAGCTGCTGTGCAACCTCCTTCGCCTGGTGCAGTGGCCAGCGTTTGTGGGTGTGCTCGTGTTCTCAGGGGCTGCGGCTGCCTCGGCGCTTCAACTGCTATGCGTCAAATGGTGGACTGACGCGTCGTCTAGTGGCAGTGCCGGCTCTCCTCCGGAGTACTTGCCATGGGTTTCCGTCTTGGTGGCGTTGTGCTCGACGGATGGTACGCGTCCCTCCTCAGCTTTTACACAGACGGCTCGTTTTTACGCCCGATCAAAAAGCACGACTAAAATTTTGTTGTGTTTCTGTCACGCGACACAATTCTGTGTCGCACGACAAGCGTTCTTGTCGCGCGTTGTGTCGTGCGACAGTGGCTCATGTCGCGGGCGGATTCGCTTCTCAATAATAATGATTGCTCAAAATGAAGGCCATGAAAATCACATTTTTTTCTTTGCGAAATAGAGCTGTTGTGAATCCAACCGGTGTCATTAGCCAAACCGTATTTTCATTCCCATCTGACTGCGAAAGGATAATTATAGGAGTGCGAGGTCTAGGACAGGACATAAACGTTAATTTTGCTCGTATAAGTTCATTTCTCTTTTCTTCTCAGCATATACTTCCCCCCCGCCTCCTGCGCTCCATGAACAAGATTATGTTGTGAATCGCGCAGCTACTGTACGTGGTCGCACTTATTAAGTCTAAGAAAAAAATTCCGAGTACTCAGTACTCGTACTAATACTAGACTATAGCATTAATAGACTCGCATTAAACTTACAAGCATTAATATTAGAATATTAGACAGAGTCGTCGCATTAATACTACAATCATTTCGAATACAGTCTACTGAACTGAAATCCGCCCACCCATCCATCCTTGGAAAGTTCGAATCCAGCTGTACAAGCCTGGAATCTGCGCAAACAATCGCATGCCATTGGATGCAAGGCTCTTAACTGCGCTGAGACCGAAGCATAGTCAGTAAAGACAAATTTTTATCTGGCTGCTCATCCAAAGGTCATGGCTTCGATGCCGTCAGCGGCGGCCGCATTGCGATGGATGCGAAGTACAAAAACACCTGTGTTTTTCGGGATGTCAATGGGCGTTAAAGTTCCCCAGGTGATCAAATAATCCTCTCAACCATTCACTACGGCGTACCTCATATCGCGTGTGTAGCTTCGGGACGTTAAAGCTCCAAATTTACAATTTACAGTTTTAACAAATATTTACCGATGGTTTCTGTTGTGGTTTCCATGCACGTTTTCTAATTTGCACCTCTTCCTAATCTCACACTCATTAGGATACATCACTAGGCATAACTGACCACGTGATGCACCACAAGACTCACAAGGTCTCTCTTTAACCAAGCCAAACGAACTTGCCTCAGTGGCCTAAGGGTAGCGTGTCCGACTCCCAACTAAAGGGTCATGGATTTGATTCCCAATTACCCAATTTTCCTTTCAGCGTAATTATTTTACTTTACAAGACATAATGACATTTCAGTCATGCTACGACCTCATAGTCACAATTCGACTCGAGTTTTATTCATTCTCATTCCACAGCTCAACGTGTGACGTCGCAACCTTCTCGACCAATACTGAATTAGTGTGACACGCGCACAGCTTTTCCTCCTAAAGTCGGCTCTAACGCTGCCGCGTTAATAAGGCGGTCCAGGCTAGTCAATTGTCGTCTACTCTGAAAGGTTTTAGCGCTTATTCGTGGCTTATGCTACAATATGTGAAGAGATATCATGAAATATCACACCCTTGCCGCTTCGCACACGACTGCCATTACAAACGAGGAACGTCCCAAAGCGACTCAGACTGTGAGAGACGCCGTAGTAAAGGGCTCCGGAAATTTCGATTAACGTGCACTGACATCGCGCAGTACGCAGGCCCCTCGAATTTCGTCTCCATCGAAATTCGGCCGCCGCGGCCGAGATCGAACCCGTGTCTTTCGGGCCAGCAGCCGAGCGCCATAACCACTCAGCCACCGCGGCGGCCCAAAAGGGTGCACAATAAGGCATACACAAGTATAATACGCGCAAGCAAAAAAGTGTTAGGGGTTTATAGAAGATAAACCGAGTAGACGTGGCATGTGTTCATTCTTCAACTAGAGGGGGCGCTTAAGCTCCGCCTTCTGGGTATGACGTGATATCTTTAGTGGGTTACTGCCCATATATGCAGAATTGGTCGCTCTCTACTTAACATCCATAGATCGCGGCGAGTCCTCATACCACTACCAGCGCAGCGGTGCAGCGGTTGAGAGATACGCCACTGCAGGTGGCTGTTTCTGTCACAGCCACCGGTAGAGATTGTGCGACCCATGTTCTTCCCGAGCAACTTACCCCAGCTTACCCGAGAGGGTGCAGTACTTACCCGAGAGTGTAAGCGTGAATGCAGTGCTTACCCGTCAGTGTAAGGGTGAATGCAGTACTTACACGGGAGGGTAAGCGTGAATGCAGTACTTACACGAAAGGGTAAGCCTGGGTTAGTTGGGAGCACAGGACAAGATTTTTGCTCGGGGCTGGTACGTCTGGGGAAGTGCTTTCGCCCGAAAAGCGTACACTAGCTGTGCCTAGTTTTCGTTTTTGCTTGCGCGTATTATGCTTGCACACTCTACTTGCACTTGTAAACATTGTGCTTGCTTACAATGCAGTCTTTCTGCACTCGTCGATAATTGTGGATACGTGAATGCAGTACTCACACTGGCGGGGCGAGCTCTTGTAGGCTTCTACTGTACGTCCATTTCCATGCTTCGTCCGTGTAGATAGCTAGACCAACTTGCACTGCAGTGTTCACGTCATAGTACAAAATAACACATTGAAAGTGAGCCTTTCTCGCTTAATTGCAACTATGACTTTAAAAGGTGCGTGCACAATGCCATGCCAAGCAGCTCTTCAGAAAGTACGTGGCTTGTTGCTTGCGCATTCTGCGCATGCACGAAATCGAACTGAGTTTTCGCGACAAGGAGCGAATGTTTGCAGTGGCGCTCCGCATCGTTGGAAGCGTGCTGCTGGCCTTATCTGCGAAGCGCCTGTCGCAGTCCCTGCACGACGACATGCTGAGTCAGGTGCTGCGTAGTCCCGTGTCCTTCTTTGACCAGTCGCCGACGGGGCGCATAGTGAACCGCTTTTCGGCCGACATCGACTACGCTGACACGCGCACTTTCCTGAGCGGCAAGCAGTGCGTCCAGAACACGCTCATCACGTTGGCCAAGGTGGCCGTCGTGGGCACGCAGTCTCCCGTCGTGGTCTGGATAACGCTAATCGTGGCCGTCGTCGTTTTCTACGGAGTGGTGAGCCCGTTTTCTGTTATTTTGTTGGGAAGCTTTACGGGGACAAAATGAAGCGCGATATGCCCTGCTCCAAGTCTTGCAGGTAGTGACCGCGGATCCGGATCATGAGAGGGAAATAAATAGAAGAAAAAGAATGGGGTGGAGCGCATTTGGCAGATTCTCTCGGATCATGAATGGCAGGTTACCAATATCGCTAAAAAAGTAAACAGCAGCTGTACCTTGCTTAAAATCAGTTGCTGGGCGAGTTGGTACTTCATGCTAACATTCACAGCGCAAGACGAACACGGACACGAGGGGAGACACCACAAAGCGCCGACTTCAACAAAAGTTTATTGCTGTGCGAGCGACTATATATGGTGTACAGCGGGCATGCGCAGCAACGAAAAGGTACAATCATTCATGAGCATCTGGTAGCGGCGCCACATCGCAAGCGAACACATAATTTTCTGCACCCGACAAAAAAAAGAAAAAACAAAAAGCTAAAAAACCTAAAAAGCAGTACGCGCACAAGAACGTCGAAGCCATAATACTCATTCCGGAATTCGCAAGATATGCCGCTCCTTATCACTTAACAGCAATGATGGAGTGCTGACACAGTGATCCCTTTTTTTTGCAATCTCTGCAGCCTCAGCAATCTCCCTGGCTGTTTTGCTTATGCACTTGTGAAGGATGGTGGTTCCTCCCAAAGAAGGACCACGTTCCTTGCACTGTTGGCAATCACGGCAGTGTATGCCGAGATGACGAGATGCCCCGATGAAGCTGTTGTTATGTTCCATGAGCCTCTCGTTGAGGCACCTGCCTGTTTGGCCAATGTAGGCTCGTCCGCACTAACCTACGGGGCAGAAACGTGTAGACTAACATAATAATAATAATAATAATAATAATAATAATAATAATAATAATAATAATAATAATAATAATAATAATAATAATAATAATAATAATAATAATAATAATAATAATAATAGGTTTTTGGGGAAAAGAAATGGCGCAATATCTGTCTCATATATCGACGGACACTTGAACCGCGCCGTAAGGGAAGGGATAAAGGAGGGAGTGAAATAACAAAGGAAGAAAGAGGTGCCGCAGTGGAGGGCTCCGGAATAATTTCTACCACCTGGGGATCTTTAACGTGCCCTGACATCGCACAGCACACGGGCGCCTTAGCGTTTATCCTCCAGGGTTTAACTTCAACTGAGGACAACGCAGCGTGCTATGGAAAGGAAAATGATGGGTGTAACGTTGAGAAAGAAAGAGGGCAGAGTAGGTCAGCGAACAAACGGGGCTTATTTACATATGCTAGTCGAAATCAAGAAGAAGGGGTTTGGGCAGGGCATGTAATGCGAAGGCAAGGTAACTGATGCTCGTTAAGGGTAATAGACTGGACACTAAGAGAATGCAGGCGCGGCAGGGGGTGGCAGAAAGTTAGGTGGGCAGATGAGATTAAGAAGTTTGCGTGCATGAGGTGGCCGCAGCTGGCACAGGACCGAGTTAATTTGAAAGATATGGCGGAGGCCTGTGTCCTGCTTGGGGCGCAGTAATGATGAGGGTGATGATGTTGAGTGTAGGCCTTGTGCAAGGATCAGCGACACTGTTGTCTCTCTCTCATCAACACTTAGATCCACTAATTTCGAGTTCCGTGGTTCAGGGCTGCTTCGTGTAGACACATTTGGGCGACCAAGATTGAACGATTAGACACGGACAGAGTACTACATCAACCTGCCCTCTGTGTCATATACGTTTAAGGGTACAAACTCTACCAAGCCCAAACTCTGTATTAGCCCGGAGCCACTATATGTCATGGTCTTTCCGGAGTAAAAAAATTGCCGCGATACATGCGAAAGTATTTGCATAGAATAGACTGCTATGACCAGAACTTTCATCACTTCGGGACTTTTCTTCAGAAGGCATAAGTACTTTATGTCGTCGTGCCTTTGTTGATCACGGCGGTATGCCAAATTGCCGTCGCGAAACAGTAATGCGCATTCAAACCTACGCCATGAGTTTATTATGCTGTGCAGATGTCACGTATGCACCGGTGGTGTGCGCTCCTACACCCTTAAAGTGTGTGGGGGGTACCAGTGCCGGTCTTTCAGGAGATGCCCTCGACTTAGCATCAGAAGCTCAGGCTTGGAACCCAGCTACCAAGTGACAAGGGTGGTGGTCGTTTGGTGCCCAGATTTCGCCTGTTGCAAGCGAGAGAATTGGTCGGAGTCAAAGGGTCACAAAACAAAATCAAGCTTTGTGGCGCAGCCAAGAGAAGGTAGAGAGAATTTACAAAGCACCCATAAAAACATGTGCATGGCGTTCTCCAAGCCCAGTGCAATGCAATACGTAACAGAGACTTCAGCACAATCTAGACTGCACAACAACTATGCCCCAATACTCAAGAGAGGCAAGTCAAATAAGCACAAATCGTTTATCGGGCATTGTGACAGTCCGACAACCGCTGGGTCACGATGAGGCCACCCCGAAGACTGGCGCTCTCTCGTTCGCAGATCTGCGGTTGGGCGAGGGGCGTTTCCTCGCAAGTCGTGCAGGAGCACTTCCTTGACGTCCAAGCGGCATAGGCTGGCTGCTGGCGCTAAACGTCCCTCATTTCCCAATGAACCCTAAAACTCCCCTAGACGTCCTGTGGACGTCCAGGACGTCAATGGGACATCTAAGGGAGTTTCAGTGCCCATTGGGTTTATAGGGTGCGCCGAGTCTGCATTTTCGCGCCAAAGTAGGCGCGCGCATACAGTATACATCAGAAAGAGAGAGTACCAGCTAAAGACCCCCCACATATCTCGCTATGCCAGCGTCCACATTGCTAATATCACTGGTCTGTAGTGTGTAAGCGCGTCACTTGTCGGTTACAACGTAGTGTCACATGGAAGCCGATGCTGCTCTCAGCAGTACCAATGCTCGTGATGCCTGTTTGCACCAATTACTGCAAAAAAGCAGAGGGAAATCGGAAGCAATTAATCTGATTTATTGCAGAGATCATTGCACGGAATGCTGCCCGCTAGGCACTCCGGCGCCTGCGTCTTATGATGGGGCCAAAAACTGCGCGCTGTGATGCATAGGTCTCGGCCAAGGAGTTTGTACCGGGCAGTAGACGCTCGCGAAAACGTGCTGTCGCTTCTTATGTCTGTGACGCGGGTGCGGGAGTGGGCGTATTCTTTGCGGTGTTACTCTACGACGAGCAGTCCCGCGGTGTCCAATGAATTTCTTCTTCGGCGTGATTGCGCTGAGGTTGTAACAGAATTCCCAGACGTGCAAGTTGGCAAGGATCTATATTGAAAAACTTCGCACAAAAAACGAACACAAACAAATGTGTGTTGCTGCCGCAGATGTGTGTTGCTTCTTGATTTCTCAGTGTGTGTCTGTTCTTTGAATGCAGTGTTTCGCCATATATTACATGCTTCACATGAAACTTTTCACAGCGTTAGATGGCCGTGGATTCAAGGATTTTATTTTCTTGTTTCATTATATATTGCATGCTACACATGAAACTTTTCCCAGCGTTAGGTGGCGGTGGATTCGAGGATTTTATTTTCGCTACTTGCAGAATGTGGCGATGAAGGCTTCGCATCGCTGCCGCTTTGCCGAAAGCCTGGGAACGTCGCGGCTCCTGCAGCACACGACAGAGACCGTGGACGCATTGAGCAGTGTGCGAGCGTATGGCGTGGCCAACAGGTTTCAGGGACACTTCTTCCGCCTCTCGGACATCATGATGCGAGGCTACACGAGTTACACCGTCACATGCTTCTTCGTGCGCACCCTGACGGCCACTGCTGGATTCCTGGTGGTGATGTCCACGCTGTTGGCCAACACTGTATTCGCAGGCTCCGGACAACCAGACCCTAGCAGTCTTGGCCTGGCCCTCAGCTCGGCCTGCTCAGTACGTGTCTCAGTTTTCAACGACAGCAGTGTAGGGGAATTTTTCTCCGAGATGACGAGTGTGGCACTCAATATATATTACTGAGTAACAAACATTGCTAAAACTGCGTTTAAAATCACTTGTACTGTGTCTTTCTTAACATTTTCTTGTGTCTTTTTTGCGCTATTATTTCATCCGAAATCTACGCACAGTCTTGCCCCACTGCGGGTTTTGCTTGAAAAATAACGCGAAGAAAAAAAAGGGTATGTAAAGCAGCCCATGAAAAGTACATTTGTTTTTCGATAGGTGGCGGTGCATTGGCAGTGGTAAGCAAATATGTCTACCTAGGGCAGGTAGCAACTGCAGAACCAGACCGCGAGGGCGGAACAGCTAGAATATTTGAACAGTAGGATGGAGTGCATTTTGTATGTGTGCTAAAGTCATGAGTAGCAGGTTACTAAATTGTGGTATAACGGCTAGTGGTTGCAGACTACCGCGGTTTATTGAAAGCTCCCGGTAGCCTCGGAGGGTGCAAAATGGGAGGAAAGCGGTGTCTTGGACTTACGTTGTACAGCCGCGAGTAAAAAACTGAGAGGTGATCGTAAAATGTGATGCAGCATTTGTGCGTCTGTAGTGCGATTTTACTTCCGTCTGTTCAATTTTGCTGTAAATGTTCGTCTTTTATTTGCATCTCTCCGACGTCTTGGTCCCTCTAGGGGAGCTATATACCTCAGCGTCTCCTTCTCTCTCTTCCTCCTCTCCCTCTTGCCTTCCCATCTCAGAATACTTCGCTCCGCCCACACAGCCCTCCGATCACAACGCCCAAGTAGTGCGCTTTTGCGAAAAAGCCCACACCTCTTCTTCAACGCCCTCTGTGTTTCCTCGCAGTTTCAACTCTGTTATAAACTAACTTGTCCATCCAAAAAAGTACCTCATATGGTCGCTTTGTGGCACTACATGCTCTCGACATGCCTTAGCTTCTGGCTGAACCAAAGTTAGTGCATATTGCATGCACACGAAGATGATCATTTGTCGTCATAACTGCATGACGCAAGCGCCCAGAAGATTTCTGATACAGTTCCTGGAATATGACTTCTTAAAAGTTGTACTCCTATCGGGAGGCCTCAACAAGTTGTTCATTTGTTCTCTTCAATGACGGCGTGACGCAACAGTGAGGGACACACGAAAAAATTCGTCTTCCCACACGCCCACTTTTTTTCCACTCGTTTGTGATTTTTTTGCCTGGAACAGGTGCCCCTGTCACTGATGCTGCTTTGCGTGATGCTGTTCAACGTGCTGCAAATGATCGTCTCCTTTGAGCGGTGCGTGGAGTACACCGAGCTCCCTGCAGAGGTGGGTTATTACTGTTATTACAGTTAGAGCTGGTGTGAACACACAACCTTGCATGCAGACTTCACCTGGTTGTATGCCTCTTTTCCGAAAGTAGCAGTTGCCTGAAGCGCTATTACGGGATCACCACTTAGCACTCTCTGCGCGACACAGTCACGACTTCAGAGACAAGTAATAGTGAGTAGGTGGCGCTCCTCGAACGTGCAATTTTAATTTCATTTTTTTGTCTACCTAAGGTCCTGTCCGGGTCTAATTCGTTGACAAGTTGGGCATATCCAATTTAAAGTCTCTTTTTTTCCTTTTGGAGGCCACTGCGACAAAATATAGCTTTCTTTTCGAACAATAGTGGCATGAAGATTACTCAGGTAACACGTTGAACTGGAACATGTATGTTGTGACAAGGAAACTTACGCACTTCTGTGCTACCCTAGGTAATGTGGAGAAGGGACAAAAAACACATGGCGCTGTATTGGACAATGTCGAAATTGTGCCGCTTGTAATCATGTGGTTGAGGTATTAAAGGGAGCGGTTGTGCTTGTGTAATGGAGCGTAGTATGGCTGTCGTTGCCACCTTATCAACTCCAAGGAAGCACGTAAACTTCACGAATTTTGTTTTTCTTTCACATTGTTAAGTTTTAGGCCGATAGCCTCAGCTGTCTGGTCGAATTTTATAAAAGTGTTCTGAACACAGGGTTAACCGTTAACCAGATTAAACACACCTGCTAACTATTTGTAACGAAGTGTCTGTCGAGAACAATATTCAACAACAAACATCCTGTCCACTGGCACTCTTCAGAAGCCATTGTTCTTGCGATCTGAAGAGATCTTCCGTAACCTCGGCCTTCTGGACACATCAGCTGGCATTGCCGACAGACCCACTGCTGCCTCGGCACATTCTTCCAACAGTCTCACATCTCACACATGAACTCTCTTGGGACTCAAGGAAAGAAAGCTTCATGGAGATTTGTACGAACAGTCCTAAAGCAGCAGTTTACGTCCGATGAGCAGTAGTACGACGGAATAGGGAAAAAAACAGTGAGGACTTTCTTAGTGCGCATCCAGTTTCGCTGCTAAATGTCACGTCGTCTCTTTCCTGGACAAAATAATGAACGACAACATCACAAACATATACACTTATTCTTTAAGCGTACTCGCGACAGTTACCTCTAAAAATAAAGTCGTTCCACTAGTTGGGGCCATCATACACAATATTGCCGCGAATCTTTGCAGTGTTTGTTCCTTTTTTTCAAATCTGCCGCCACGCCACCTTATCGCTTTGTTTGCGACGCAAGACACGACTAGATTGATCTCGATTGATCGCAGTCAGGCAGAGCTGATTATACGTTGTTCCCCAGTGTTCTAGTAACTTTGCACGCTTTATCTCGAAAGTTCGCTATCGGCTTTAAATTGAGCACGGTCGACAGCGGCGGGCATTCTGTTCGACGACCGCAGAGCACGTTTGTAGCTACGCCGCCGCCGAGTGATTCAGTTCATTGTGGGTGCAAGTCAGCCCCAAATAAAGCTTTGTTTAGACGTCATCTTCTCTGTCGGTCTGCTCTTCGGATTGCAGTCACCACTTCATGACAATATAATAAAGTAAATCACAAGCTGCACCTTGTAACAACTATGTGAGAAAAATTACAGTAATACACCCCAGAAAGTTTTCATAAAGTGATTTTATGTTGTATTCGCACTGTAAATGCATATTTAACACAAAGCTTTATTCTCATAAAAGAAAAAAACTACATACGACCAATGCGGAGAAGTGGTCTCCACAAGCCACCTTATAATTTCGTGCACAAAACTCGAGAACGCACAGAAACCCATTTCCAGCAATCTTATGATGAACTTTCCGCATACGCATTAGTAGGGAAAATTACATTAGTCAAAGTTCAGCAGGGCTGATAGATAAAGATTTCAATTTTCAGCCTCCTCACTCGGGTTTCAACGCTGACCTGTTTTAGTATTTCGGGTCTTTTCTAATACGTGGTGATTGACGATTCATTCGTGTGACGATTGCTGCTTTTGGATTTTGTTAGGTTTTGTTTGCTATTTACAAGCGTTCCCGTCTCGATTAAAGTTTCAGGAGCGATTCAACCCTTGTCCTTGTGTTCTTTCATCATCTGTTTGTCGTTTTAGGCGCTTTTTCAACCATACATTCCATTATACCCTAGGTTACACCGAGGGTGTAAAAGGACCGACTTAACCTTTCGCTTGATGCAAGGTGGCCTTATTTGCTTATGCGCCATAAAACAGACCCTAACGCCAGCTTCATTTTTTGTACTAATTTTCTGAACAAAACAGCTTATGTTTTTGCAGTGTTCAGAGCCCTGCAGCTGCCGCTATACTCCTAATTTCGCTCTTTGCTTTGCTACAATGGTCGCTACTGCCTGTTCAGTGTATTTATTCAAACTACCATCGTTGAAGCTACCGCGAAGAAACCGCACAGTTCGTGTGGGTGCTAGCATTGCGTTTCAGCGGATGCCCGGATCAGCACCTGCTTTGCACCTACGTCTATTTTCTTCATTTGGCTAGAAACCAAATGAAAGTCTTCACTAATTTTGTTTGAAAGGTGTTCTGTGTGCGCTTTTCGGGGGAACCGATCTCGCTGCCGAAAACGAGGTGCCCTGAAGTGGCGGACCATTCAAGGGTAACAAATCGATACTGTCATTGCAAAGCGATAATGAAAATTTTGAATTTGTCATGATGTGTTGGTTGTAGTCATTCATGCGCCGAAATTGTTTTCTTCGCTGTTTAGAGTGACGTCTCACCCACGGGCTACAAAAACAATCCGTCGCTGGTCTCGACTTTGTCAAGCTGGCCAAGCGAAGGAATGGTGGAGTTCCAGAACTACTCAACCTCCTATCAACCTGGTGTGCTGCCCAATGTGCTCAGCGACATCACGTTCGTTATCAAACCGATGGAAAAGGTATGTGCACGCATGCTATCAACTGCTTCTCGCAAATGTTATATCCTATGTAGGAGATTGCGGCAAAACGCATGACTGAATGGTGTACGATTGCAGTAAAGTATCCAGACGTCTATCTCGACGACTACCTCTTTTGGAACACCCACTTTGCCTACACCTGCAAGAAACTTTGCGCTTATTGTGCCTACTGTTTAATATAAACTGTTATATGCCCTTCTGAATAACAAAACACGATAACACACGCCTTAGCCTGCATTAGGCTACGATACGGAATAACAATTTATGGGCACTGTGCAGGTCGCTGGCCCGATAGAGAGACGCTATATTACTTTCACTTTTGACGAACATATATCGTGATTTCAGCCTGATTGCAGAAGTGGACTGCTTTAAAATTCTTTCGACGCCAAATTAAGATAATACTGTAATGTGCGTGGTGTTTTAAAACACTTTTGATCCAGTGATATCCTAGTGCTGTATATTGACCCTGTCCCGAAAGACTGTTTCTGGCGTCCATGATGTTCCACAAGGCATGTCACTAGAATTCCCGCTCATTACGTTCCTACCTACTTCAATAACTTGTCCCCCGTGTCTTTCGGGTAAAAACTGAATACAAAGTAGAGATTGCTGCGGCATCTGTTTTGCGACGACTAATCTTTGGATTTTTCTTTTGCTTATCTGAACAGCTATAGCGTTCCTACATATGCAATCGCCTTTGTATACCTGGCAGCCCTATCGATCTGTGCTTGTGTCCAGTGCTCTTATAACTATTTCGTCGACCCACACTGCTCTGACTCCGTGTTTTATTTTGTTACGGTCAATGAGATATTTTCTTCACAGTCTCTGTATAAATTTCAATGCTTTTTGTTTCGTGTATTATACGCGAGATCTATGATTATTTTTTCCTATACGTGCACCAGTTATAGCTTCTGATTTCCAGGCACTGCTTCTCAAGCCATTGATGGCTTTGGCACGCCTGAATATATTTACTGTTTTAGTTGGAACAACAGCAGTATTATTAATGTTATTATTATCAATTCCTCGGACGGAATATAAAATTGATTTCAGCTAAGGTAATTAAGTCTGGAGCTCCACGTGTTTGTGTTGACCTCTCAGATACAAAACAAATTTACTCTTTCAGGCGCTTTGCACACATGTGTATATTGCGAACTCGCAACATTTTTTTCAAAGTCTGGTTTAGCTAGCACTAATTTGTATGCTTCAGGCAGATTTTGGCATCCTTCATCTTGCTAATAGGGCGATTTTTATGTCACCTAGAGAACGCAGGAAAAACTATTTCACAGAACAGCGATCTCGGTATAACGTCTGCCG
This sequence comes from Amblyomma americanum, assembly GCF_052857255.1. Classification (NCBI taxonomy): domain Eukaryota; kingdom Metazoa; phylum Arthropoda; class Arachnida; order Ixodida; family Ixodidae; genus Amblyomma; species Amblyomma americanum. Next base: position 15,937,502 of record NC_135504.1, read on the forward strand.
CGAATTTCTTGGTGACAGATTTTGACGCGTGTGTTAGTTTTTTCTTTAGTGCAAAACCACCTCTGGACGCAGTCCCCGGGTTTCGGCGGTGGGTATTTGTGTGAATCCACTGAGTAGCATGTGTAACTGGCTCAATGGACACCTCAGTCACGCTATGAATAGCCGGTGGCGTCTACCTGCAACCTGAGGCAGTTATGCGGCTCTCCTTTTCTCAATTCCAGCGGAGGGTTTATACTTGACTCTAGTTTATAAGCTCCGTTGATTTATGTTGAGGAAATCGAATAACTGGCTCCCTGGTTCAGTGGACACCTAAATCGCGCTTTGAGGTACGTAGTGGCGATGTCCACCTGCAAAATGCCGCGCTTTCGCACTATATTTCGTGCTTAGCACATGCTAAATCGCCAGTCGTTTTTTCCTCCAATTTCTTGCGCCATGTGCGTCTTCGAAATACAAAATGGTTCCACGATTCCTGAGGTGTTGTTTCATAAATCCTGGTGTTTTAACATAACAGTTTCTATCTAATATGCAGTTCCCAAGAACATTACGTGTGTTCCCGTAAAAAAAATGAACCACTAGCTGATGTTTATTTTTGTTTGAAAATTTATCAATTTGTTTCTTGTATGCTATTTAGACCGAAAAATAGTTGCTTTCAATCGAAATAACGAATGGCGCCCAATGGGGTAAGGGTTGCTTGCAGGCATAGTCTGCGCTATTTCAGTAAGAAAGAACTGATCACACTTCCAGATCGGAGTCGTGGGTCGGACGGGTGCGGGCAAGTCTTCGCTGGTGCTGGCCCTCCTGCGCATGCTCAAGGCATCTGAGGGCCGCATCCTCATCGACGATGTCGACATCGCCGACGTGCCGCTCCGAAAACTGCGCAGGAGCATCACAGTCATACCACAGGTGACTGAGCACGGTATTTTGAATGTAGTAATGTTGTAGTTATAACAGAGTAACTTGCTGGGTTATTAAGTCTTTTCTTCATAATATAGCTGGATCATCGAGTTGTCACTCTCCCAGTGACTACCAACCTCTGTCCGTTTCTGCTAAAGCCACCGCGGTGGCTCAGTTGTTATGGTGCTTGGCTGCTAGCCCGAAAAACGTGGGTTCGATCCCAGCCACGGCGGTCACATTTCGATGGAGGCAAAATGTCCAAACTCCCGTGACTTATCTCGACCAATCCCCATTACTCATTGCAGCAGATAGGCCACCTGCTCTTCGTGACACATACGGACGGACGCCAGCTTTTCTAGAGGAAGAGACCGACCATCTAATGTTATCGCATTCATTCAAATTTGGCGGAATCAATTTGGTAGGTACTCTAAATTCGTTAATAGAAATTTACCGGCATCTTTCAAGAGGAAAAGATAATACAGTTGCATCTTGCCAGTAACCACCCACTGGGTGGAAATCTGAAGAATAACCAAAATGCTCGCAGTTTCGTGTACACGAAAGACAACGCAGCGGGGTATGGGATGTGAAACGACATGTGTAATGTTAAGAGAAAGAAAGAGGGCAGTGTGCATTAGACATCAAACTCATGTTGATAATACATTAACAAATAAAGAAGAGGAAATGGTCTCAGACTGGTTTGCGCAGAACCAATCACAGATGGTCCTTCATGATAACGGAGTGCATTCCATGAAAAGGGTAACATGGCCAGAGGCGGCAGGAATAAGATAAGCAGATTAGATAAGAAAATTTTATTCTACACGGCTGGAGCAGACCAGAACTAATTGGAGGTCAGTGGAAGAGGCTGTTGTACATACATGAACGTAACCAGAGCTTTTTTTTTATTACCTGAGTACAGGTATCGCCACCCGATTCTTGGCCGATCCCTGCAGGGATCGGCCAAGAATACCCACACATGTGTGGGTATGCGCCATCTTTTGATAGGCTAACAACAACAACTGAAGACGATGATTTTGATTCGCTTCCGCAAACGGCTGCGACATCTCCTGACTAAGGTTTGTAACCCTGCAGGACCCCAGCCTCGTGAGAGGGACTCTGCGGATGAACCTGGACCCCACAGACTCGCACTCTGACGCAGACATCTGGGAGGCCTTGGAACGGTCACACCTCGCCAGTGTCGTCTCTAGTGACGCAAGAGGGTTGCTATTAGAGACCACAGATGGCGGCACTAACCTCAGGTGAGACATCCGAAATGCGATCATGATGTGATTAATCGTGGAACATCGTTAAGTATGTCCAAAGGCGAGTAATGTTAGGCTCACTTAACCGGTACCTGCTCCCTGGGTGTAACCTCATGGAAAGATTATTTTTGTGGGAGTTGATACTCTCATTTGCCTGTCCTCCCCTTCCTCCCTTCTAGTCTTAATAACTGGCCTCTACGGGAATAAAAATCGCCTTAAAAAGAAAACTGTCATGGCAGAAGAAAACAATTTGATATACTTTCCGCCGCAATTCGAAACATAAAATTCCTAGACTGCGACGAACGCAAGTACGCGCCTTCCGTTCTGTACATTTATGCATCATCACGCAAGAGACTCTACCATTGCGATTAAGTGGGAGTAGGCATTTGTGAACGCCACTCCCAGCCACAGGCGACACAACAGCGTGTGAGATGTGTGGGTGCGACGAAACTATAGAACACCTTCTTTGTAACTGCCCTCGGTTTCAGCGTGAGCGTGCACTCCTGGCTGCAACACTCCGCCGTTTAGATCCTCGGCCCCTAAGTGAAGCCAAGATTCTGGGTCCTTGGAGTAAGCCTTCATCGCAGAGGAGAGCATTGAAGGCACTTTTCAAGTTCTTGAAGGACTCAGGACTGGTTGCAAGGTTGTGAACTATCAGTGTATGCCCTGTGTACCCTGCAAGTAATGGCCAACGGACATGTGGAAAAGTGGTCATCTCCCTTTGTTCTATCCCCTTTCTATCTCTCCCTCCGTTCCCTTTCCCACATGTAGGATAGCATACCGGGCGCTGTCTAGTTAACCTCCCTGCCTTTCCGTTTATCTTTCTCTCTCTCTCTCTCTCTATGCATCATCACTTTCAAAGTGACAGGTATTTATAGGATGCACCGCGGAATGGTAACCAAGGTATAAAAAGATCTACCATTCGTTCTTGCGATTAAACTGAGGCAGTTATGCTGACGATGCGCAAGGGGAGGTAAAATTTGCTGGTGGGCTAAATTCAGAAAACATAAATAAGCTTAAAAATACCTGAGATTAAACGAAAAGCTTGAAATGCTAAATGGCGGTCCAGCACAAAAGCACGCACAAATCTTATATTTCGCTTAATAAAACACGTTGCGGGGCTAGTTGGTGATGCATTTTTGTTTTCTTGAAATTAAACAGCGCTACATATTTAGACAAATACACAGACAGCGCCAGTCTTCTCATGTCTTATATGCAGCGTTGTTTAATTTCAAGAAATTTTATAATTTTCACAGAAATTTGGAGCAGGTGTGGGCACCCTGTATAGTATGACCGTAGATTCCAGCGGTAACTTGGTTCTCGAAGGAAATGCTGCAAAGCTAAGCATCAGCCATATCGGGCATAGCAGCACCATTCATGGATGGCTGTACCACGCCGCACATGATGTTCCAAATTTACCCGAAAAGCGCTTTCCATTTCGATCCTGTCTTATGTAGATGCCGGCAGTAAGGATAACTGTACAACCGATGAAAAGTCGTCTCACGCATTCCGGTGCTAACAACTAACTAAACCTCCGATTTTTCAGCAACTGCTATTGGGGACATGTTTCGCAATTCTGTGACGTTGCCGTTGGCGTAACACTACGCCACACTGATTGCATGGACTGAGTGCAGTGACACCATGCATGACGTCAATGCAAAGCGTCATGGCAATGCGCCATGTTCAATGGCCCAACACAAAACACAGTGACAGCATGCCGACGTCATACGAACTCTACCAGAAAATGAAACCAATAAATAACGTATTAACTGTAGTCACCACCGCAACACCTGTCTCTAAATCTTGCGATACGCAGAGTCACAACCATTCTGTGAGTGTTGCCCTCGCTAGCGCTTCCACTACCAGGGATAATACATCCAAGCGCGTGCCAAACAATAGTCATTTGTTGCACTGTCGCAGCGTGGGGCAGCGGCAGCTGGTGTGCCTCGCTCGCGCCCTCCTGCGAGGGTCCAAGGTACTCCTGCTGGACGAGGCCACGTCCCAGATGGATGGCGACACAGACCGCCTCATCCAGGCCACGCTCAGGGAGGCCTTCGCGAGCTGCACACTCCTTACGGTCGCTCACCGAATCCACACGGTGCTAGACTACGACCGGTAAGATAACCAAGTGGGGCTTGGCCAGGAAAGGCAATTCATACTGGCATCTGTATCGTTTGATTGATCATTTCTTTTGCTCAACATAAAAGGAGGATGGGACTTCTAGAACCAATAAGTGAGCCTTCTAATGATTGCAGTGACTATCATAATCGTATCAACGTGTTTCCAAGCCCTCCCTTTCTAGTGCTGTTCTTTGTACCTGTATGCCGTAAGCTGTACCATACGCCAGATAACTTATTAAACGGTTCAGAGCTTGACTAAAGCGCCTTTAACTGCCACATGAAACATCGATGATCTTATGGTGTTCGTGTCGCTAATCAGAAAGGCACAATGAATCTCCCAACACAATTATTTAATTTTAAAATTGCGAATGCGCGTTACTTCAAGGGGCCACATGTTGCGGCCATTCGTCCCGATCACCCTCAATCCCACAATGAAAAGTAATCGCACCTCATGGAAGTTCTTTTCAACAGCATCTCAATAATTTTAACACAACGTATCTAAATTGCTGCTGCAAGTACCTCTTCTCTATAAATTATGCCACACCGTTCATTGCATTTTTAGACAAATTGTAACCGCTGACCGCGCTTGTTGGTACCTTCGAGAACAATTTGAAGTTGTCTATCTCTAGCCCAGTGTATCAGCACTTCCAAAAAAAAAAACAGAGTCAGCGCTTCGAATACCTTTCAATTAGAAACAAATTGCGGAAGAAAAATCAATACCGAGAAGCTAAGCAGCCTACTTTGGGACTCGCTGACGCTGAGCGATTACTATTGGTATAAGAAGCACCCATTCAGCTTTGATTTCGCATAAAAACAACTGCGCAGGTTATACTGGTGTTATATATAAAACTAGCAAGAACTTCTGACCATGTCAGAAATCCATGTTAGAAAGCACACCTGAAAAGTTAACAGATGCCAAGGCTGCCGTCCAGCCTTGAACCTACACCAACGTAGGTTCGTGGCCTAATTCATGAACCCGCGAAGTCTGTCCTCTTCCGCTCCGCAAAATTCGGAGGTCGTGGGTTCGGATTCCACGGCTACTGATCCGGAGTTCCCGGGTTCGAACCCGACCGCGGCGGCTGCGTTTTTATGGAGACAAAACGCTAAAGCGCCCGTGTGCTGTGCGATGACTGTGCACGTTAAAGATCCCCAGGTGGTCGAAATTATTCCGGAGCCCTCCACTACGGCACCTTTCTTCCTTCACTCCCCCCTTTATCCCTTCCCTTACGGCGCGGTTCAGGTGTCCGCCGATATATGAGATACTGCGCCATTTAATTTCCCCAAAAAAACAATTATTATTATGGTCGGATTCCACTGGCGGTATGTGGTTGTTCTTCCTTCCACTTTATTATCAGTTGTCTTAAATAGTTACCCTATTAATGCACCAATTAAATAAACATCCCCCCATGCTCCTTGGTTTCTGTGGTCGTTGGCTTCCATCATGTACATCGCATTGAATTTAATGAAGTAAATCGAGGTTTAATTTTTCTAAATCTTGATGCATAGAACTAAATGCTGAGCTAAGTTCAGCGCGTTAATACTGCCTATAAAAATCAGTGACCTATGTTTTTTTAATTTTTTTGCAGGATACTTGTTCTGGAAGAAGGCAAGGTCCGAGAGTTCGATTCCGTCTCCGCACTGCTTTCTGACACATCATCAGCATTCTACAGCATGGCTGTCGAAGCCGGCATCTACAGTACTCTGCCCAAATCAAACCTCACAACCGCCGAGTTATAAACCGCTTTCCCACCGCCCTCGCACGCCATAAATATTTCGCTCCATGTTATACTCTGCTATACTGCACTTGGACTTGCTTAGCAAAACAGCTTTTTGTTCAAGAGATAGTGCACTAATAATGAGCCACCAAATCTGGCTTTCACTGCATATAAGAAGCCTTCGTTCAACCGAATCGCAGTTCATACCTGCCTTTGTCTTAATAATCACAATGCTATGTGCTCAGGTTACCTTATTTCGTCCTGTCGTGCTTCCGTATCTGGCCGAAATTGCATTTGTTTGCTCTTCGAATCTCGGGGAATTGTTAGATTCTTGCATCTTTGATGGCAGAGATAAAATAGCGCAGGATGAGCTAAGCATTACTCACCTTCTTTCAACACTGCCTTTATTTCACTGTACATAAAATAAAAGCGACTGAGAAACAGATGTTCGAGTAACTTTTATTCTGTAGATCTGCCCAAATAGGGGCATGGCTACAAGAAGGTATTTCTGTATGAAAATTAACACACGGAAACGTTCGCGTGATGCATCCTAGGCCCGAAATAAAAGCGCAAAAGAAGCTACTTGTCTTCTTATCTTAGAAACTCATACCCGCAAATTCAGGACAAACCAATTTTTCAGTGGGAAATTGTTTATGAGCGCAATTTATTCATATGTAGTAGGATTCCACTATATTAAACGATATATCCGCAGATCTTTCCGCTGTAGGCTTGCATGCTATTATATTGACGTTTTTGCAACAGTCAGAAACGTTCCTCATTGATTTTCTACTGCAATCTTAACTAGTCTATGCGAGCGATGGACATTCAGGGACAAAAGTTTCTGGACCACGTGTTTCGCAAACGAATTCAGCCGTTGCGTCTGCTATTAGCCAGCGGCTGGAGACCACACTTGTGAAGGTGAAATTCAAAATTTTGTTCTCTCACCTCCACAAGAGCGGTCTTTAGCCGGCGGTTTAATGACAGGGCTATGGGAGCTTTGTTTACGCAATGCAGTCAGGAACATTTTGGAGAAACTTTAAAAAAGGATTTTGCCACTCATCGGAAGAATCGACCGTTCAGTATCTCCATAACAGTATCCTAAAATTTTCCACAGTTGCCTCAGAATTAAAACTGATGTCCAGGAATCCTGGACTTGGTTAATTTCGGAACATGGAAAACTAGGCGAAGTGGGGGAAAAATCGCAAGGAAAGAAGCGAGAGAGGAGGGAATGTAACGATTTTTCACAATAAAAATTACCACTACAAACGCAACAAAAGGAAATTTAAAGTCAGTTAATAACATTGTGCGTCTTGACAGATCGCACGGGAGTGCATACGTTTGTGCATGGTGAATGTATGAGGTGTTCGATTTTGTTTTCAAAATGAGGCAAATCTTGCTTTACAGAAACCGAGAAAAATGCGGAGGCTTTTTATCCGTATATAGCAAAGCGTCGGAAACTGTTATTGGATATATATTTAAAATGTTAGTTATATAACCCATTTAATTCTGAAAGATCAGCGAGCGAACTTACAATTGCATCTGAACTTCACTTAAATTCAGTGTCTGCATTTGGCCCATTTCGAACAAAAACTCCTCATATGTTTCTCCTCGGCATGCGAGTTCAGCGGTGGGAAGTAGGAGGATGTGGTGGCTAAGGCAAAGGTTTTGCAGGCGCTGGCTGTCTGTAAAATTGGGAGCTGTGACGTTGATAGCGATGCCGTGCATCGGGAGCTCAGTGATCACCGACAGCACGCGCCAGCGGCAGAACCACCGTGGCAAGTGACGTGGCTAGTCACATGGTCGAGCCAGCGCAGATCCGGAGCGTCTGAAGGTCAAAGCGACGGAGTTAGCGAAGCTCTCAGAACATGGCGTAGCAAAGCTTTCGCTTTAAAATTCTATAGACATCACTACTCCATGAAAACTGGTGAGTGGTAGAAATGCCCGTTTATTTTCTGCCTTTGCTAGCATATAAAAGCGCTGCTTTCAGTAAAAGCCTGTTTAGAACACAATAATTAATCTATATAGGTCAACTTATGTTTTTCGCCTCGTTTTTTGTACCTCCACAAATTTTACCGAAACTTTCAGGGCAAGTTCCCTGTAGTTTTCTGATCATTTGTGCCAAATTTCGCATCAGTACGACATCATGTTGCAGCACAAATGAATTTTAAAATTCTCCATTTTGTGCCCTCAATCGGGGTGATTACTACGGGCAGCCCTGCGTGTGTGACGTCACAGGTTGGTAAGCTTGCAGATATTCACTTTGCGTTTGATGAAGGACAAACTTTCAAGCTTGTTTTTGATCATTTTAGACAAATAATAACCCAGTCTGTTGATTACAGTCGCCCGTTTAGCCACTGAACAGGCAGACAATAAGTTTTGGGACAGTATCTGTGATGTGGTAGGTTGGTATGTAGTGACATCATAGTTTAACCGAAACCCATTTTCGATTTCTTCTTTTCTGCTGTTCCAAAATACTTTTGTACTCGGTATTTTGAGAAAAGGTTTTTTTGTACCGGAAATAGGGGGCCCAAAATGTTAAAAAAAACTGCCGGAGTTGACCTTTAAAGTTTGTGGTGCTTTTGTCAATGAAAACAGACATATACGATCAAAATGACTGGTTTATCCCCTCACTGTCAGTACAATCCAAGCTTCAGGTGCTGTGAGGCCAGAGAGGGAGAATGTTTTTCGATCCAAGAGACTGCACAAAGTGGCATTTCTATGACGAACCCTGGTGAGTGGTTCTTGATGCGCAGCGTTGAGTCCTCCTGCGTTCAGAACATCTCACAAAATCCTATGCGACACAGTGTCCTTTCGGCTCGTCTATAAAAGCTACGCCACAACCGACAGCATAGGGAGGACACACCGACATACACTAGTCTTTTGAAACGCTGCATAGGTATCCCCTCACTTACGACCCCGGTCAAAGAGCAGTGAGGAACAGCAATGTGTGCGGATGTCTCACGGATGTACACACGCTGCAGCACATAGATCCGTGCAAAGTGCACAAACCTCTGTGTCCAGCCTCTGGTCAGCAATCTGTGATCGTGCAAAATGAGATGCCAAATCAGCAACAGTTGCTGAAAACACTGAATGAACTGCAAGGTGCCATAAATAACGCTTTCACTCAACTCAAGGCAGACTCCTTGTATTGCGGCTGACACAGAAAAACTCGGCGCGATAAAGCACAGCTCTAAGCAATCTGTCCTAAATTTCGCAATGTACAAATGTCTTACGAATGACCACGGTTCACTTCATGCTAGCCTCACATGCTCAGGCTTTGCTACAGGCAAGCTGTATTTAACACTTGCGAATGCAGCAGTGTAGAAAAACTGGGCCAGTTCATGTCGATTCACAACGCTGCAGTGCTATGATGGGATGAGTAAAGGGATAACAGGAAGAGCACGACTGAATACATGATAATGGCCAGCACTTTTTGAGGAAACGAAATCAGCGCCAGGCTAGGGCCGATAATAAGATAGCTGTTTCTGAAGGGAGGCAAAGATTCCATATTGCCAAGTGTTACACACTGCGAAAATTTCTCACGAAGGATTGTTCAGCCAATGCCTGTCCTGTCATCCCGTCACCTGCTCCATGTCTGTTAGTATTGTGGAATCATGACTTTCCAGATCTGGAATGCACAACACTGTGCCCAGGCAACAGAGTTAACAGGAAAAACAGTAACATGTAGTTGAAACGGATCTCTGAACAAGCAAAGCCAATGGCATAATCTCAGACACACATTGAAAAACACTTAAGGCAAACCAACAAAGGTTTCAGGGAGTCCAAACCAGTTCCAAAGGCAGTGAACAGGTGGTGGCAGTCACCATACAAAGGCTCTACTGATGCTGTCTTACAAACCACATTTAACCATGCCACAAAGAATAAGCAGAATACCGGATAATTTTTCTAGTGCTGCTTTCTTTCAGCAGGGCTGAGAGAACATACCAACCACACAAACTTGCTCTCTGAAGAATGGTAAACAGTACTTAGGATGATTTTTTTCAGTGTTGCTTGCCTTGCACAGTGCATGGGAACACAGCAGCCACGCCACTGTGGGTCAAGAACAATGAAATCAGTGCATTCAAATGTCACAATACAGCACTCCTTGCTGATGAACATTAAAACACCGATTAAACATCTCTATTCCACTGCCAAGCTGTGCATAATGGATGCACTTCCTCACAAGACTCTTGGTTTACAGCAGAGCAGCCATTAAACTCTGCAAAAGACATAGCACTGCAACTGCTGCAGTTTGGACACACAGCAGACATCATGCTAAAGGCGTTCAGAGAAAACAGCGTGCGCAGTGCTCTACAGCCCACAGAACAACTGACATGGCTGTAACATTGTGCTAGGTTTTTTCACAAGTGCAGCTGACAAGTACCTTAGTTAATATGATGTTTCAGAGATGTAAAGCAACCGTGGTCAGAGCACATGCAGACGGTCATGTGTCACGAACCTCTCAGGTGTGTGTACACGTACACAAAATGTTGAAACAGCATCCTGTAGAGCCCAGTGACTCCTTAAAAGGTCACAATGCAGCCAGGAATGTCATAAAGGCTTAAAAATCAAAGCCCACTGTTCTGTCTTCAGTGCTTCGCTAGTTATCAGCAAAAAGGAACAATGGAGGTACATGAAACGAAGCAACCATACCTGACAGATATGAACAAATACCCACGACTTATGGGCATTTGAAATAATTACTGCTAGCAAAAGTAGGTGCAAGTTTCTGGTTCAGACTGCCAAAAACATAAGTAATAGTCCCTGAAATGCCACGCCGGAGAATCTAAACCCATTCTGCATACCACCTAATGACTTGTCTCCTTGACACTGCAAGGAATGCTTCAATGCAATGCTACAAAATGCAGGGCAGCAGCTGTGGTGGATATTTACACAAATCATTTTCCAAAGGTGCCACTTTCACCCTGAACCAAACTTACTTGCACATAAGGAAACAATGAATAACTGCGCAAAAAGGACGGGACAAGAGAGAAGAATCACACGAGACAAGCGCAGACTAACAACTGGTTTATTGCAGCAACGCCTCCTTCCTTCGACAACAAAGCGAATGGCAGGACTAAGATTATCGGACGCGCGAGGGACAAAAAGAACGTGAAGTTATCGAAGCCTTGGAAATCGCGAGATTAGGGCCTGACAAATGTGTTAGCGAGGCTTCCATACACCTGTACTGCAAGGAGTTGGAGTTTCTTGGTTTGACGTGATGATTATGGCTTTTGTCTTTTCGGTTGGTGCGCATGCACTTTGTTGTCGAAGGAAGGAGGCGTTGGTGCAATAAACCAGTTGTTAGTCTGCGCTTGTCTCATATGATTCTTCTCTCTTGTCCCGACCTTTTTGCGCAGTTATTCATTGTTTCCATAATGTCGTACCAACTACCCCTCACCGCACTCTTTTAGATTGCCCATAAGCCCTGGTTTTTCCTAAAATGGGAAGTGGAAATGCTGGAGTTACCGAACACAAACGTTCACCCATAGCCGCGCAAGGCCACGAAATACAGAATTTAAATTTTACTCCAACCAGATATTCTCTGAATGTTTTATGCAACCACCTGTTTTCTCCTTAAAAATGACCATTTCATGCTTCTCATCTAGATTCTTTCAAGTGCTGTGTTCTAGGAGACGTGCTTTTCCAGCAGAAACAATATCAGGAGAATTTTTTTCTCTCTGAGTGCATGTGTGCAAGCTACACCAAAAATGTGATGGGGGGCAAAACTACAGTCAGGTTCAGCAACACAGGGTGTGCAAGAAATACTGCGATGCAGCTTTTTTGCACATTTAAATTGAAAGCAAATCCTGCAGACAGCACACTTCAATAACACTTGCCCATTCTGCAGTGAAGGCGTCACACCCACATGCTCCTCCAAATTTCTCACTTTCTGCGTCAATTACTGCCTTGACATACAAAGCTATCCCTCACTGAGACCTGCAAGGTCTGCTAAGAAACACCCTTTAATGTCCACTACATGAGAATCTCACGAGTTTTATTGTTTCTTTTTTTCACTTTGCCAAGCCCTCTCATTTATGAATGACTCCACTTTTATTTTCGTCGGATCGAAATTGAGGAAGCAAGCAAAGGCATGCGTGCACTGGAAAAGTCAAATCAGCTTGTAGCTTGATACGCACTCAGTTGGTGGGAAGTCTAGGAAAAGCAGACAGATATCTCAATAAGCACAGTGCTAGTGAGTGCACAAAGTAAATTCAAGTAATTACGGCACACCCTGCACATTGCTATCTGGTGTTAAGTCGTGCCGGTTCAGGACACCCAAAGGCAAGGGACCTTCCAATGAGTTCTGCAGCACTTACAGGATGTGATATTTTGGAAGTACGCAACAACAACTCAATTGTGACTTGCAAAAACCACCCTTACCATATTCGTATGTCCTCACATGGAATGGGCAACAGCGAAACGCATCACACTGTTCAGCTAAACAACTGCTACTTTGCTATTTCTTCTCAAGTCAAACCAGAAAACAATTTAAAGCAAAGGCAGAATCATCCACTCGGTGACAAGTACAGCAAAACAAAATGGTATAAATGCAAACAAATAAAAATAATGGACGCTAGCCTTGGCAAGTGGCAAAGAATTAGCATTACATTGGTGACCACAAACTACATTAACCAATGAGTTTCCGAAATGAGTCTCACCTTCAACACGACAAAATATCAGTTTCGGTGTACAAATATGAGACAAGAAATGCAGCAGTTTGCCAACACCCTGAAGATGATGCACTGTGAAGCTGAACAAACAAAAAAAGAAAAGCCAACGAGGGTGGGAAATCGCTAACCTGAACAAACCGACTAACATCTGCACTGGCAGTTCTTTGGGCAAAGTGCACGTCGTCTCTCAAGCAGCAAACTATGCTTGCAGGTCCTCTAAATAAACAGTCCTTCTGTCATGCAGACAGCGGTGCGAAGCCGCGAGTCTCTGTATATCATGGTACCAAGCAGTACAAATGCCAGTCTATGACTTATCGGTGGTAATCGTGCTTACTTAGGTGGCTAGACAACCACAGACACGAGGCAGATCTAAGAAATCAAAACTAAAGCAAGCCACACTCAGTGAAAAAACTCGCAAAGTCTGCCGCCAATCAAATAGGATGTCCAGAAGACAGGAGCTGGACGTCAAAGATGCCGAGAAAGCTACACTGCCAACAACATTCCTGTCACAGCCACTCGATGCAACACCAAAAAGAATTACACAGACATGGCCAGACAATGGTGAAGGAACAATGCACATGACATTAAGTAACCGCTATGATCACTCGCATACACTCTATGTAGTAAACGTGCTCGCTACAAAAACATTCTCAGTGTGAAAACAGGCCTCAACAGCACACAGTGACCGCAGCAGTAGTGCTTCCAGAAACGTGCACAAGCGGCCTTCACGTGCCGCGTATACCGAGAGGCGTAGAAAAACGGAGAATGCGCGCACTCTACAAACTGTGGGCCCAGGCACGTGGCTGGTGATCGGTTGGTGATCGGTGGAATGCACATCACCCAAGCCAGCCAAAAGTCACCCAGCTAGTCAGGAGACAGGAAAAAAACGACAGGAACTCGAGGCTGCGGCAAGCACAGGCTTTACAACATCCATGTATCCTCTTGACGTTCAACATACTGTAAGCAAAATTGATGGTGTATGGAGTGTAGCAGTGGCAAGGCGATGCTTCTGTCATGCACAAATGCAGTCTGCAATGCAACACCGCAAACAAGGCTTGACTTCTTGCAAAAACGCTCTTTCTATCACGGACTAAACCCAGCTAAGCAAGGTGTTCACTGCCAACGTTTTCCAGCTCATGCAGAAATACGTAATATGCAATCAACGTCCCCACACTGTAGCTGTGTTGGGATCTATAATGGGAATCCTCACTGCACTGCAAATCAGGTAACAAGACAGAGTTATGCTTGCCAACTCTCTTTTTTAACATCAAAGGTCACAAAATCTCAAAGTGAATCACAAAAGGACGGTGGCTGCCTCTTTAAAACCTCTCCACCTCCATACTACTCTCTACACATTTGTCGACACTTTCTGCTTGAAAATAATCACAACAATTAAAATAACATGTATAACTGAAACATTCCACAAAAAAGTTATTTTCAATTCAAAGCACATTAAAAAAAATTTCAGAACAGCGCATGAACTACTAAGGGCAGACGGTGGCAAATATAATAATTTCTATCCACTAGTGGCATAGTAGCAGTAAGCACTCTAGAGGCAAACAATCAATCTACGGCAATATTGCATCTTCATTAACATCACTAACAGGGTTTCCGCTGCCAACAAAACAGATGGGGGAAGAAAAAAAAAAGACAAAAGGATACAAACAGGAAACTTCAGGAACAAACTGCTTGTTCAGCCGTTATGCACCATTGCATACCTGCCTCCACATTTTCTTCAATGCAGCATCGTAAGAAATATAAGAAAATGATAGTAAGACGGCAACGTAAGAAATCACCACCAGACTGCAACAAACACAGACATAGAACAACAACTATGCTGACGTCAACTTCAGTGAACACCATACATTGATATTTCATCCACACCACTGCACTCAACTTAATGCCAGGCTTATCTCAAGCATGTGAGCAGCAAGTGACAAGGCAACAAAAGCAATGCCTGGTTGTAACTTTAACTGCTGCACGTCAACGAACAACACTTGCGTGCACAAAGGAGATGATAGGTGTGAGCCACCAAGACACTGTTATACTGGCAAAGAAAAAAGCCAACACTAGTTTACTTATACGATGCAAGCATGGCCTGTCATAGACACTGCACAGCATCGGCTTACGTCTTAGAAACAAACCCCATATCCGCATTCTTTCTGCCAATATAACATACGCAAGCATTGTACCTTGAACACCTAACAACATTTGAAAGCAGGCGAGACAGTGGGTGACATTTGAAGCTTGATTAGTTAGCACAACGCTAAATGCAGAGGACAGGAACACAGGTATGAAAACAAGATGCAAACTGTTTGTGCGCAGTCACTGTTCTTGTGCCCACATCCTCCCCATTTAAAAGTGCTCACGACCTTCAAGCTTCAAAAATGCATCAAACACAGATGCTGCTTTCCTCCTCTTGAAGTTTTTCCAATAGCTACGCACCTTTCGCGTGCTCTAGAAAAGCCTGGCATGTTCTCTCATTATCACGGCAGCAAACTCAAAATGACACAAAGCACAGTCTCTCGCACAGCGGCCATTTCACACGGTGCCTTAGAAACGCATTGGCCACCGACAGTTGTTCGCCTGCTGTCCCAGGCACAGCGTGCCAGTCGCGTGGTCTTTAAGTACAAGCTCTCTGGCAGCGAACGTCGAATGGCCCAGTGAGGAGAACAGGGTAATAGGGGTAGTCCGTAGAGTGCCGCGCATGCTTAAGTCCGCACGGGGGTGTAGTAGTATTAACGCCAAAGCCGATGAGAAAAACTCGTCTGCGCGCAGGGAGGAGAGTGGCGGTGGTGGTGAGTCTTCGTACAAAACAGGTCACGGAAAGACCTTTCGCGGCATGTCCCAAGGTGCGACGACGGTCGCAGTGGCATTGACGTTGTCGTGACGTTGTTATCTTGCAGAATGACCACGCTGCTCTCCGGTGCATGAACAGCGGCGTGGCGAAGGTCGGGAACTGCGCGCCAAATTGTGCCAGAACACAGTTTCGCCATAGGTGTGAAAGAAGGGAGCGCCCGTTGCTGCTCCTCCTTCTTGTAGGGTGCTTCACATGCGGGCAGCCTTCTGCTGAATGAGCTGCAATGAAAAGAATATGAAAAATGTGTGTGACATGTTCAACATGGGTGCACCACACAAGCAGCCCAGTATAGGGCAGAACCTGGTCTATGCTTCCCGGTCGAAGCACTCAGAATTGTAAGCTGTAAAAAAAATCGAGTAGCCGTTTACTCGTAGGCACTAATGCAAATTTCAGGGACAGCCAGGGTGGTGCAAGACGGTCACACCAGGTAGGAGTGTGGGACGTCTGTCATGCTTAAGCTGCTATACTCACATTAGCATCCTATGTAAGCTCCAGTGAATTTCTTTTGCTGAGAGTGTAAGAATGCTGTAATCAGCTGTAGAGTGTGGGGATAGGGGTTTAATTTAAAGTAAGTATGCCCCCACAAGGTCACTAATCCATCTACAGCAGAATCTCAACAATACGAATCTGACGGGGTCGCGAAAAATGTTCATACCATCCAAAATTCGAATCATCCACAGTGAACATCATCCATAAGCAGAAGCATGAGAAATGCATTCACACAGATATGTTCACAGCTGACGGTATTTATTTACAGCCGTACCACCGCCCATTGCACGTGGTGTGCACTGCGCAAACTGTCAATTGCGGCATCAGCGATGTGTACGCCATACTTAGTAAACACCCGAAGGTTCGTATCATACATAGTGGCCAGGAAGAGTTTTCGAAACATCTGAAATTCTGCGCATTGTAAATAAAGCACTCCAGTCAGGGGATTTTGCAACTTCGTATCAACTGTATCATCCAAGACTGTGGCCGAGATTCTACTGTATAAAAGGCGGGTATCCAGCATGACGAGCACAGCGAGGAAAAAAAGGGTTTCGTACAGAGCACTTCAGTTGGTTCTCAGCATCGTGATGCCATCACTCACTTGACCTCTACGACGCCTCTGATTTATTCTCATGATTTGTGATGTGGTCAGCAGCCATGACGTCTTCACGGCCGTTGACGTCTAACGTGAAGGTTTTCTGCCTACGATGGACCGTTCCGCGCAGAAGACCTTCATGTTAGACATCAACGGCCGTGAAGACGTCGTGGCTGCTGACCGCCTCAAACCAGCCTACATTGCCACTCCTCTGCCCGTCAGCCCTACACTCGCTCTCGCTTCGACTGTGCCACCATTGTGCGCAGCTTCCTCCAAGCACGTCCGCTGGGCGAATCCTGTGGCTTCGCTCTGCGGGGGGGGGGGGGGGGGGGGGGGGGCCCTGCAGCGCCCCTCGCTCGGCTTGCAGGCCAAGGCATGCGGCACCGGACAAGAATGAGGAAGTTGGGCTAGGCTGCCGCAGGGTGAGCAGCGCAAATAAACAGTTCGAACCTCAACGCTGTCGGAGCTGGTTCTTCCTCGCCTCAGCTCCGACAATGTCATCACACTCGCCTCCACATCATCAGTTTACTTCTGCTAGTGCCATGGAGCCGTACACAGGTGCAAATCTCTCTGCAGCTGCAGCCAAATGCACCGCCTGTGCAGAAGCGCAGCACTGGCCTGGTGTAACCCAGATTCAACAGTGAAAGCTGCCAAAGCAGAAACACGACATTGACATGATTTTGCTATTCAAGCTGCTGACATGGAAGTGAAGCACGGTCGCCATCAAGACTTAGCCGTTTGAGCAGTCAAGGCCAAGGCCAAACGAAAAGCCCGCATAGCGAAGACGCAGAAAGTACCACGAAGATGTTCAAGCACCTCTTCTGCAACAACCAGCTTGGCCATGGTGCTCCGTGTGCAAATGACTTTCATTTCAGGAGGACAACAAAGGTTCTTCATTAAATTGCAGAAATCACCCAGCTGCTGTGCTGTAATAACACATTAACAAGCGTCATAATTGTGCTGTGAGTTTTCTTCACAATGGCTTCTCCACAGTGACTGATGTATGTCAGAAGAAGAAGTTTCCAAAAACAATACAGCGAGGAAGAGATAAATGCTACTTTTGTCAATGCCACTGTCAGCTTGGACATGCACACAGCCTCTTCCGAGCCGAGAACACAAATACAGGCGGAAATCTTCAAGTACGAGAAAATGAGCGGTGCTCGACAAACTCATTTAGAAAGTGAAGCACTCCATAAATGCCTTTAATTAAGGCGGATTCACCCTAGCGAGTTGTGGAGGTTGTGTGACAGGTTTAAGTCAATTCTTTACACCCCCTCCCCCTAGTTCTCTGAAACGGCGACTAATCAACAAAAATCAGTTGCACGTCTGCAAATTGACAGTGTGAATCCATCTTTATGCTTCATTGCTCACTCACAAGTTTTTTAAATCTTAACCACTCGGGATGAAAGATTTTGCCAAACAATTTTCCCAACCAATACGTCTTTTTAAAGCCTTCACTCTTAAGAACGCATCAACGATGCTCTACTGTAGTTGCTGATAAAGTGCCAAGTGTAGCTTGCAGCTAGAATGTGTTATCAACTCTGTTCTTTGCGTTGCAACTGTAGAGTGTCATTAACACTGCTTTTGATTCTCCTTCTTATGCAGCTGTTGCAGAAGAGAGGGCTTCCTTTAAGAAAACAGACACACAAAACACAATGCAAAGCTCTGCTGTCTTAGGCCTGTTTTCAGGTCACAAACTGAATTCTAAGTACTAGGTTTGTAGGTACATAGACCTACAGCCTTTTTAAAAATATACAGCACAAGGGGCTTTGTAATCGGGCTTTCAGTGCCCTTGGAAGTGCTAAAATTTAGACGGGTGAGGACGAGAAGTCCTCTCACGGTCGGGAGATTTGTAACACTGCCGATGCACGAGCTACACTGCGTGCCAGAGAAGCAGACCCTCAGGCTGAATACTTCTGACAAAAGCTGTGCACAGCTGTCAGTACAACAGTCTGACAGAACATTTTGCAGCCATAGAAGATTCAAGTTAATTGGCCGTGCAGACAGCTGGGCTGGTGTTACTCTCAAGTGGATGGCCATGAGCACCGCAAGAAAAATATGCACAGTAACCAAAAGTGGCACGTTCACCTACAGCGTGCATGTTGTGGGTGTTAAGCGCGTCCTGCAATTACGTTTGACGTAGTTGCCTAACCTTACATGTGACAGAAAAGTCGAATAGTAGGGACAGGGTAGCAACGGCATTTATTTGCATATTGGTCGATACGTCGTGCTGGTCAAACCCTAAACTTCGAGAACCAGAAATAGGTTGGAATGCCATATGGGTTGAACAACAAAACATCCGAGCCACCTACATTCCATTAAGGCTGTGAGAAACTTGTTACTACAATCTGACACTTCGTCCTGAGGAATGCATTACAGAATATACGAGAGGTATAAACACCTTTCTTTCATTTAAGTTCAGCAAGTACCACCACCATCAGCAGCAAACAGCAGTAACCCTCCATGGATGCACGAGAAGCTGGACGCTGCTGTACCATCTCAAAAGGCGCTCTCAGTGCTTTCCCCAGTATCTGGAATATTTTTCGGCATTCTCTCACACCTCCGCGAGCTAGGCCCCGGTTAGATTAAATGGTGCCGAGAACAGTCACAGACATTCGGGAGGCAACTTGCTTCGCAACTGGGCAACTGAAAAGTTGTTTTTGTGATGAAGCCACAATTGGAAAGACGGCATTCCATGCTCATTTTTGTGTCAGCCTCGCATAATAATCTTGAGCAGCTCTCTTGAAAAAAAAGAAGGCTTGAAATTTGTAAACACTTTCTTACACTTAACACAAAGGTTACATTCACACCAGCTGAAGATGTAACGAGCTGTCTGTTATATAACTTTTAACTGTAACTGTTAAAGAGTTGTTACATTGCCTTTGTAGCTATGTAACTAGTAATGCACTCATGTATATACATGCATTTAAGAGACAAAACATCAGTGCAACTCTACCTGGGCCCGGTCGGTCGGCTCGAACTCGCGGTCCGTCGTGTGTGAAGAGGAACTGGGGTACTCTCTAGACACTACACAAAGGAACTCAGCGTGATCATCGTTGCCGTAGTTGTAGGACGAACCGATATTGATCAGCTGAAAAAAAGGCAAGACAATGGTGAGAGGATTAGCAAAGCGAATATGAATCAAAAGCTAATCACTGCAACGAGGGCATCACATTTAATAAATCTCAACATTGTAATGGTTTGTGTCGGCTACCTGAGATACTGTAGAGCTTCAGATTGATTTTGAGACCAAACATTTCTTTTTTTCTATTTACATGCAAAGCCAGCAAACAGGCAGCTTTGCATTTAGCTTCCACTGAAATCCAGTCTGGTAACAAAGTGGTAATCCCTGTATTCCGCAAGAGAATTCCGCACTCATTGAACCATTGTGAAGGGCCTGACAACATGACGCATCCCACATTGCAATTAAAAGCTTCAAAAGTGCAGCAAAAGTAAAATACTATTGTACAAGAATGTAGTCAACCTTGAATTGACAGGTGGCATACTGCGACCTGCCTTTAGGGTGTGCTCTCTGTACAAGATTAGCCTCATAAGTGATTGCACCTAGAGACAAAGATGTGTTAATTCAAACTCCAACTAACTAGCAAGTTTGCTTAATATGACCTTCACGCATGGCTCTGATGAACAGTGTCTTATATTTCACTGCATCCAATTCAACAAGCACATACAATCAGGTTACCACTAGTAAATCTAAACTGTCTAAAGAGCTGCTTTCATGATGTGTTGAATTCATGCTCGCTAATTAATCTTCTTCCAGGCTAATGGCAATCAAAAGAAGAGTGGAAATTAATCGCACAAAAATCTCTGAAAGATGAGCACAACAGAACATGTGGGACATGGCACTGAGCGAGGTGAACAACCAAAGGTCAGTAAAAATGGAGCATGTATGGGGAAGCCGCTTGGCAAAAAGCTCAGGTACTGGTGCTGTTCCCTAGAATCTAGTGGCGGGAAAATGAAGAAAAAAATGACACCAACTTCTAAAACAATAGGGATGTGCCTTTGAAAGGAACCCTCTCTGTCCATCACGTATTTTATTATTCAGGCCACCAGACTGTTTTCATCAGCCAGACAAAATACAAACAAGCTAAGTCCGAAGGAGGTGGGGGGTGCGTACCTGCTCAAAGCGCCACCCATCGGACATGGTGGACACCATCTGGGTGAGCTCATCCTCATGGCACTGGAGCACGCGATAGACATGCTTGCGGGCGTCCCGCGCCCGATGGTTCTGCTGCCGCTCCTGAATGAGCCGCTTGACCAGCTTCACGAGCTCCGCTATGTTGTAGAACTCGGCCTCCTCCAGCACCCCTGCAGGTGTACAACACCGTCTTTCCAAACAGGCTAAACCTGGCTCAATACTATACTAGGGCAACTGAAAACGTTTGTAATGGGATGAATATAGATCAACAACAACACCATTCAACACACAAAACTGTTTCAAGTTTCAAGTTTCTTTCCAAAGTTGACTGTGACTGGAGCAAACATAATAACGAGGCTGGTGCACAAACCTCATTAGTGCTCTTTAAAAATGCTTGCAACCGCTTTTAAAGTGAAAGCTTCACTGGGCTAGCTGCGGCCAGAGTTTGACCTTCAGCCAACCTTCAGCTGAGCCACAGGTGTTCTGCCCCATGCAGCCAGGCGCAGGCAGCCAGGCCCAGTCTGCCAGGCCCAGTCTGCCAGGCCCAGTCTGCCAGGCCTAGCGAGACAGTTACTGCACCATTTCCTTTCCTAAAAACCAATCCAATTTTCTCAATCCCGCTTTGAGGTACATGAGCTGCATGCGTTAGCGCTGACAACATTGTGGCAGACACGAAGCACTGCAATAATAGGCCATAGCGTTCATTGGGTGACCAACCTCTCGCAATTAAACATTAATTTAAATGCCACCTGCAAGGGTGGGCGCACTGCCTATTCAGTGTGCAGAACGTACTCAACGTTACAGACACCAAGCCACATCTAGTTGCCCGATACACCACAGCTTTCGCTCTGTAACCAGGTTTAGCAGTAGTTGAACCCCAGCTAATTTTTTTGCATGTTGAATTTGCCTGCATACAGTGTGTGCGTGCATGCATGCATGTGTGTGTGTGTGTGTGTGTGTGTGTGTGTGTGTGCATGTGTGCATGTGCGTTTTTTGTGTACCCACTTTGCCATACTCTTGTACTGATGGTGATTATGGATTTTTATGGTGCAAGGGCGTCTATGGCCAAAGAGCGCCATGGCACAAGGTATTATTAGATTACTCAAGGTGAGGTCAAAGACCCATTTTCCAAGCATTTCACCCTTTACTAGCCGAGCACCAGGCAAGGGGAAAGCTTGTACCCACTGTATCACCAGTGGGTACCCGGCGGCACTGAGGATCGAACTCCGCACCTCCCGCATGCGAGGCGGATGCTCAACCACTCGGCCACCGCTGCGGTCTTACTCTTGTACTAAATCTCAGTATCTATAAATAAATTAAAAAATATATATAAAATAAGTAACAGTGAATGGCAGATACAGAGTTCTTTCTCTGTGAAGCTATCACCTCTATCGTGCCCCGAATTAAGTCTACTGCTGAGTGAGAAAACTTCCTAGTGATCCCAACAATCAGTCTTGCATCAGCTGCACCAAACTGATATCCTAACTTACCATTCCATCTAATACCCTTCTACACCCTCGCCAAATTTCTCCTTGCCTAGTGCCTTGGGCACCGAAATTACACCTTAAGCCATGCTTCTGTAATTGGTGGAAACTTCAGCCAACACCTACCGAGTTACTCATGAGGGGGCTGATGTTGAACATCTGAGGTGTGCTCCCTCAACGGGAGGAGTTCATGAACATATCAGAATGGACGCAACACGTTTGAACTCCTCTTTCCTTCCCCTTTTGCATGATCTTCCACTCTGACATTTCCCTCTTTCTGTATATATAATTTGCATTCACCAAGCCTCCGTTATGGTACATTACAATAATGTTTGCCTCCCCTTTTATCAAGCAGTGTCAAGCTAAGTAACCTGGACTAAGTAGCCATGCATACTAATCTCCGCTTTCACAATGTTTGGATAGGCTTTGTAAGGACCAATAAAAGGCTACTGAGATAAAATGCAGAATAAGCAAAAAGTGAACATGAAGAAAAAAGTCACATTTTGCACATTTGACATATATCACACACTGCAAGCTGTCTGTAGAAGTGCAAAAAAAAACACTAAAAATAATTGGTAAATGGAACAAGTTCCACCTTGTGGGTACGCTTATGGGCAAACCTTTACCAACCTACTTGAGAAAAGAAATGTCAATCCCTGAAAACTTTAAAGCTACATGTGAACGGCACTGATACACTTTTGACAACTGACAAATCTGAGATGCAGGCGAAATTTCTAGACGCTGTTTTGTAACGACCATGACTGCCTATGAAGACATTAAAAAAGACATCTGGCATCCCCTTAAAAACAATGACAGCGGATGACTGAACAGTATTTTGCACTTCTTTGCTGCCAAATCATACAACCCTTCGTTCTTCAAACACATGACATACCCACCCTGATGCCATTGCGCCCTAGCCTTATGTATGAAGTCGGCACTGAGCTTGAACTACTGGAATAACCAAACTTGACTACCAAAAACAAGAACATTTTTTGTTTGTCCACAGAATTTGAAAATGCTTTGAAACTGCTAAGTCTGCCCCTTATATATTTTGATGCTCATCACTTTGCGCTCAATACCCGGAAGCCCTCATTTAAATCAATGGCAGTTATTTTATTCCATGAGCTTATTCCTATATCTTCTTTGTATGAACATACACCCTGGCTCACAGCAATCCAGATTCACCACAAATATTAGCAAGTTAAGCACAGTTTAATGAGTGCATTTCCAGATTTAACACATTCGCATGCGTACAGCTTAAAGGAGGCTAACTTGCATTTCGAACAGCAAAACTTAATTTTCCCAGCAGGCAAAACGAAAGAAAGCTGCAATGCAAACCACCATGACTCTGCTACTCACCTTCTTCCGCGAGGTCCTTGTTGATGACCAGCTTTCCATGCCGCAGGTAATTAAGGATGGGGCCAAAGTATGTTGGGTCACGGTCTATTAAGTAGGCTCCCGTCTCATCCTGTAAAAGAGAAAATACCAGATAGAAAGAAGGCAAAGTGAATCATCACCATCACCACCACCACCAAAAGCAACAGCTGCATTATGTACTACCGTGCTCAATACGCGCGACAACGCATAAGCTGTAGCAGGAGCTCAATTCTCGAACCACTGCTACCCCAGCAGTGCTGGAAATTGATGCAGTTAGCCATCGATACGAAGACAGAAGTATACTGAATATCTAGCTTCTGAAGCTGAATACTTTTTTTGAAAGTGTGTTAGTTTCCTATGAACTGGAAACCTCATTTGGTTAACTTTGGGCACTACTAGACGTGATAATACATTGTAGGACAAAGGCCTCTCCCAATACTCCCCTGTTGTTCTGTCTATGTCAACTGCCACCAGCCTGTCTCAACAAACTTTTTCCATCTCTTCACCTGGCTTTGAACAGCACCCAACTACACTTTCCTTCTCCCTGAATCAGTTCCGTTGACCCAAGGGATCATTAGTTACGCATTCTCAGCATGACACATCGAGCTAGGTCCACTTCTTTCCCTTTGTTCCCGCCGGAATATCATTAACTCGAATTAGTTCTCTAATCCATGTCACTATCCAAGCATGATGTGAGCAGCACACTGCAACATGCCAAGCCGGATGCCAACTATGGGACATGGCTTTAACCCTCCTGTGCACCTCAGAAGCCGGCAAATCGAATGGGGCTTCATAAAGGGTAGCTGAAAGGCTATAACGTTTCTCAAGGCTCACTGCACTAACAGAGAGAGAACCAAAATGCTAAATTATATCAAATGCTCTTCCAGCACTTCACTCTATAAACATACCACCAAACTTTGCACAAACACGTATAAAGCCGTACTACACGGGAATGCAGCACTGGCACTGCAAAGAGGTGAACCCAGGTGTCAATAAACCTGAGGGTATCTACAACTGCAGTCATAAAAGTCTTGATAATGGGCAGAAACCACTCCGCAATGCTGCCAGACAATGAAACGAAATGTGGCTAAACATAGGCTCAACAACCCGAACAAAGAAGTTCAAACCTCTTAAACGAAGTTCAATCATTGCAGTTACTACGCGCACCTGCCGTGTGCAAGCTCCCGAGTACACACATTGAGTGTGCCCCCAAAGCTGACATTTCTGTTACAATCAGTACAAATGCACGCATTTCAGTTCAGAATGTTAATGTGCACCTTTCCTGCATCTCGTTTCCCTGACATTGGCAAGCAGCTGTTGAAGTGGTTAGTGCTGCTGCTTTTATACTATGTTTTGCCCACCATGAAGCACAGTTTCACTGTTAATGCTCATGAAGCGAAAGCAGAGCCAGCAAGTTTGCAGTGCCGTCCGCACGAAGCAGTACAACAGACTGCCTTTCCGAGTTCTACGTAACAAGCCTAGGGTGCTAGGAAATTCAGAAACTTCCCACAGCTCATTTGTTCCAGAGCATTTCATAGTTATTCAATGTACACTGAAAAACGTAGTAGATATAGTACACCACCAAACACTTTGAAATTAACCCAGCGCTAACACCAATCTACGGAATTTGAACAATCTAAGCAGGCATGATCACAGATAATGTTTCCAAGTCGGTGACATGCAAAACCTTCCCCCCTGGGCACACACTTGCCACAGTTCTGAAAAATAATAGCCCTAAACAGACACGGACACTAACACAGAAGGACCTATGAAGCACTGGGAAGCTCTGCTGTTTCACGAAAATTGACCTATACTAACTCCATACACTTTCAGCCTTGCTACACTTGCCACACCTGCGTGGGTGGGCTCGGCTCCACATGCAAGGCCGCGACACGCACGCGATGAGGTCACGTGACCGGCGACACGCAGTCGACGCGGGAAACCGGATGCCTACTACAGGGCCTCGCCCACAAAGCTTCCTGCGCGCCCCGGCAGCGACCGGCTGGCAGCACACTTCCTCCAACGTGTGTGAGACGATGCGACGGGCGAACGCGGCGCGCCGAGCTGGACAGCGCCGATAACATCGGACGGCAACACGCGGCGCAACAGACTGCGTACGGCGATGATCTACATTAGGGCTCTGAGACTCATCTCGCCACGCGGGCCGCACGCAATGGGCAGTTAACCTCTTTAGGACGTCCTGCGGACATCCTGAACGTCCCCAGGACATCCAAAGGAGTTTAAATGCCGATTGGGCACTGATAGATTTTTGTCTCCCACGGGCCAGTGGGCGGAGAGCGGGGACGGTAGAAAACAGAACTATAACAAAACCATGAGCAGAAGTAAATTTAAACACAAATAATAGAATCAAATAAGTTAAAAGCTGCACCACTGAAGAGGCCCACTCCTCAACAAATTTCTTTTGTAGCGAAAGCTACATTGGCCACAAACTCGCAGTTTCGCCGTGCTCGCAGTCCCACCGTGGTCGCACCGCACCACGTGACCAACCGCGTTACGAGCAACGTGACTAGCCACGGAACAACTAGACAGACAACCAGACTAACCTGGACTTGCGATCAAGATTAACCAAGGCTAACCAAGCAATGCCTTAGCTTTCGCTACGTATATCCTGGCATAGCCGAGCTAAGCCACTGCCAATTTTTTTTTGTTACGTTTGTGCACCGCACTGAAACTTTCTAGTAAATAGAAAGTACTGGAAGGAAACCTGAATAAACTTTACAAAGTTGACACACATCTTGTATATTGGATCGTAGCGCAGTCCTTTAGGAACCGATATAAAGCGTATGTGTAATTCTACATTTATTTCTTTCGCTAGCGGCTTCATCCGCCTCGACCCGTTTGTCCTCGCGATACCATCAGTGTCCAACCTTCCAGCGGCTCATTCGCGAGTTGCGGGACAAAATTTTGACAACCCGTTGACAACACGCATGACAACTCTTTGCCGACCTGCTACCCCAATGAGCGGGAGGGGGTACACAGGGCATAACCTACAAGTGGCTCCATATCACGGCAAGTAAACGAACCAAGGCCCAAAGGCGACGTGAGTGATGTAAAGCACTGCCACTGAAATCGAGGACGCCATGGTCTCGCCTATGCTCGGTAGGCGCTTCCTGAAACATTACGCAAAAAGACTCGCCGGCTACCCGAATATCCCTTTCCTCACCAAAACATACAAAACAATAAAAATCGCTAGCATGAGCGGACTGCACAAAGCTCTGTGAGGCATAACAGCGCCCCGAACTTAAAAGCAGTACTTACGGCGAGGTAGCAGGCGTGCATGAACCAACACACGCAGGACATCGCGCTCCTTTTTTTTTTTTTACGAGCGAGCAGCAAGGCAGAACAAGGCACTCAATCGCGCGCCTGGCCATACACTGCCGTCGTCGTACTGCTGCACATAAAACTCCCATCGTTCGTGTACCCATAACGTCCCAATAGCGGTGCAGCGCCGTGAACGCTAGGGGTCGCCTCCGCCACAGTCCTCTGACAGCTTTACTGGCTCTGAAATCCATATAAAGGAACAGAACCAGCCACTACGAAAGGCGCCAGAGTCGATGTGTGGTGCAACAAGCTGCTGCTATACCGTGAAAGAATCTTACCGCGTCGGGAGAGAGGGCTGGATAATAGGAATGTCCCCAAAGAAGCGTCGGTTTAATATAACTATAGCGCAGAGCGAGATACCATCCCGCACTAAAGCATATTTGTTTATTTTCTACACAGAAAACAGTATTTTCGACAGTAAACGTTAAAGAAGCCCACGTTACCCAAATTAATATGGAGCACTCCACTGCGGAGCCCCTCATGGCTCCGCTTCGGGACGGTTAACTAACTCTCCGCGTATGCAACGTCCTTACGCACGTTTTCCACGGGACAACTAAAGGGGTCGCGGTGATCTCTGAGGTTACGTCAGCACCGCACGATGCCCACATCTCCTGGTAGAAGGCTGTGCCCACAGATCGACACTACGGCGCAGCGCGGTCACTATATGGGGGCACCGTACAAAGTTCCCTCACGGTGTTACGCAGAAGTTTCGTGACCAAGCAGTATCAAAAGACGCTGCAGTCTCGCTCATCATCAGGGAAGCGTGTCATGAAAAAAAGAAACTGGACTAACACCGTTCCCACTTCGAGTCTTCGATCAATACGCTCTCGCCCTACCATCTACAAGCCTTCCTGACTAGCCTAGTTGGTAGACCGATCCACGGACCAGGACGAATGTTCTTCAACTACGAACTTCTTGAGACAGCTGTATAGCTTTCGTTTGCAGCCGTATGGCTGCGTTTGGATGGCTGCTAATAAGGCATTACTGCCTTATTACAAATCTACTCCACTTTGAGGGTTTCCCCTAAACGTTGCTCTAACCCTTTCAAAAATTCTGAACCTTGGTCAGCCCCTAAAATAGAAAAAAAAAGTCCATTTTATGATCAATTGCCGGGAGATCAAACGCAAGCTTAATGAGAGGAACTCAGGCAGGTATAGCGGTTCCATTATTCTTTTTCTCGCGCTTCGTGAATGGCTAAAGTGGCGCGTCACGCCCCCTTCAACCTAACCCAACCCAACCCTACCTAACCTAACCTAACCTAACCCAACCTAACCAAATCTAACCTAACCAAACCCAACCCAACCTAACCCAATACAGGGTTGGTCAAAAGTTCCCGGGCCACAGTGTGCTTTTCAGTGGCATATCCTGCTACTTGTGGTATCAGCCAATGACTCAAAGGGAATGTGGGGCGCAGCCAGAAAAAGAAAAATGGAATAGTACCGGGAAGAAGGCGCCATATTACAGGCCTGCCTGACCCCGCAGGTGCAATCGCGTGAAATGTTTGGCAAACACGGAAAACAAAATTTGTCAGCGGTGACAGAAGCACGCCACACGCAGCGGAGGATGACAAACTGCTGTGGAACGACACCATGTGCAAAACAAGACTGCGCACAAACCGCAAGCCCAAACAGCTTCATCTCTCCGCGAGAACTGAATGCCAGCCAACAATGCGGGTAACAAAAATTTACGAAATATAAACAACTTCCGAAAACTGTTTTCCTTCCTAGCGACATAGCTACAAATAGTACATATTGCTACTACAACGATTTGGCTAAAACATTTTTCCTGCTTATTCCGAGCAAGTGCAGTCCGAATTTACAAACAGGACAAAGACTTGATTTAGGCTAAAAGAAGTTAGTTAACAGGAGATCAGCATACAAGTGCTTATGAATGACGGAATTTTACATGCCCAAGCGACACCCTGGCCTCAAGGCAAGCGCTTAGGGTTTATAGTTCCAGTTACTTGTGTTTTTTTGTAACCTGCACTGAAGTATCGCAGAACGGGTATTTTAGATTTTCACGCCACACCACCGTAACGCTTCCACTTCGTCCGGGATTGAACCTGGGCGCGACCTTGTGCGCGGCAACACAACACCCTCATCGGCCTAGATGCGTCACTGTGGTAGCCAATTACTGTGCATATGCCAATGCAGTTTATTACACAGGCGCTTCCAGAGTTCTCCAGTCGTATCAGTGAAGCAATTCTAAACTAAAACCAATGCGCAGCCTGTCGAAAGTTTGAAGCCCACCACGACCGTGGTCACCTTTCAGCAGCACTCCCGCTCTGGCCACAGCCGTACATGTATACAAACTGTTGCAAAGCCTGTGCGTCCAGCGGCCGATTCCTGGAGGTAAGCAGACATAGACACCGCCTGTGAGCAACTAATGGCGGCGCCCAACGATATTACGCGTTATTACTAGCAGCCCTGTGCAGTTCATCCGAATGCCGAAGAGCGGCGCGACAGTCTGCAAGCTTCCCCAGTTTGAGCCAATCGTAGTGGCGGATGTTGAAATGTGGGCCTTAGGGGCGGAGGGGGGAAGGCTGCGGGGTGTGTGCAATTTGTGCACGCGTTGAGGGCGTTGCGACACCACCTCGGGCACGCACACATGCGCTTTTCGTGGGCTTAACTGTATCTCAAAGAGCGACCCACCCCTAACAGGGGAAATCCGTTTAACACACCCTCTTAGGAAACACACAGCACGCTGGATAAAAAGGAAAATGCAGCCCAACCTGCTCTACACAGATGGAAGACGGAACAAGGTTCAACAGAGTAGGCACACCAATTAATTTTGGTCACCGTGATTTTGGTTGTACGATCTTTCCTTTGAATGATGCCCAAGACGTCAGTGAACGTAGATTGCCACGCGAAATTCACCTCCGCACAGTAAATAATGTGTAATATTTCTTGTCTCATGCTGTTTCCGTTTCGGTTTGCACAATAGAACGGTGCTTCAACTCACCTCTGACGGCACAGTGACCGTTCGACTAATAATAATTGCTTTTTTGGGGAAAGGAAGTGACGCAGTAACTATATCACATATCTCGGTGGACACCTGAACCACGCCGTAAGGGAAGGGATAAAGGAGGGAGTGAAAGAAGGAAGAGGTGCCTGTCACAGCGACCATTCGACTAAAAATAATTGTTTTTTGGGGAAAGGAAATGGCGCAGTATCTGTGTCATAGATCGTTGGACACCTGAACCGCGCCGTAAGGGAAGGGATAAAGGAGGGAGTGAAAGAAGAAAGGAAGAAGGAGGTGCCGTAGTGGAGGGCTCCGGAATTATTTCGACCACCTGGGGATCGTTAACGTGCACTAACATCGCACAGCACACGGGCGCCTTAGCGTTTTGCCTCCATAAAAACGCAGCCGCCGCGGTCGGGTTCGAACCCGGGAACTCCGGATCAGTAGGCGAGCGCCCAAACCACTGAGCCACCGCGGCGGGTTCGACTAACGAAACCGAAACTGAAACGACATATATAGCGCCTCTCCCGTTACCTCCTTCTCACTTTTCCTTTGTCTGCCAAGTGCGCTACACTGCATGCTTCTAGAAACTATGAAAACCATCACGCCTAGGACACTGTCGGATCCCCCCCCCCCCCCCCCGCACCTTTCATTCACTGTATAGGTCCCCAACATAGCTTTTACGTACCGTTCGCCTGCACGGTTCTCGCGGAATGACTATAGGTGCGCATTAGCTGGATTCCGTCCAAGATGGCACGCCCAGAGGGAACAAGCCGACCGGCGAGTAGGGACAGAGCTCGAAAGACGGCAATAAAATAAGGCGGATAGTAAGAAGAAGACGAAGTCGCGGACAGGCATTTGGCACCCGCGAGCAACGACGGGCATAAAGGGTTGGCTGCGGCTCAGTTATGCAGAACGGACGGCTCGCGCTTCGCGGCGGCGGCGCCCCCGACGCCACGCACTTGCAACACGGCCGAGCTGTTCCGCAACGCGGCGCATTACATAAAGCCCGAACCGAAAGTGCGAATGAGAGGAATAAAATAAAAAACGAATAGAAAAGAGCTCTATATTCGGCTCCGCGCGCACCCGAGCGCGACTTCCGCAAGGCTTGCGCTAAGAGCCGTAAGCTGTATATACGGGCTGTCGGATGCGTATAGGTTAGTCGCGTTTCTGTAAGCTGCAGAGGCTAAAAGCGCCGCAACCAACAGCCTATATATGCACCTCGTATACGGCAGAGCAGCTGTTCGCTCGGCTTTACAGTCGAACCTCGCTATAACGAAACGGTTTATAACGAAATAACGGATATAACGAAGGAATGACGATTCCCTTTGGAAGCGCTGTCAATAAGGGCTATAGAGAAGCTACGGCTATAACGAAGTAATCGCCATGCCCCTTCAACTTCTTTATAGAATATGCCGCAATTATCAGCAATGCCCCACTGCAGGACAAAGTCACCTTCCACAGAACTCGCAGGCAGCCCTGACCTGTGCCAGCTGCGGCCACCTTATACCGGTAAACTTCCTAATCACATCTGCTCACCTGACTACCTGGAGCGGCCCATAATGCGTTTACCTTCGTCCAGAATCTACTAATTTACCGTCTATCCTACGGTTACCATCGGTTACCGTATCTTCACATCAGATACCCTGTGCATGCCCATTCGTTCTTGCCCTGATCCACTCTGCTCTCTTCCTGTCTCTTAACAGTTGTTTTCCATTCCATAGTTCCCTACGCTGTCCACAATTAGTATGTGCGCCCAAGGTAATACTCACTCATTAGCATATGCTCCAGCGCAGCCGTACAGCAGAGATTCTATTGAACGTTCTCGGGGCATTAACAGTTAAAGGGAAACTCGTTTCAGTCCGGAGCTTGAAACCAGGGCCACTGCCTGTCCGGGGCAGTGGATCTATCGACTAAGCTGACCAGGACAGCACAGCTAAAAGAAGACAGGCCGGCAGAAATAATCGAAAACTCGAAGTGGCAAAGGCGCTAGGCCGACGTATTTCGGGAGTTACCCACGCCGTGTACCTTTTAGTCAAGGGACTAATTATTCATGACTGTTTCCTCGATTGAAACCGACTGCACCTTGATAAGTTCCCTAAAATGCATAAAAGTACGTGTGTTCCTTTTATTTATTACACTGAAAAGCCCAAAACAGGAAGCCTTGTGGTACAATGAATAAACTAACTACTAGAAAATAACCATCTGCGACACAACAAACCGCTCGCTCAAGCAGGTGGTCACCTTCTCCGGTCGTCTATATAAATTCGCACCGTCATATGTGTCACTGGTTGACGCAGCCGAGAAACCACCGCCAACATGTCGGCCTGCCGCTGGTGCGAGGCCGTCGAGTCAAGGCTGCAGGTGATTTCGTTTGCTCAAACCACGCTTGAGAGCAGCACGATCGTGGCGCGCAAGTGCGTTAGTCACGTGGTTTATTTTGTATTTCGCGGGCTTTATTTGCAGCCAGGGAAAAAAGACAGACGTGAGTGTGTCCTTATCGTAAATGATGGAATGGGAGTTTCTGAAGCCGCTCTACAACTTTGCAAATACAAATTGTTGCCTAAAGTCAATATTTATTAATTTCGATAATTAAACTTAATTAAACTATTAATTAATTGCGATACAAAAAATTGCCTGCGGTGCGCAAGATGGCTGTAACCAATATGCAACTGGTTTCACGCGGCTGTCTCTAATTATTCATTTTTTTAACCCTGCGTTCTAGTTAGCTGGGACACCCGGTATATGCGCTGTAGTTAAATCTTCATTGATTTATTACTTCGTTAGCCATAGCACAGGTCTCAACGGGGACATTACATGAAAGCTATCGGCCTCAACATGCCAAGACGACAGTTCCTAGCTGAAAGATATGGGCTCCATGTCAACGACTCGGGCAACGATGAGCTGGCAAGTTATTGCGGTAGGTGGCAGTGAGGGGGGAGATTGTAACTTCGATATTTATACTCCACCTCACAAGTTTTGCATCGCTCCAATCAGAACGGCGTGCGCTGCGAAAAGTGTTCCTCCATTCCCCTCACCCCGCGACTGGTGGCTCCATCCCTGGACAGGAAAGAGCACCAGTCTCCAGCTGCTGCGGGTTTAGCTGCGCGCAGGATAATCGGCCGACTCGGCGTACGCCACGCTTACGAATGGCCACGCACCAGTTCGCAGCAAGTGCTGTGTTCGTGTGGACTTTCTCTGCCAATTTATTCAGCGAATGAAACGCTCGATACACTTTCAATATCACAACACCTGCTCAAACATTTGAGGTACTATTTGTAATCTTCCTTGGCCCTGATTGGACGAGCGAGCTTTACCTTTCACAGTGGTGCACACAACTTGTGAGATAAGTACAGTTGTGCATGTGCGCACGCTGGGCATGCGCGGAGTTGGGTTAGCGACAGCATGCAGAATGTGCGCTCAGGCGGCCAGACCATATTGTCACCTTGAGGCAATGCATATGACACCATACATACAAAGTACAGAACGGCCAGGCATTTTTTTTTTCGATGGGAAGCGACTGCCCGGAGGCAATGTCGTTCCCTCAAGGCCGAGATGCTGACGGTGTTGCTTGCCGTTAGAGCAGTCCGACGGACGAATCGAGTCCTGGACGGATTCCAAGACTGCGATTAGATTAATATGGTGAGGGTCAGAAATAGCGCCAGCGTATTCTAAGTCGGGACGGACGAGGATATTGCGTAAGCTAGAGATTCTCACAGACCTGGGTGCCGGTGCCAAATTGCGGCTCAGTAAGCCCCGGGGGGCTCAGAACGCACGCTTACAACCCCTTCGCGACATAAGCTCCTATTTATTTTCTTTGAGACCCCACTTGGTATCGATGTCCCGCTACACCGACAAGACGGCCGGTGGGCCGCCGAGCGCGCTCATATACAGTGTGGCAGTGTGACATGCAGTGTGTCTCCGGCGACCCAACGAAATGTGTGACGCCCCCTGGCAGCGACGCTTTCTCCCCATAACGGACCGGAATTCCGGCGGCGTTGGTCGTAGTGGAAGTGTGGTTGCCACCGGTGGAAGTCGTGTGCTCGGCTAGGCTTGGCTAGGCCATGTCAGGTAATCGGACGGCAAGAACCGCAGCCTAAAAAAAGCTGGCGCACTGAAGAAGCGAACATGACAAATGATGCGCAAGATGACCGACAGTGCGTCGTGAGAGCAGCGCACTTTTGGAAGCCGACGCCTATCGCTCAATATTCGGCTGCGCGATAAGTTGATTAGAGACTTTGAGAACAGGGTGACGCTATCTGTTAGGGGCATCGGGGAATATCGGGGGGGGGGGGGGGCAGTGCGTTATTAGACACCTTTAGCATGCCGTGCACAGTATTACCGGCACCGGAGTACCGGGAGCCCACGCGCAGCCAATGCGCAAATCGTCCTGACGGCGCCAGATGGCGCCAGCTACCCGGCGCGCCTGCAGCATCGGGACCAATCAGCGCGTGCTCACCAGCGGTGGGCGGCCTCAAGGTACTGCCGTAACGGTAACACGGCATGCTAAAGGTAGTAGAGAGTTATAGCATAGCGCGATCCGCTACCGCGGGGCACCGCTGGGTACACGACGATTGGTCCCGACGCAGCTGACGGGCACGTGGCGCCATCTGGCGTCACCAGGGCGATCTGCGCATGCGCAGTGGTGCCTCACGGTAGCGGATCACGCTACGCTATAACTCTCTATTGTCCTGCGCCTGCGCACTGCACTCCCCCCACTATTCCCTTATGCCCCTAACCGATAGCGTCGCCCTATTCTAAAAGTCTCAATCTCGGTGACTTATTGCGCAGTCGAAGATCGAGCGATAGGCGTCGGCTTCCAGAAGTGCGCTGCTCTCGCGCGCTTGCGAGCCAACCATACAGACGGTTCGAACCGTCGGCCCCCGCTCGCAGTAGCCTAATTCCACGCCACTGCCAACAAATTTTGAGACAGAGTGCACAATTAGCCTGTACCTTAGAGTGACCATAAGGTTATACAAAGAAAGCCACACACACACACACACACACACACACACACACACACACACACACACACACACACACACACACACACACACTTTTCCGGAAGCTCCGGAGTCAAGCAAAAAATGTTCAGAACCGCGGCCATCCAACCCGGCATATTGACTAAATTTTACGGCCGAGCTCAGCTAGATATTAGACAGTTTTAGCTGTGCGCACGCAAGTGCTTGCGTACGCAAAGAGCTACGGCGCTGCGTGCGTTACGCTGTCCGCTCCGAAGTATAGTTTTAGCTGACCGTGCCGTAGCGTCCCTCAGGCGCACGTGGCGCCATCTAGTG